>NC_083594.1:8730031-9058364 GCF_027579695.1 Neoarius graeffei | reverse complement strand
TGCATCAAACACACTGTGGAATTGTAATTAATGGCTCTCAATGTTATGTCTTTAGTACTGTGTATATTGCTTATCTTGCTGTATAACCATTCAGGAATAGCTCACTATATAATGCACTTTGATTTAAATTAGTTTACATATACATTTAGAGTATATTTAACAGTTATTCCATTAAATCAGTTTGTACATGAGCTGATAGCCGACGAGGTGCTATGCACCTTGTCGGCTATAAGCCATGTACGACAAGATTGAGTGGAATAACTGTTTTATTCAGTCCACATTCACCGGATTTTGAGAAACAAAGCATTTTTTATTTTTTCCAAATTCGATAAATAAAAACTTTATACAAATTGTCAGACAAAATTTCCGCATAGTATGTAAAACAAACCGGCGAAATGACAGAAGCAATTTGTGAAAAATGCTATAATAATTCTTGAAAAAAATATGTTCTTACTGTCAAACATGTTTATTCCATATTTTGTTGCTTTTTTTGTATTTTTGGGGATTTCTTCTTCCTCCTTAGGGTTTTTTTGGCAGTTGGCAAACCAACTTAAAGGTGCATTCCTGCCACCGACTGGGCTGGAGTGTGGAACAGGAGATATCGGGGGGGGGGAAAAATCCGATGTTCTTTTCACTATTTGTTTCTTTTCAATACTTGATAATTCTGGGGGTTTTGTTTTAGAGTACGGTTTTTATTTCATCCTCAGTTGGTTCAGCAACACACTCCGCCATTTTGTTTTTCTCTACTCACGGTATATGAGCTGATCGCCGAGTAGTAGAGTAGCCAATCAGAGAATGCGATTGCTCATATCTGGTGAATGTAGATCGAATAAATATATTTATAACATTCACAATGTGGAATAATATTTCTTCATACTTGTACTTCCTTATACATTGACCTTGCTCTCTTGTTTGTATTGATCTTGGAGCAAACATCAAGTCAAATTCTTTGCAAGTGTGACCTTACATGGCCAATAAAACGGATACTGATCTTGAACAACTTTTAATTCTTTGAATTAATTTGGAGTGCCACATTTTTTTTTTCCTCATTTCTATAGTAACAGCTCATGTGCAGGAAATGCTATTCTATTTATTTACTTACTTACTATTTTGCATGTGTGTTTTCACTGATATGCTGAAGTTTTCTGGAAGGAGTCTCCAGTGTCAGTGCTTTGTAACAGTCAGAGTTAAAGCTTTACATACTGTATGTTTTTCTAAAGCAGAAAAAAAGCTTCAGGACAGGAGTTTAAGCTTTGTGGCTTTTTAATAACATAAGCTGGAATTTATTTGTTTGCTGTTTAACTGTAAGAGAGAGGGGAAAAAAGCAAGGTTGCTGAGGGAACATCTGCTTATAGCTGCTATAATATAATTGATAACAGAAACTACTTCGTTCATGGATGTTCCATAATGTGAATGAATAAAAAAATAAAAAACACAAAACACACACCACTGCGGTTTTCAAATAAATACATAAAACTGTTCATAGTGCCAAATGTCTGTGGAAAATTTTATAATAATTATATTTTAAACACATTCTATTGGCTACTCTATTACTAGGCTATCAGCTCATATACCGTGAGTTGAGAAAACAAAATGGCGGACCACATCAAGTCAGATATATCACTTTGTAATCAAGTATTTAAAAGAAACAGAACTAGGTAAAAGAATATAGTCCCCCATATCTCCTGTTGCACACTCCAGCCCAGTCAGTGGCAGTAATGCACCTTTTAAGTTGGTTTGCCAACCACCCAAAAAAAAAACCCCTAAAGAAAAAGAAAATGGCGGAGTGTGTCACTGAACCAACCAAGGATTAAATAAAAACTCTTCTCGAAAACAAACCCCCCCCCAAAAATACAAAAAAGTAACAAAATACGGAATGAAAGTATTTGATGGTACGAATGTGTCTTTTTTTTTTTTTTTCAAGAATTATTATTGTACCATTTTTCACAAATTGCTTCTGTCATTTCATCGGTGTGTTTACATTCTAAGTGGAAATGATTTTGTCAGACATTTTATATAAAGTTTTTATTTATCGAATTTGGAAAAAAATTAAAATGCTCTGTTTCTCAAAATCCAGTGAATGAGGATCGAATAAAACAGTTATTCCACTCAATCTCATCATACATGGCTTATAGTCGGCTCAGCACGATGTGCCTCGTTGGCTATCAGCTCATGCACAACTCAATTTCATGGAATAACTGTTTGTATATGAGATTATTTTCCTACAACAACATATCCTGAAGTGAGTTGTCCCTTCCGTAGTGGATGATGCAAGTTTCCAGAAAATATGTTCACATTCTAAAGTCAATTTTCCTTATTCCTACTGTACTATTATGCCACTTTGACTTTAGTTGCATGGATGTGACCTTCATCTATCAGTATGCATGTCTTGGAGTGTGTGAAGGAAAACAGTAGACCAAAAAAAAAAAAACATGAAAATAAAGCTTGCATGGCTGTTAACATGCACTCAGCAGTGCTTTAGCTTCAGGTGTGTGTGTCAGATTGAGCCTCCGACCGATATGATTGCTGATTCTCACAAGAGAACAACAGGTACTCATTGTGGGTTCTTGTGAAAAAAAGAGTGAATTGAGACAACTATATTTTTCCCGTTGCTCTAGAACCTGGTTGGAGCATGGTTGGATTAGATGCTTGTCATTTATTTCAGAATTGCATTCTGGGAAGCCTACGTTCCACAAAGACGCATGGATGAGATGCTGCTGCTGAACTACCTTTTTTCTCGGATGCTTGACTTCTCATTTAGTTAGAGTAATGGGCAGAATACTGGTGCAAAAAGTGGCTGAATTCATGATATGGAATAAAAGGACGTTTTATCTTCTTGGTGGAGTTCCTGCGGGGATGGTAGGAGTGCGTAACAAGTGATATATGAAGTGACGGTCGCCCTTCATAGGCTTAAACATTATCGTGAAATAAGCTGGGATGAAGGTCAGAGAAATAATAGTGCACGAAAGTGCTGAGTTTATCTTTCGAAAGGTAAGCGGAAACAGGAAAGAACAGGGTTTGGCTTTCCGTTTCCTTTAAATACTGTTTTAAAAGGGGAAAAAACTGATCCTGGGATGTAGATAAATCAAAGTTTGAGTCACAAAACTACCTTTAAGATCGTACATACTTCAAGGAGTTGTCATTTAATAATAAAACCGCTAGAAAGCCTCCACAGTGACTGGACGGCGAGATAAATGTTGCAGATGGTAAGTACACTGTTTAACATGGTTCCAAGGAAGAATCTCGATAAAGCAAACAAATTGCGAATAAAGGAAAGATTTAGGGACTGTGGGAGCCTGTTAAAAGGGAGTCTTATGTAGAGGCTTGGACAAGTGATGGTCCTGTCAATGAGACAAATGCAAATAGAGTTGAGCAGGCCATCCCTCGTGTCGAAGCTGCAACATTTCACACTTCAACAGCCGCTGTCAATCACTGAGAAATTGGGGTATAATCCTTGCACAACCACAGCGGTGAATAATACACCACAAATCACACCACAACTAACCAGCCAACTTCTTTTTCATCATAAATATCGTCCGCTGAGTCGAACATCTTGTGTCGGAAAGATTCTAATTACCAACAAACCCATAAATCCAGTTTGGGAACTCTGAATTTTTAATGAAACCCCAGCTGCAGAAATGGTGACATATCACATCCATTACACCAGCATATCACTTAGTACCGGCATGATTTTTCTACTCTCCCACATGTACCGGTATGAGAGGAAAAACCACCATCTGCAACCCACACAAGAGTAAAAACTGCCCATAAAAGGGTAAAAACCAGCCACGTGAGAATGAAAACCAACCAAATGAGAATAAAAACCACCCCGCCCACCCAAATGGCAATAAATGTTGCCCATATGAGAATAAAAACCACCCACTTCCACCCACATGAGTGTAAAAACTCCTACATGAGAATAAAAAACACCCCCTTGCACCCAGATGGGAGGGAAAACACCCAAATGAGAATAAAAACCACTCACTCACTGGGTGGCATGGTGGTGTAGTGGTTTGCACTGTCACCTCATAGTAAGAAGGTTCTGAGTTCAAACCTCATGGCGGACAGGGACCTCTGTGTAGAGTTTGTATTTTCTTCCCTTGTCTGTGTAGATTTCCTCTGGGTGCTCCGGTTTCCCCCACAATCCAAATACTCAGCCACTGGAGCTGTACAAGACAGTGCGTACTTAGCGCCGGTCCCAAGCCTGGGCAAACTGAGGAGGGTTGCATCAGAAAGGGCATCCAGTGTCAAACCTACAGTATGCCAAATCAAATATGTGGAACAGGTTCGCTGTGGCAACCCTGAACGTACGGTACGGGAGCAGCTGAAAGAAGACGACTTCTGCTCACATGAAAGTAAAAAACCACCCACTTTTACCAAGCTGGGAGTAAAAACTATCTGCAGGAGAGTAAACATCACCCACTTACACCCAAATGGGAATAAAAAACTGCCCCATGACACTAAATACCACCCTCATTTGTTACGGTCACCTGTTCCGACCTACGTGACAGTAACAAACACCTGCATGAGAGTAGAAACCAATTGAATGAGAGGAAACTCCACCCACTTCCTGAAATCCACAAGAGCAGGTTTTTTATTTTACTTGGGGAAGCCATGGCCAAATGGTTAGAAAACAGCTTTGGGACCAAAAGATTGCTGGTTTGATTCCCTGAAACAAAAGGATTGGCTTAAGTGCCCTTGAGCAAGGCGTCTAACCCCCAACTGCTCCAGCAAGCGTGGTGGCAGACCTTGTGTATGATGAGCCAAAGAAAAACGGACGATGCGATTATCAGTTCAGGCAAGAACCCAATCTTTATTTATTTATCCATCCATCCATTATCCATAACCAGTAATCCTGTGCAGAGCCACGGGCAAGCTGGAGCCTATCCCAGCTGACTATGGGTGAGAGGCAGGGTACACCCTGGACAAGTCACCAGATCATCACAAGGCTGGCACATAGAGACAAACAACCATTCACACTCACATTCACACCTACAGTCAATTTAGAGACACTAATTAGCCTAACCTGCATGTCTATAGACTGTGGGGGAAACCAGAGCACCTGGAAGAAACCCACACAGACATGGGGAGAACATGTAAACTCCACACAGAAAGGCCCCCGTTGGCCGCTGGGCTCAAACCCAGAACCTTCTTGCTATGAAGCAGCAGTGCTAACCACTACACTACTGTGCCACCTTATTTATTGAAGCCATTATTTAAAATGATTGACATGAGCATGTCAGCTTGGTACCGTAGGTGTTGAGTATTTAATAACCTGTTAGGTCTATGTTAAATGCCATCAGAATAACGTGAAGAGTTGTAAAGAAGGCAAGCTGCAATAAAGCTCAGGGATTCATATGTGCAGACTGATCATGAGGTGGAACTCCTGCATGCACTTGAATACAAAATGTTTGTGGAGCTCTTATCCAAAATCTGTTTGCAGTGTCATTTAATAAACCAAGTGATGCAAAACTTGATGCTGTGACATCACCGTTTTCCAAAACCATCCATCCATCCATCCATCCATCCATCCATTATCTGTAGCCACTTATCCTGTACAGGGTCACAGGCAAGCTGGAGCCTATCCCAGCTGACTACGGGCGAAAGGCGGGGTACACCCTGGACAAGTTGCCAAGTCATCACAGGGCTGACACATAGACACAGACAACCGTTCACACTCACATTCACACCTACGCTCAATTTAGAGTCACCAGTTAACCTAACCTGCATGTCTTTGGACTGTGGGGGAAACTGGAGCACCCGGAGGAAACCCACACGGACACGGGGAGAACATGCAAACTCCGCACAGAAAGGCCCTCGTTGGCTGCTGGGCTCGAACCCAGAACCTTCTTGCTGTGAGGCGACAGTGCTAACCACTACATCACCGTGCCAAGGAGGAGGGTAAGAGAGGAAATGAAGAAAAAAAAGAATCACTGTTGGTGAATTTCAAGAAAAAGTAAAATCTTGGGGTTTCCAAGTCTCCAAAAGCTCCATCAGACACCACCTCCATGCCAACAGATTATTTGGAATGCTTGCCAGTAAAAAAATATTTTCTGTCAGTTAACCACAAACATAAGTCATTGGGCTCAAACTCAGGACCTTGTTCCTGTGAGGTGACAGTGCTAACCACTACACCACCATGCCACCCGGGTTCCAAAACCTACATTTTCCAACTATATATTCTACTACAGGGCTTTTCAAAGTGTGGGGCGCGCCTCCCCTGGGGGGCACCAGAGTTCTTCAGCGGGGTCGCAACGTGAGGAAACATGAACCAGAATAAGTTACTATTGCGGACATTTAGCGAACTTCAGCTAGCCTTTGCCAGAGACAAAATGGATCAATTTTTAGTACCTAAAGCTACAGTGAGTGAGGAGACAGAGTCTGGGCCAAGCAAAAAAACAGACCCTCCAGGATTTCGCGATGTTGCGATTTGCAACTTCAACGCAAATTCAAGCAATCCCCACGAATTCAGGGCGGTGTTGCAATTATATCCAATCACCGCAACCTTCCCGCAAATTTGACCAATTGTTGGCGTCGTCTTGAGGTGGCGTCGACAAACTACCTTCCGCCTTAAGGCCAATTTATGCTGACAACGCAGTCCTCGCAGATGGCGTCTGCGTAGCCCCCCCTTCGCAGATGCTCTGCGCGCACCTCCCAAAAATTGTGACCACCATAGAAGCCTCGCAGACAGCGTCGCAGACAAGAGGGCTCTGATTGGTCCACTCTACATCCGCTGTACACGCACTCCCACTTCCCTACTTTCCCAGTTTGGTTTGTTTTCATGACTGCCATTTTTAAAAACACGAGCGAAGATGGAGCAGCACGAAGAGCGGTTGATCGAGGAAGTACGTACATCTATACGACTCCAGTTCTAGTCATTATAAGTAACCGGAGGATAAACACTCCACTAACCACACCCACCAACTACTCCTAGCGATTTCGCGACTTCGCGCCCCCTTGCGTTGTGGCGGTGAATAACATCGCGCACACCTATTACTCCCCGCTCAACGATAAATTACAACTGTCTGCGAAAAGCTATCTGTGAAAGCTTTGTCGCAAGAACATGCAGAGGCCTTGACTCTCCCACACTTTGAAAACCCCTGATCTACTACACACCACACAGATGCACTCAATAGACATTAGGTTGAATAAACTATTGGAGCACTGATGTAGGATTGATTGTATCCAGGGCCCAGGGCCGCTGACAGCTTTGGCTGGGCCCGGGACAAAATGCTATGAATGGGCCCCCCTAACACCCCCCCCCCCCCCCCCCCCCCCCCCCGGGGCCAACCCACACACACACCCACCTCTCTTATCCCAGTCTCTACTCACTCCAACCCTTAAATGACAGGTATTCAAAAACCATTCAACCGGTCAACAACCATTTCATTTTAGCATTTCGGCATTTTTACAGTTTTAACATTTCCTTAGTCTGCAACTATTCAGGTGCGAAATGCAATGTGCTGGACTTTTGTTGTGCGTGCGTGCATACTGTCCAGTGTGAAAAGCAGAGAACAACACACCGCTCGAGAAATGGCGGGATATGATTGCGGACTAATGTGAATATTCTTAGCTTCAATCAGATATCTCATCTCATCTCATCTCATTATCTCTAGCCGCTTTATCCTGTTCTACAGGGTCGCAGGCGAGCTGGAGCCTATCCCAGCTGACTACGGGCGAAAGGCGGGGTACACCCTGGACAAGTCGCCAGGTCATCACAGGGCTGACACATAGACACAGACAACCATTCACACTCACATTCACACCTACGCTCAATTTAGAGTCACCAGTTAACCTAACCTGCATGTCTTTGGACTGTGGGGGAAACCGGAGCACCCGGAGGAAACCCACGCGGACACGGGGAGAACATGCAAACTCCGCACAGAAAGGCCCTCGCCGGCCACGGGGCTCGAACCCAGGACCTTCTTGCTGTGAGGTGACAGCGCTAACCACTACACCACCGTGCCGCCCCTCAATCAGATATATGAAACACAATGTTATTAAGCTGTTGTGGTTATGAAATGATTCAATGCCCTGTGTGTTTGATACGGTGTTCAGTGTGACTTGCTCTCCCCTCGTTTGTAACATGAATTGTGTGCCGCGCGTGCCTTGGTTGGGGTTACTTTCCGGGGCTGGAAAAAGTTGGCTGTGTCTTACCCAGTGATGGGAATAACAGCGTTAGAAATAAACAGCGTTACTAACGGCGTTACTTTTTTTAGTAACGAGTAATCTAACTAATTACTTTTTACATCGTTATAACGCCGTTCCCGTTACTTACAATAAAATACTATGCGTTACTTTATTAATTTGGTGACTGACCCCTTGAACATGGTTCCTCCAGGAACGATGACGTTTCAGTCGTCAAGACAACGGAAAAACTAAAATACAAGAGCATTTTGTTTTGTGCACAAGAGCATTGTGACGTATCTTTCTGTTTTTGTATTTTAGTTCTTCTGTTGTCTTGACAACTGAAAAGTCATAGTTCCTGGAGGAACCATTTTCAAGGGGTCAGTCACCAAAGGGTTAAAGCTGTTCTCATCTGGCACGCTGCTCGTTCAGCCTTTCTTTACTCTGCTTTCGTGTGGGGCGGGGAGACACGAGACAACGGCACAGTAAGCCAATCAGAGTAGATTTGGACAACATACGTAGGTAGGCCACACCTACTGCACTACTGCGCACTCTTTCAATCGGAAGACCCAGCGATGGCGAGCGGTCAGCCCAGCACTGCGCTTTCACATTGGAAATACAGCCAGGACTTTTCATTACTTGAAATAAAAGGCAAGAGTGTTTATGTGCAATGCACATTATGTCGAGGAACAAAGCGTTTGTCCTCGTCAGTGGCCAGTAATTAGTAACATAATTTTAATAACTACAAAAATATATTACATTTGATAGATGTCTTCTCTCACATTGTCCCACAAAATATTAATATAGTGTAGATAATGTTACTAATTGGTTCTGTTAAGTGTCCATTTCAGTCATTAAACACATTTAACATTCACTTTTATTATGATTACACTAATTGAATTTAATTTTTTTGAGGGGGAACAAAATGTAACGGAATAATTACTTTCCCTGGTAATTAGTTACTTTTATGACAAAGTAACTCCGTTACTAACTCAGTTACTTTTTGGGAAAAGTAACTAGTAACTATAACTAATTACTTTTTGAAAGTAACGTGCCCAACACTGGTCTTACCTGGCTCAGCTGCCCCACTGCCTTTGCTAGTACCTGCTGCATCATCCGAATCTTTTTTAAAATATTTATGCAGTGAGCCCCTGAGTCTCTTGGTTTCTTCCTCTCTTTTTCTCTTTTCTTTTCTTTTCTTTTCTTTTCTTTTCTTTTCTTTTCTTTTCTGTGCTCCTGACTTGTGCATGTTGGCAAATGGCACGCACGCTGATTGTCGAAGCGCTATGATCGAACGATGTCGTTTTTTTCCCCCTTAATCAAAGAGTCAGACCAAACCATTTTTGCATTAGGGGTGGTAGGGGGTTCTTGACGCCTTTTTCAAAGACAATAAAGGCAAAAGATCTAGAAATCATTCATTGAATGCAAATATAGCACGTTTCTCCCCCAAATCAACACATTTTGAAATGAAATAAAATAATCGCAACTTCGTGAGAGCCCAGTTCTGGGCCCTCCCCATTCCTGGGCCCGGGACAACATACCCATTTGTCCCCCCCTGTCGGCGGGCCTGATTGTATCCTATAAAACACGGTATATTCATTTACAGTGGTGCTTGAAAGTTTGTGAATGCTTTCGGATTTTCTACATTTCTGCATAAATATGACCTAAAACACCATCAGACTTTGTCCTCAAAATGGGTAAAGAGAACCCAAGTAAATAAATGAGAAATATTTTGGTCTTTTATTTATTTATATATACACTTGGTCATTTATTTATTGTGGAAAATCTGGTGACCAGCTTGTGCAACAATAATTGCAACTAAACATTTGCGGTAACCGTTGATCAGTGCTGTACATCGGCCTGGAGGAATTTTAGCCCATTCCTCTGTACAGAACAGCTTCATCTCTGGGATTTGGTGTTTTTTTTTTTTTCACATGAACTGCTCACTTCAGGTCCTTCCACAACATTCTTTGGTAGAATGACTTGTGTGCTTAAGGTCACTGTTTTGCTGCATGACTGACTTTCTCTTGACATTCAGTTCACAGACAGATGTCCTGACATTTTCCTTTAGAATTCCCGGAAATAATTCAGAATTCATTGTTCCATCAGTGATGGCAAGCCATCTTGGCCCAGATGCAGCAAAACAGGCCCATACTATGATACTACCACCACCATGCTTCACAGATGGGATAAGCTTCTTATGCTGGAATGCAGAGTTTTCCCTTCTCTAAACATAACGCTTCTCATTTACACCAAAAAGCTCTATTTTGCTCTTGTCTGTCCACAAAACGTTTTTCCAATAGCTGTAAGTTGGGATATAGTTGGGAAGCAATGTTCTTTTTGGAGACCACTAGCTTTCCCCTTGTAACCCTGCCATGCACACCATTGTTGGTCAGTTTTCTCCTGATGGTGGACTCTTGGACATTAACATTCGCCAATATGAGAGAGGCCTTTAGGCCAAGTTTACATTAGACCATATCTGTCTCGTTTTCTTCGCGGATGCACTGTCCGTTCACATTAAAACGCCGGGAAACGGGAATCCGCCAGAGCCCACGTATTCAACCCAGTTCGTATCTGATCCGGTGCTGTGTAAACATTGAGGATACGCGGATACGCTGTGCTGAGCTCTAGCTGACGTCGTCATTGGACAATGTCACTGTGACATCCACCTTCCTGATTCGCTGGCGTTGGTCATGTGACGCGACTGCTGAAAAACGGCACGGACTTCCGCCTTGTATCACCTTTCATTAAAGAGTATAAAAGTATGAAAATACTGCAAATACTGATGCAAATACTGCCCATTGTGTAGTTATGATTGTCTTTAGGCTTGCCATCCTTCCACTTGCAAGTGGTAAGTGACTTGCGCATGCCCGATATGCACTGGGATCACACACACAGCGGCTCAGTCCCGAATCACTGCTCGTGCGCTTCACTCGCGCGCTCTGTGAGCTGCGCAGGGCCGGAGTGCGCACCCTCCAGAGGGCACTCGCTGTTCAGGGCGGAGTGATTTGGAGCGCAGCCACTGAGGAGGAAGCGATGAGCCGCACTGACACATTTCAACTTACGTGCCGAATTAGTCATGTGATTAGCGTATCCGTGTATTGGCGTTGCTGTGTGCACGCGAATCGTGTACTGGCGTTGCTATGTGCACGCTAATCGTTTTTAAAAACGTTAATCTGATGATCCGCTGATACGGTCTAATGTAAACCCCACCTTAGTTGCTTAGAAGTTACCCTGGGTACTTCTGTGACCTTGTGGATTTGGACACGCCTTGCTCTTGGAGTGACCTTTGCAGGAGGGCCATTCCTGAGGAGGGGGGATAGAAGCACTTTTGGACCAGAGGAACTTTTTTGAACTGTTGGAGGAAGTTTTTTTTGTGTGCACCCATACTGCATGAACAGACAGAAGATGAAGATCGGACTTTGACAGAATCCTGTTCTTAAAAATAAAACAGGGCGCCCACTCACACCTGATTGTCACCCCATTGATTGAAAACACCTGACTCTAATTTCAAATTAAAATTAATTTCTTGAGCCCTATGGACTTGGTACCAGGTCCGACAGAACACTCCTATAATTGACTTTCAGTAAAACGTTGTTTTTTTTTTTTTAAATGCTGTTTTGGTAAGTTCTATATTTACAAAAACTTTTGTAGTATCGACATACTTTGTGGTATTTCTATAATTTTTGGTCCAGTTGTAGTGAAGGAGTTGCTGAATGGAAAAAAAAGTGGCATCTTTGTGCATGGGACCATTGCTATCATGGTGCACTGCATGGTATAGACTAACGGTGCACTGTCGAATCTAGAATAAACTTTTGGCAAAGATTTTTTTAAAAATGTAAATTTCTCCTTTGGTTCATCACAGTTTACTCAGGCATAGTAACAGTCACAATGTTACTGACACTGGACATATATTTTCTGAGGTCTTACATATCCATACAGACCATACAGTGCTGTGCAAAAGTCTTAACGCCCGGTCACACAGCACTCCGTGTCTATATCACGTACAAAAGATACAAAAATCTGGTGGACGTGGTCGTAAGTAGTAATTTTTGGTCAATTTTGGCTTTGCCGTGCTTTGTACGGGGTATGGCCGTCGGCGGCTGTTTCACTGCTGCAGCACTGCTTAAGCACAGCTAACCAAGTCCAGCCACGTGTAAGGCTAAAAATAGGTTCGCACGTGTTCGAACGCAGGGAAAAAAGCGACAAGTTACCACGGATAACCGCGGCCTCATCGCGTCTGTAGCACTGCCGATCACGTGTTGAGCGCGGACGTAAAACGGGCACTCCACTGCCATAGCACTGCCAAATCACGGGTAACCGCGGCTCAGCGTCGTTGGAAGAGCGGTTTGCTGCGCATATAAAAGCGGTCGCGCACAGCTGTGTGCAGGGCTGGTTTCAGTCTCTGCACAATTTCATCGTACATCGCAGGAGGCATCCTCATAAAGTTCTGAAAGGCTCTTGGATCTTCGTTACGCAGCTCGACCATGAAACGGTCGTAAAGCCCAAGCTGAGGTCTCCTCGCAATCCAGTCACGCACCCAGATGTTCCGTACCACCCTCCTCCTCCTCCTCCTCCTTCTTCTTCCCTCAGCAAGGATATGTTGAGCCTGTATCAGTTGGTTCTGTTGGTGCTGGAGCATTAAGATGAGGACATCACAGCGTTGAGGGTTCATGTTCACCCCTTGACATCTAGACTGCAAGTGCCGAGGTCTCAGAAAATTACGGTATTTATACATGCCGCAAATCAGAAGTGATGCAGAAGTGATTAGACAGTGATCAGTCGAATTTAGAACTTGTTTGAGACGTCGTTTAACGGGCTTAGATAGTGCTATGTACGCGGAAAAATCCATTTCTCAGTGATAAGCCGCTAAACACACGCTATATCCCGTGATACCAACGCGTAACACCCGTCCGATGACCGTGCTCTGCCCGTGATAGACCGCCAAACTTTCGCGTCTTACCACGTCTCCCCAAGTTTTAATAACGGCCGGGACACTGATTATCACGTGTTTTTCACGTGTGTTGCACGTCTTCACCACGTGTGCCGGCCATGGTTGTCCGCGGTCTAAAGTTTTGAGCAGTCCAAAACTTTTTGTCGTGTCCGACGCCGTTCCGATTTTCCCCTGCGTCCTGTCATGTCTGTATATCGACTGTTACACGTCTTAATTTCGACATCAACACGAACAACATCGTCTGCTTCACGGGAGAGCACTTTTTGACGGGTTTTGGCGGTGATAAAGCCGTAAAGCGCTGTGTGACCGGGTCTTTAGGCACATGTAAAGAAATGCTGGAGACCAAAAATGGCTTAAAAATAATGAAATGAAATGTTTCAGCATTAAAAAAAAAAACTATAATAAATGAATAAATGCAAAGTCAATATTTGATGTGTGATGACCCTTAAAAAAAAAGTCGTCTACGGTAGAATGAGTGCAGTTTTATGCGGAAATGAGCTGTGGGTTTTACTGAGCATCTTCCAGAACCAGCCACAGTTCTTCTGGACACTTTGTCACACTTGCTTCTTAATTTTGCACCGAAACAGAGTAGCCTTGATTATATTTTCTTTTATCTGAAAAGTGCTCTCTTATGGAATATGCTGCTCAGACACAAACTTTTTTTTTTTTTTCCTGTAACATTTAATTTTGTGCTGGAAAAAAAAAAGTTTGTAACTCTAAAATGTTTTTTGTACTGACTCGATAATATAGAAGTCATAAAATAGAAATCGATAAAGTTTGTACGAAAAAATAGGGTGCCTAAGACTTTTGCACAGTACGTTAACTGTTAATCCTAGGAGTTCACATACTTTTGCAACTCCCAGATATGTAATATTGAATCAGAACCTTTGAGAACTTTTCAATAAATAAATGACCAGATATAATATTTTAAGGCAACGCGGTGGCGTAGTGGTTAGCGCTGTCACCTCACAGCAAGAAGGTCCGGGTTCGAGCCTCGTGGCCGGCGAGGGCCTGTCTTTGCGGAGTTTGCATGTTTTCGCCGTGTCCGCGTGGGTTTCCTCCGGGTGCTCCGGTTTCCCCCACAGTCCAAAGACATGCAGGTTAGGTTAACTGGTGACTCTAAATTGACCGTAGGTGTGAATGTGAGTGTGAATGGTTGTCTGTGTCTATGTGTCAGCCCTGTGATGACCTGGCGACTTGTCCAGGGTGTACCCTGCCTTTCGCCCGTAGTCAGCTGGGATAGGCTCCAGCTTGTCTGCGACCCTGTAGAACAGGATAAAGCGGCTAGAGATAATGAGATGAGATATAATATTTTTGTCTCATTTCTTTACTTTTGTTCTCTTCATTTACGTTTAGGACTTGATGGAAAATCTGATGTTTTGGGTCATATTTATACAGAAATATAAAATATAGAACTATAGAACATTCTAAAGGGTTCACAAACTTTCAAGTGCCACTGTAAGATTGAAGATAATGAAATTAAAAAGTTAAAGTCCTTCCCATGCCTTACAGTACCTGGTATTCCTAGGCAGTCTCCCACTCAAGTACTAACCAGGCCCAACCTGTATGGTGGCGCATCGGGCAGCGCCAATCTCCGTTTCCATAGCCCTCGGCCTCTCACCTATTACATAGCTAGGGTTACAGTGGGGGGCTAGTCCTCTGGTAACCACGAGAGTTTAACTCCCCATGCACATCTGTATTGCAGCGTGCCTTGCCAGATGGTAGTAGGTACCATTTTTATGATGGTCTTTGGTATGACCCGACCGTGAATAGAACTCACGATCTCCCGATCGAGAGGCGGACACGCTACCACTAGGCCACTAGTCGGTACGAAGACAATGAAATGAACATGGAAATTTGAAACTAATTTTTGCAGCATGATGAAAAAGATAAAGTCTACAAATCACCGACTGTGTGTTGTGTGTTTCCCCCAAAACCTGCACCGCCGTAATTACAAAGAAAAAAATAAATAAATCTGCACAAGTCAGTGTTTGATCAGAACTCGATTCTGGTAATAATATGAGTTCTACTTCCTAGATGTGTTCATTTCCCCCGCCTGCTGTGGTGTTATTGTTACTTAGTTCCGTGGAGAACCCTTCGGTGATTTGCTGTGCGAGATATTTGGTTGTCTGAGATTGTTACTGGAGTAGATTAGGGTGTTATTAGGTATTGGTGCCTCCTGGTGCATCAAGGCAAACACACTAATCAGACCAATTTAGGCACGACATCCCAGGAGGTACCAGAACCCTTAAATTCATGGTATGATGTACCGTATATTGTCCAAATTCATTTATTTTTCAGAGACATGTGTGTGGAAATTTGAAGCACTGCAGGAAATGGTCGATGAAAGTGCTTACCTTATCCCAACCACGAGAAAACAAGAAAATTGAAAATAACTACAAATTCAGACCTGGAGGAGAGAAAAAATGAGTAGTCCTGGGAAGGAAAAGGAAAAACGCAGTTAACAGTAAAACATACATTTCTGATGTAGTGCTGCTATTTTTTTTCCCCTTACAAACTGGTTTAATAACGTCCCTCACAGAAATCATGAAATAGCTGACATTTCTCTCTGTGTTTTTTTTTTTTTTTTCATTCAAAAAGTTCAGGGGTTTTTTCTCTCTTTTGGCCAAAAACTGAAAATTGTTTAAAAATCTTCAGTGACCAACATGTTAGTGTGTTCCTCATGAATCTAGTTAATAGATGGTAAGTGTTAAGTACACTCACTGGCTTCTTTAACAGGATCACCGGCACCTCTGTTCATTTCTGCAATTAAGGTCCGGTTCCACAATACTGATAATTATAACAACTATAATGATAACTATAAATAAATCAGTCCCCTGCAGTTTATATGGTTGGTGCTCACACCAAACCGATAACGATCCCTAGAGCCCAGGCCTGGGTTTATCCGTATTGGTGAGATTGCTTCTGGAGTGATTTTTCCAGACCTGGAACTCATCTCATCTCATTATCTGTAGCCGCTTTATCCTGTTCTACAGGGTCGCAGGCAAGCTGGAGCCTATCCCAGCTGACTACAGGCGAAAGGTGGGGTACACCCTGGACAAGTCGCCAGGTCATCACAGGGCTGACACATAGACACAGACAACCATTCACACTCACATTCACACCTACGCTCAATTTAGAGTCACCAGTTAACCTAACCTGCATGTCTTTGGACTGTGGGGGAAACCGGAGCACCCGGAGGAAACCCACGCGGACACGGGGAGAACATGCAAACTCCGCACAGAAAGGCCCTCGCTGGCCACGGGGCTCGAATCCGGACCTTCTTGCTGTGAGGCGACAGCGCTAACCACTACACCACCGTGCCGCCCTTTCTGTGAAATGTCAATAGTAAATTAATAAACATATAAATGCAGGGAAGATATTTTAAATTATGAACTTCAGCAGTCCAAACATTTGTTTTAGATTTCTTATTTTTTTATCCGTGATGCATCATCCGTATGAAATCGGTAACCAGTCTGTAAAACATCCGTGAACAATCCGTAAATTATTAGCATCCGTATTAAAATCCGTAACCACTCCGTATTTTGTATCCTTTTTTATTATATTTACACAGTCTGTGACCTATCTGTATTATTATCAACCACCGGAGTGTGTGCATGGGTTGTTTTGAAGTCCAAGCTGTACAGTACGACCTGGAATAACGTGCTACTACTTGAAAAAAACTTCCATAACTATTCCTAAGTTGCATGTGTTTATTTCCCTGAGTGGCAGCACCAAGTGATATTATAGTCGAGATTATAGTTGTGGTGTTTCTGCTCCAGACTGGAACTAAATTCAGGCAGAGATATAGTCAGAGTTGGAGTTATAGCAGTGGTGGCTACTGGTTTTTAAAACAGGGGAAGCCCATTTTACGCATTCATCGTAAAACCTGTAGGCCGGATATCAAAGCATAGAAAGGTGTGCCCCATTAGCATAGTGAACTAGACAACCCTACCTAGTGGCAGAAAGTATTTTTGCTTGTACATTTCATGTTATAGTCTGGCTTGCCAGGCTAGTGCCTCATATCCTTAATCAAAAATATCAAACATCCAAAAATCACTGGCTATTCAACGAAGAGCCTTGAACATCATACCCTGATATGCAACACAGAGTCTTTAACACAACACCCAGCTGTGCAACACATTCTTGAACATCTTCTGTAACACAGTCTGAAAATTCATAACCAGGTAGGCTATGCAACACACAGAACCTTGAATATTATACCCAGGTATAACCTATAACACAGAGCCCACCATTCTCTTAACATTACTGAACAATATACACACTTCAGATTCATGAACATGAACACTATTTATACACAAATTCTGCCCTCCGCTCCTTTTCCAGAAAATGGTCTGTGACCCTGTCATACTAGCTGGTTGTGCTTTCCAGAGACTTTACCAATTTCTGCTAGCAGCTAGCACTGCAGATCCCAATAAGGCTCAAGCTAGCCTACAACCAGATTGAACTACAAATGAAATAAACGAGTGAATTCACGAATGATCAAACTGATAGAATGGATGAAAGTTAACGGAGCACAACGAGTAATATTTACATTTATTTACAGAGTAATGTACAGAGACATCAATGAGAAGAACCGTTTATATGAAAAGAAATTCGGACAGCACTTTAGCACACGACTACACTTTCTCGACATCCGCTAGGGACTGACTGATCATACTTCCGTGTTCCTCGCCGAAGTACTGCCCTCATGTCTTTCAAACACTACCTCCAATAATCCTTTATCAGCCCGGCTTCTTGTCCCTCCCACTGTCTCGTTTAGTCCCAGAGAAGCCTGGCTTCCCTTGAAGTGATGATTTTGTTGATTTTAACCAATAACAACTAGCCGAAATTGGCTGTTCAGAGCCGTCTCGTAGACTGCAATGGATACCCGGCTGCCAGTCAGTGTTGCCAGATACTGCTGACGTTTTCCATCCCAAAATATGTTCAAAACCCGCCAAAATGCACTTAAAACCGCCCAATCTGGCAACACTGCTGCCAGTCCATAGAGCCCATTGAAATAAGAAAGGTTACAGCCTGGCAGCAAAGGTGATTCTCGTAGCGAACTGCAAGTTCGTCAGACATCACTCAAATAAGTTACAGGATAGTTATGAACATAAATACAATCTTGGGCATATATTATGTTATGCAAGTTATTGTTTTAATGAGAATTCAACGTCGTAGACGCCGCAGTTTGGGGAGAGAATTTTAGGGGAAGCTTGGCTTCCCTTGTTGTCTCTGAGAAATCGCCCCTGAGTTATAGGTATCGGTGTTGTGGGACCAGGCCCTTATCCAACTAGCAATTATGTGGTATGTGGATTTTATAAAATCTCATACTAGATACAGATCAAGAGCTTCAGTGAAACAATACAAACTTCGGGATCTAAAAAGCCGAGACAAAAGAAGTGACCGCTGGAAATATTTCAGTGTCCATCTTTGTGGTGTCTGTCTCCCTGGAAATAGATTTGCTCTTATCTGATTGGTTGTTTGCCAATTGTCTGTTGCCGTAATTAGTTGCTCTGTGTCTCATCTAGTTGCCTGTTGCTGGCAATATTGCCCAAAAAGTTGCCCTGTGTATCATCACCTTGAGACTGATGTAAAGACATGCTGCAAAGCAAAGATGCAAAACATTTTTAGGTATGTACTGCATCACCATAGCAAGCCGCCATTAATAATAAATGCTATGAGAACTGCAAATGTTGGCACATTCCAACCTTTGCACATTTTTGCAAAGCACGGTTTTATTCCTGCATCCCACAGAAATTAAATCAAGCATTGTAAAATGGAAAAAGGTAGTCTATTTTTCATTTCTTCGGTCAGCATTTAAAGTGCATATCCTGGACCAATTTCGTGTTTTTTTTTTTATATGAAAGTATGTCCCTTTACACACTCATCCAGAAGGATAATTTTGTACAAGGCCATCTGTCTACAGCAGAAAAAAATAAAATAAGAAAAACACATCTGGAAAAATCCCAAGGGAGTCTGGAGCCAGATTCGTGACGTCACCTGCGGAAGCGCCAGCAGGCTTGCACGGTTTCAGTGCACAGCCTGCGTAGACCAGGTTTAGCAGCTAGCGATTTTGCATTGAAATATGGAATTGTCACCTGAGCGCAATGTTACTTCACCTTTGGATGACGAATATAATGAGACGTCAGAATTGGGGCTTCATCTGTTTGGATCTGATGATGATTCAAGTAGTGAAGATGACGGAGACAACACCGGGGATGTAAATAATACAGTCGTTTTCTTATAAACAAACCAGCGCTGACATGGGATTCAGAAGGAGGCGTCCTGCACGTGACGTCACGAAAATCAACGTTTGCCGGGAAATCCAAATGCCAAGTTTTTTTCAGAGGCGGACCAATTCGCCTCAAATGGCTTGATTTCAACTGAATTTTTCTTGTATTGTGTAAGGTTAAAAAAAATTGCTCAAAATGCAAAACGTGACAGATATTTGACCAAAGTTTAATATAAAATTGGAGAATTACATTGATCTCGCTCCTGAATTTACCCATGATATGCACTTTAAAGTTAAATTCACTACCTGAAACCATACCTGTCAACCCTCTTGTTTTTCCCAGGAAATCCCTTATTTTGACTTATTTCCCGCTGTCTTCCCGTTTTTTTATTTTCCCGAAAATATCCCGTAGTTTCACATTATATAAAAGTCCCGTATTTTCACAATATAAAAAAGTCGGTCGGTCCAGAATTCATGACACGCCTCTGACAGGAGTTTACAGCAGGAAGTCGGGCCATGAATTCACGTCCCCGCCCTCTCAGGCATCAGTAATTACAGAACTACGTCCGGAAGTGAGGCTGAACAAGTGATTAGGTCCAGTGTTGCCAGATTGGGCGGTTTCCCGCCCAAGTTGGGCGGTTTCAAGTGCATTTTGGCGGGTTTTGAACATAATTTGGGCTGGAAAACGTCAGCAGTATCTGGCAACACTGATTAGGTCTGAGGTGAAGATGGCGATGCTAATAGCTAAGAAAAACATTAGCCTCTCTTTCTTTGATGATTTCAACAAGTGCATGGCTGGAATGTTCCCAGACTCTTCCATCGCAAAGAAATTTTCCATGAGGAAAACGAAAGCCTCCCAAATAATCAAAGGTAAGCTACACATGTTTACATTAAGTATGTCCTGGCTAAGACCTCATAAATAGCCTAGTGTAAACTAATTGGTGTATTAACTGTTTTATCCACTCATTGTCTATTTTATTTTCTATCTGAAACTTACCCATTTTAAATCACTCTTGGTTTAATATCTTATATTACTCTTTATCTCTTTATTACTCTATCTATCTATCTATCTATCTATCTATCTATCTATCTATCTATCTATCTATCTATCTATCTATCTATCTATCTATCTATCTATCTAGTGTTCCGAGGCCATGACTATGGTAAAACCATAATAAATTGCAATGGGATTGAATTTATTGACTGGTTATATAATGACCTTTCTTATTTTAACATAAGATACGTATTTTAGCCCTTAATTTGGGAAATAACTGGTACCACTGAAAGCAAATAAAAATAAATGTATAGTTTATTCACAAATGCACTCTATAAACCATAAGCATATTGAGTTTGGGTCTTGGCTATCACCAACATGCACCAGAGTACAGGAAATCACAAATACTAGATAGAAAATTGCCCCCCATTCAACTACACACCCACTTTTGGTGAAGGGTATGACTTTCCGAAATTTTCCCTTATTTTGAGTTAAAAATCTGGGAAATATCCCTTTTTTTCAAACCTCAAAGTTGACAGGTATGCCTGAAACATTGATAGATATGTATTCGAAGCAGGGGCACATGGACGCGGAGTAAGACTGATGGACAGCTGTAGTAACTGACAGTTGGGATATACGTAAGCTCAACCCTTCCCTGCTTAATTGTTGGCTTCTAGCTCTTTTGTTCCCATTCGGTAGCTGATAGCTGACCATGTGCCACCTCATACCAATCTTCTCTTTTTTTTCCCCCTTCTTTTTTTTTTAAATCAGCACCGCTGCTGAAGCCAGCGGAAATGAAAAGGTATGCAAATACAAAAGGGTCTTTTATGAGGAGATAGATAAAAACACAAAAGGACCATCAGCCACATCCATGCAACGTGACCTGGTTTAGCCTTGAGCAGGCTTGCGAGTCACACCTTCGAAGGGGGGAGAATAGACAACCCTGAGACATTATGTGAGCAAATCTGTGCTGGGCGATAGGCAAATATCTCCCGCAGTGGGTTTAATTGGCAGGAATATATCTCGAAAGGTTGTTTTTTTTTTTTTTTAAGCAGTCTTTCCATATGAAAAAAATGAATTCTTACACCGCTCCTATTGGAGAGTATTTGTCAGGCAAAACGCTAGCGAGGCAATACAGCTCCTCGGGACTTGTTGTCTCCGGTGACGGGTGGGTAGACGAGCACTCTGTGACAAACTGCGATTCAGCAGCAGCGTACAATCATGAGCTTATGTTCGGTAAAGAAAACGGTTGCTCCTCACCTCATTGCTCCCAGAGGCACACGTTCCTGACTGAGTCAGCTCGCCTGTCTCTGCTCTCTCAAATTCATACTCCGTGTCTGTCCCCAGGGAGATATATATTTTTTTACAACATTTAGCTGGTGAAAAGCGCATAACTTATGCAAATTGAAAATAAAAGAAACGATCGAAACTTCGCTGAAGTTGCTTCGAGCTTCCATCCCGCCTGCCTTCCATTTCACAGAGATATATGTAGCTTTGAATGAGCTGTCGGAAATTTTGATGGGAGCCGCATCACAATAAAAAGAACCATATTAAGTGGGGAAAAAATGTTTAATGGAGCTTGTTGATCACTTGTAGGTGTGTGCTAGCAATAAACCTCAAATATATGATAGCATCTGGTTGCCATTAGCTTGTAATAAAGAAAGAATTAAAAGTTCCAGGGAAACGAATCTGCAATTCTGTATATTGTAGCTATTCCTATTTCCCAGTGAGCCATACTGTAACTACATATCCAACATGTGGGTAGAGCTATAATAATAATAATAATAATAAAATATTTAATGGGTTCCATGATTTTAGTGCCATTTGCATCCCACGGATATTGCATTTACAAATTGTATATATATATATATATATGAGTGATTCCACGCTTATGGGTACTGAAATGGGAACATGAACTTATTCACCTAAAACCATTTCTTTTTTTACCATCAGGTCACAAAACATGTAATCTTTAATGAATGATATGTTAAAAGATAACTTTAATTTTCTGAGATGTAATAAAAACATATTTATATGCCAAAGTCAAGCCTATGAGTTCCAAAATGATGTCCGTTACATTACTTCTGTTACGATTGTCCATCTCGCGTCTGTTACAAATTAATTACAATCTAGCTATATACCATGTTAATCTTATTGAAAGAATGTGTATGTTTATTCTACTACACATTTTTATTAATTATATTTGCTAAAACATCACCTTCCTATGTTTCAAAAAGTAATTCTACATTGTTAAAATTGAGAATATATATGTCCACAACACTTCTGTTACGTTCTGACTTTGGCATATAAATATGTTTTTATTACATCTCAGAAAATTAAAGTTATCTTTTAACATATCATTCATTAAAGATTACATGTTTTGTGACCTGATGGTAAAAAAAAGAAATGGTTTTAGGTGAATTTTTAAAAATAAGTTCATGTCCCCATTTCAGTACCCGTAAGCGTGGAATCACTCATATATACACACACACACACTACATGGCCAAAAGTATGTGGACACCCACCCATCACATCATCCAACCCATACATGGTTCTTGCTCAAACTGTTGCCCCAAAGTTCTTCTTCTTCTTTGGCGTTCTGCCTGATGGCAGGTCTGTTCTGACGGCTTCAGCCATCAAAGTTTCTCGGGAAGAATTGCAGTAGTGGTTTCGACTTCCTTCAACTGGATTATTATCCAGGAGTTTTTTTTTCCTCTCAACCATTCACACACATTCACACCTATGGATAATTTTGAGTAGCCAGTTAACCTAACTGCATGTCTTTGGGGGAAACCAGAGCACTTGGAGGAAAAACATGCAGAGAACATGCAAACTCCACACAGAAAGGCCCCCGTCAGCTACTGGGCTTGAACCCAGAACCTTCGTGCTGTGAGGCAACAGTGCTAACCACTACACCACCATGCCACAAAGAACGGAATTGTCTAGAATGTCTTTGCATGCTAGAGGATTACACTGGAACCAAGAGGCCCAAAGGTGTTCCAGCATGACAATGCTCCTGTGCACGAAGCATGCTCCATGAAGACATGGTTTGCCAAGACAGGGGTGGAACAACAAGTGTTCTGGACAGAGCCCTGATCGCAACACCTTTGGGATGCACTGGAATGCTGACTGCACCCCAGGCCTGACCTTACTCATGCTGGGGAAGCCATGGCCTCATGGTTAGAGAAGCAGCTTGGGGACCAAAAGGAATGGGTGTGTGGTGCCCTTGAGCAAGGCACCTAACCCCCACCTGCTCCTCTGGGTATATTGTAGGTTGCTCTGGATAACAGCATCTGCTAAGTGCCATTAATGTAATGTAAGCTATATGAGCTTGTAGCTGAACGATTATAAATCCCCACAGCCACACCCCAAAATCTAATGGAAAGCCTTCCCAGAAGACTGGAGATTGTTATAAGAGCAAAGGGGAATAAATCTGGAATGGGATGTTCAACAAGCATGAGTGTGATCATCAGGTGTCCACAAACTTTTGGCCATATAGCATATATTCATCTGTCCATCCATTATCTGTAGCCACTTATCCTGTTCTACAGGGTCACAGGCAAGCTGGAGCCTAGCCCAGCTGACTATGGGTGAGAGGCAGGGTACACCCTGGACAAGTCACCAGGTCATTGCAGGGCTGATACAAAGAGACAAACAACCATTCACACCTATGGTCAATTTAGAGTCACCAGTTAACCTAACCTGCATGTCTTTGGACTGTGGGGGAAACCAGAGCACCCAGAGAAAACCCACACAGACACGGGGAGAACATGCAAACTCCACACAGAAAGGCCCTCGTCGGCCACTGGGCTCAGCCCAGAACCTTCTTGCTGTGAGGTGACAGTGCTAACCACTACACCACCCTGCCGCCCACCTATGAATATCCATGACCTTAAATTTAACATTTCAAAGTCATTCAAGGTCAAAGGTCATGGTGCCAAATGAAAGCCCATATGGTACTTCCTATAAGTTGATAATAGTAAATATCTGCCTCCCATCAACCATTTTCAAGTTACAGCCCTCTGAAAACCTGTGACCTTGACCTTTCAGGGTCACTCAAGGTCAAAGATCATGGTGCCCAATGAAAGGCCATATGGGAGTTCCTATATGCTCATGATAGACAAATGTTTAATCAGGTAATCTACAGACCATCAGACTATGCACGGATTACAAAACCTCACCCTGCTTACTCCGTCACGGGAAATGTAATAAAACACTTTAGGAGGTACTGTTACTGGAAAAGAACTTTGGAGTAGTAACTCTGCTGCATGTCAGGCCACATCATACCACCCTATTGCTGATTATACTCTAGTTCTCTAGCAGTGCTCCCCAGATGTCTTATTCCTTACTTAATTACCATTCCATGGTTGAGATTTGCATCACAAAATGCACTGAATTTATTTGATTCGGGTTCAAGTCAACCCAGCAAGTCATGATGAATTAGTAGGTCTAAGAAAAACAAATCCAGGATTGTGGATACATGGGCAGTTAAGTTTTATGATATAAACAACTAAAAAACAAGAAACAAAAGGCGGGAAAAGAGCCAGAACTGAGTAAAACCAACTACGATTCTGAAAAGGCTTTGACAGAAGAGAAAAAAAACAAAACAGGGCTCCAGACTTGTCAGAGAAACAAATAGTAGGAAACTCAGGCCAGAAACCAAAGAACTTAAGTAAGGAAACTAATCAGGGGGTAATACAGCTCAGGTGGGCACCAACACAGGAAATCAGCCAGACACCACAATAACGAAGTTCTTAAATATAAGTGAGGGTGCCCTCTGGTGGTCTGGGGGAGATTGTCCATGGTAGCTGTGACCAAAGATTAGCTCATTAAGTAAATTTGCGAACTTAGTTCATCTCATCTCATCATCTCTAGCCGCTTTATCCTGTTCTACAGGGTCGCAGGCAAGCTGGAGCCTATCCCAGCTGACTACGGGCAAAAGGTGGGGTACACCCTGGACAAGTCGCCAGGTCATCACAGGGCTGACACATAGACACAGACAACCATTCACATTCAATTTAGAGTCACCAGTTAACCTAACCTGCATGTCTTTGGACTGTGGGGGAAACCAGAGCACCCAGAGGAAACCCACACGGACAACATGCAAACTCCGCACAGAAAGGCCCTCGCTGGCCACGGGGCTCGAACCTGGACCTTCTTGCTGTGAGGCGACAGCGCTAACCACTACACCACTGTGCAGCCCGCGAACTTAGTTAGTAGATTAAAAATATTCACTCTAATCAGAGAATAATGCAAAGTAAAAACAAACAATAAGTCTGACTTCTGTATAAATAATCAGTTAATAATAACAACTCATTTCTTATCTCTTCATCCCCATCAAAGGGGTTCATTAAGATTGTAATGTCAAGCTACACCCACCGGCCACTTTAACAGGAGCTTGTTCTTGATTCTAAGATTCCTGTTCTTGGCTGCAGGAGTGGAACCCAATGTGCTCTTCTGCTGTTGCATGCTGAGATGCTTTTCTGCTCACCACGGTTGTAAAGAGTGATTATATGAGTTACTATATCCTTCCTGGCAAAAAAGCTCAAGCCAATCTGTCCATTCTGATCTCTGACCTCTCTCATCAACAAGGTGTTTGTTTCCACTCACAGAACTGTCACTCACTCACTCAATGTTTTTTTTTTGTTTGTTTTTTTGCACCATTCTGTCTGTGTAAACTCTCAAGACTGCTGTGTGTGAAAACCCCAGAAGATCAATAGTTTCTGAAATACTCAAACTGGTCCATCTGGATCAACACCCATGCTACAGTGAAAGAAAGTCACACTTTGAGGTGACAGTTATTCCATTCTGATGTTTGATGTGAGTGAACATTAACTGAAGCTCTTGATTTGTATCGGCAAGATCTGAACACGCAGTCTTTCACAGAGCGGTCAACCCCTCCTCATCTTTACTTCTGAGAGACTCCGTCTCTCTGGCATGCTCTTTTTATACCAAATCATGTTACTGACCTGTTGCCAATTAACCAAATTTTGTTTTTTTCCCTAGCATTGCACAACTTTTTCAGTCTTTTGTTGCCCTGTCCCAACATTTTTGAAACGTGCTGCTGACGTCAAATTCAAAATGAGCAAATATATATACACAACCCCAATTCCAAAAAAGCTGGGACAAAGTACAAATTGTAAATAAAAACGGAATGCAATGATGTGGAAGTTTCAAAATTCCATATTTTATTCAGAATAGAACATAGATGACATATCAAATGTTTAAACTGAGAAAATGTATCATTTAAAGAGAAAAATTAGGTGATTTTAAATTTCATGACATCAACACATCTCAAAAAAGTTGGGACAAGGCCATGTTTGCCACTGTGAGACATCCCCTTTTCTCTTTACAACAGTCTGTAAACGTCTGGGGACTGAGGAGACAAGTTGCTCAAGTTTAGGGATAGGAATGTTAACCCATTCTTATCTAATGTAGGATTCTAGTTGCTCAACTGTCTTAGGTCTTTTTTGTCGTATCTTCCGTTTTATGATGCGCCAAATGTTTTCTATGGGTGAAAGATCTGGACTGCAGGCTGGCCAGTTCAGTACCCGGACCCTTCTTCTACGCAGCCATGATGCTGTAATTGATGCAGTATGTGGTTTGGCATTGTCATGTTGGAAAATGCAAGGTCTTCCCTGAAAGAGACGTCATCTGGATGGGAGCATATGTTGCTCTAGAGCCTGGATATACCTTTCAGCATTGATGGTGTCTTTCCAGATGTGTAAGCTGCCCATGCCACACGCACTAATGCAACCCCATACCATCAGAGATGCAGGCTTCTGAACTGAGCGCTGATAACAACTTGGGTCGTCCTTCTCCTCTTTAGTGCGAATGACACGGCGTCCCTGATTTCCATCAAGAACTTCACATTTTGATTCGTCTGACCACAGAACAGTTTTCCACTTTGCCACAGTCCATTTTAAATGAGCCTTGGCCCAGAGAAGACGTCTGCGCTTCTGGATCATGTTTAGATACGGCTTCTTCTTTGAACTATAGAGTTTTAGCTGGCAACGGCGGATGGCACGGTGAATTGTGTTCACAGATAATGTTCTCTGGAAATATTCCTGAGCCCATTTTGTGATTTCCAATACAGAAGCATGCCTGTATGTGATGCAGTGCCGTCTAAGGGCCCGAAGATCACGGGCACCCGGTATGGTTTTCCGGCCTTGACCTTTACGCACAGAGATTCTTCCAGATTCTCTGAATCTTTTGATGATATTATGCACTGTAGATGATGATATGTTCAAACTCTTTGCAATTTTACACTGTCGAACTCCTTTCTGATATTGCTCCACTATTTGTCGGCGCAGAATTAGGGGGATTGGTGATCCTCTTCCCATCTTTACTTCTGAGAGCCGCTGCCACTCCAAGATGCTCTTTTTATACCCAGTCATGTTAATGACCTATTGCCAATTGACCTAATGAGTTGAAATTTGAACCTCCAGCTATTCCTTTTTTGTACCTTTAACTTTTCCAGCGTCTTATTGCCCCTGTCCCAACTTTTTTGAGATGTGTTGCTGTCATGAAATTTCAAATGAGCCAATATTTGGCATGAAATTTCAAAATGTCTCACTTTCAACATTTGATATGTTGTCTATGTTCTATTGTGAATACAATATCAGTTTTTGAGATTTGTAAATTATTGCATTCCGTTTTTATTTACAATTTGTACTTTGTCCCAACTTTTTTGGAATCAGGGTTGTGTGTGTGTGTATACACACACACACACACACACACACACACACAATTTCTCAGTTTCAACATTTGATATGTTGTCTTTGTACTATTTTCAATGAAATATAGGGTTTTCCAAGATTTGCAAATCTTCACATACTGTTTTTTATTTATATTTTACACAGTGTCCCAAATTTCTGGAATTGGGGGAGGATATATATATATATGTGTATGTATATGTATGTGTGTTATTTATCAGCTGGGAGGTCCATATCGTGAAATACCATGACCGAGGTATTGAAAGTACTGAGCAAGGCCCTCTGGGCCGAGGTCAGTATTCAAGGCCGAGGTCACGGTATTTCACCATACAGACCGACCTTAAGCTGGTAAATAATATTTTTTTTCTTTACCAAATTCTAACAGAAAACGAGAGCGCCCGAAAGGGAAAACTGAGCCGAGACACCATTTTGAATCCTCATTCACGGCTGTAATGCAAATTGCTTCCTCCTTGGTATATAAGCACACTTCCATGGCAGGCAAAAAAACTACATTTTGCCGCCTATGTAGTCCCCTATTTATACAATATTGAGTCATTCAGGATTCAGCCATGTTTTTGCTCGGCGTTAGCAAGTTAGAGGTTTTTAGCTTTCTCCTGAAATGTTTTAGTTTGTCTTCCTCAGGGTAGTAAAACTCACTTTTGCTGTGAACACTGTTGTTATCGCTATCCATGCTGTAAAATTAATGCTATTTTGAATCCTCATTCACGGCTATAATGCAAATTGCTTCCTCCTCGGTATACAAGTGCACTTCCATGGCAGGAAGAAAACTACATTTTGCCGCCTATGTAGTCCCCTATTTATACAAAATTGAGTCATTCAGGATTCAGCCATGTTTTTGCTCGGCGTTAGCAAGTTACAGGTTTTTAGCTTTCTCCTGAAATGTTTTCTTTTATTTCTTCTTCCTCAGGGTAGTAAAACTTGCTTTCGCTGTGAACACTGTCATTATCGCTATCCATGATGTAAAATTAATGATATTCTCCTGAGAAATGCTGGCAAAAATTTATAAGATTTTTGATAATCTTATCAATAAATCGTATAAAAAAAAGATAAATATTGACAAAAAATGCTACTATGTTTGTTGTTGTTGTGAACGAGTGAGTCGCCAGAGGTCCGTAACCGGGGTCTGTACCATAGGATACGGACCCACTCGCCAGCCAATCAGAGCGCAGGATTTGATGGAAACTGCACCGTGAAAAAAATAAAGTTATTTTTGTTTGGTTAATTTATTTAGCAATTGTAAATAAAAGTAATAAAAAAAAAAACTTTCAGCTTTCGGAACAAACTTTCAGCTTTAATATGTTTTTAAGTAATATTTTACATAAATAATTCCTCGAACCCAAACTTGATTTGGACAACTAGTTGTTGGTTTTGTTTTGTTTTAATTATTATTATTTTTTCTCACATGCCTCCTTATTCCTACTACATCCTGGACCGTTGTTTATGGGAGAGTAGATGCAGATATCTACCGTCTTGCTGTGGATACAGTTGAGTCGTTCACACTGTCAACAACATTTCTTTTTTTTCCCTTTTCTTTTTTTCTGAAATACTGACCTTTTTAGTGCTCGTTCTAGGTTTCCCCTTGTGAGCCATATCGTTTAATACCTTCTACTTATCTTCAGCCTTTTACAGTGACTAGCACAAAATCGCAGAGATTTGCCTGTCTGAAGCGTAAGGTGGGATGAGAAAATGCCAAGCACCTAAAGCATCTAAATCTGACAGTTCAGCAGGAATTGCTCAGGGAGTAATCAACAGGAATGTAGGAATTTTTGCCAGTTCTTAGATCTGAGATGAACAGCAAGACACCAACTGCAGGTCTGTTTCTGAGGATAAAACTGAAGAGATGTAGATGTTTCGAGAAACAAATTTGTTCAAATCGATTTATTTCAACAACAACAACAGATCCTGAAATCAAGAAACAGACTGGGCAAAAGTATTAACAAAACAGATAGTAGATATAAACCATTATTTACATCATCTTTTAGTGATTACTGGTTCTCTGAAAGATATTAGTTCTACATGAGAATACAACTTCATACTAAATGCTGCTTAAATTAAAAATAAAATAAAAATAAAATAAAACACCAGTACCAGGACTTCATGATGCATCGTTGTGCATTCTCAGTATTGTCAGTATTGCCTACAACACTACATTACATTACAATACAACTTCTAAATATGACACATCTGGCTGCTCAAAATTGAACAAGTATAATTTATCCCTTTTTTTTTTTTTTGCATCTTGGCTTTTAGCTTCGCACCGTTCTCACCTCTGCCATGGACATGGAGCAGCTCAGTGTTGCTGAAGATATTGCACGGTTCTATTTGCATGGCTCAGTAGCATCTGGAATGAAAGTTACTGTAGAAGGAGCTTTGGGCAAAACTGCATGAGGAAATGCCGTTCTAAAGCTTACATCATAAATCCTTGCAAGAAAAGAAGAGAGAAAAATAAAAGGCTCTGCTTTGTCTTTTATTCCAAATGATACCTTATATTTGTATTACAATGGCACTGGGATGCATTAGTTTCATATAAACAATTTTCTGTATTATTGGCATCTTATATGACTTGTTACTAAAAGGCAGGGTTATAAGGTTATCCTTAAAATGTGTTCTATTATACAGTAAGCGGTAGTTTTAATATCCATGGCTGCACAAACCACTTTTGGAACGATAGGGTTTTTGTTTGGTCGGTTGTTTTTCCTCATTTTAAGTACAAAATAAAATTCCAGGTTTATTTATTCCATAATCAGTGATATTTCACAGTTATTCACCAAAAGGAAGCGAATAATAATGTGTGATTATTACACACACAGGACACTTTTTTGATGGAATAAAAACACGTGTTCTATTCCCTTCTAGCAGGTTTCATTCATTTGTTTTGGCAGCATGTAATATTGTTAGCATATCAATTATCTTATGTGTATTACGTCACTCTACCCAATGGGGAATGAGCGTTGAATATGGTTTACGATATTGCATGGTTGCCAAGACAACATTACGTCACACGTCAGAGCTGATGCGAATATTCAGTGAGAACGTTGTTTGTTGTGCATGCGCACAAGCATTTCTTTGTTCACCGGGTAAGAGAAAGACATGTTGAACACCTGAAAGGCAACCAAAGCTTCATTAGATATTCTTCATGCATATTTACAAGGGAAAAAACATACCAACGGACATCGAAAAACTGGAAAAGAGACAAGTTGGAGACATAAAACTTCCACGCCAGCGAGCGACTGTGACAATTTGTAAACAAATATGGCTGCCAGGTTTGCTTCGTTAAATGAGGGAGATTTGGGGAGAATTTTGAAAGAGAAAGACGTGGTGAACACCTGAAAGGAATGTGTATGTATAAAAATAATAATAATAATGATGGCAGCATGGTGGTGTAGTGGTTAGCGCTGTCGCCTCACAGCAAGAAGGTCCGGGTTCGAGCCCCGTGGCCGGCGAGGGCCTTTCTGTGCGGAGTTTGCATGTTCTCCCCGTGTCCACGTGGGTTTCCTCCGGGTGCTCCGGTTTCCCCCACAGTCCAAAGACATGCAGGTTAGGTTAACTGGTGACTCTAAATTGACCGTAGGTGTGAATGTGAGTGTGAATGGTTGTCTGTGTCTATGTGTCAGCCCTGTGATGACCTGGCGACTTGTCCAGGGTGTACCCCGCCTTTCGCCCGTAGTCAGCTGGGATAGGCTCCAGCTTGGCTGCGACCCTGTAGAAGGATAAAGCGGCTAGAGATAATGAGATGAGACAAAAAAAGCCAGCCAATATTTTTTCAGTAATAACCAAGACAAAGACGAGATGAAGTCGGGGTTATCATTCACCGATACTCACTCAGCCAGAGGTGGATAATTTAGTATAAATACACAGGTGATTATTTAAAAAAAATTTAAATTGTATTTGAAAAAAAAATTATTTATTTCAATCTTCAAAAGCAGCATGTAAATGTAATAAAGTCGCAGCACAGACTTGTCACTTATCTACGCTGACTCGTATAAAATACTTTGCTTTGAAATCAATACAATAAATCACAATTCCACCTTATCTTTGAATAATTTTAGACCAAACTTCATGCTTTTAGGAACGGCGTTTTCTTTCATCATTTGTAATTCTTCCTCACTTACAGTGACAAAGCGATCGGCCGCCATTTTGCCGAGTCGCTCGAGGTGATTATTGAGAAATAGTCCGAATTTCTCGACCAGTCAGAGTGCACGATTTTCTATAATCACCTGTGCATTTATACTGACGTGATCTCATCTCATTATCTCTAGCCGCTTTATCCTGTTCTACAGGGTCGCAGGCAAGCTGGAGCCTATCCCAGCTGACTACGGGCGAAAGGCGGGGTACACCCTGGACAAGTCGCCAGGTCATCACAGGGCTGACACATAGACACAGACAACCATTCACACTCTCATTCACACCTACGGTCAATTTAGAGTCACCAGTTAACCTAACCTGCATGTCTTTGGACTGTGGGGGAAACCGGAGGAAACCCACGCGGACACGGGGAGAACATGCAAACTCCACACAGAAAGGCCCTCACCGGCCACGGGGCTCGAACCCGGACCTTCTTGCTGTGAGGCGACAGCGCTAACCACTACACCACCGTGCCACCCCTAATATGTGATCATTACTATTATTTTATTCAATTTCTTTTCCTTTTCTTCACTTGTTGTGTCACTGTTTCTGTACAGTTAATAACAGTTTGTGTATTTTTTATTTCTAATTTTTAATTTCTGATGTTTTTGTAATGTTAGTGGTTTACAGATCTGTAAATGATAATGTCATGATAAACCTGTGATAATGCTTGTTACTAAGCTGTGCTTACTAATAAAGAAATTACATCATAATTTAGAGATAATTATAATTTCAAGCATCGTTTTAAAATTTTATGACCAACTTATTGTATATGTATGTTGTATATTATGCAACAACTGAGAAACTTCTAACCATACTATTATGCTTATTCCATTCCGTTACAGGACAATAATCAACAACAGTGTGGTGTGATTAAACAAAATTACTGTTACCATCCTGAAGTTTGTTTTTTTTTTTCAAATAATAGCACATCTGAAAATGTTTTATTCCTCTTGTACCACAGCAATTTGCTGGAATTTACAATTTTTCATTTATTCATGAATGCAATGCCATACGCTTTATCCATTTATTGTTACATCTAATGTAAACAAGTCAATTCCAGTTACACTTGTATTATAGCAGGTATAAACAAACAATCATTTCCTCAACGGCCATTTTTTTTTTTTCTATCTGGATATCCGCTTGTTAGGTCTGATGTTAGCAGCCATTTCTGGGAACAATCCCCCTTCAGTCTTACCAATGTAGAGACTTTGTCGCTAGATTTGGTGATTTCTTTCAGACCCCTTTAGCAACTTCAATTAAGGGGAAAAAAAAACCCACCCCAGCAACAAATCTAGTGACTTTTTCAACACACATTAGTGACTGTTTTAAATGAGAAGAGTTTCAAAAGCAGGTTCGCTCAAATCACGGTGTAACTCCTGTCTTGCACTTGCGACCAATCACTGATCACCACTGTTTGTCCCACCCTCTCACCTCTTTGTTCTTCATTTTAAAGTTTCTTTTTGGAGAATAAAAGTGGAAAAAAAAATCCATCATGGCAATTGTATAGCTTTTTGGACTCAGATCTTTCCAAACAACGAGGCACTGCAGCATGTTAAAGCAGAACTGAAGTCATTTTTAAACTTGCTTTCTTAATTAACGTGTTATTCAATTACGTTTTCGGTTTCAGTAACCTTATATCGTGACTCGTATTGGCAACTAATTGCAATTAAATATCATACTTATCGGCCTATTCGGTTTTTAGCCGTGTTGAATTTAGTTCGTTTGATCCATGGCAGGCGTCGCTTATCCGCGCGATCTTCACGAGACTTGTGCGAGACTTCGAAACGTGAAGTGTCAGCCAGGTGCCAGTGCCGCCATTTTGAAAACTGTTTTCCAAATGAAATATTGCACAAAACCAAGTTTAAATGACGATTACTGCCTACTTTTTTCAAACTTTCCTGATTGCTATCAAAACAAAAAATAACTTCCGGCTTGATCACATCAGCATTCGAAAGAGGGCGCGTGCATCTTTTGACAATTTTGGCAGATGTCGGTCACTTTGATTTCCGCTGTACGTTTTACTTCCGTCCTACGATGTCTCGCACAGGTCTCAACGAATCTCGTTTACGGCCATCGCTTTGACATATGGACTGATATAGCAGGTTATTTAAAAATAGCTATCAAAAATGTATTCCTATATTTAATAAAATGAGATAAATAGAATTTTGATAATAAAAAATTGCCTTCAGTTCTCCTTTAAAGGTAGACTGCCTTTCAGATTTTTCAAAAATTATTCTTATTGAACTGACTTATATGGCCTATGCACTGTCTGATTTATTTTTTCGCATCATTGCTGTCATTGGATGTAAAATTTCCTGCTTCAAATGCAACCAATAACATGACTCACTGCTAATTCAAAATTGTTCTTCCTGTTAACGTCTGTCACCCCTCCCCCAGCCCTTCACACACTAGTTTGGTCCTTGTTTTGACTCAGTCTCGCCCTGCTTCGGTCTTGGTCTTGGTTTGATCTCAAGCCCTCAAAGTCATTCCCTGTGTCCAAAATTGCTCACTCGTTCACTATTCCCTACTCCCTATAGAGGGAATTGCTCTATAGAGGACTATATATTGAGCTCATTGGTAAAATGAAAAAAAAAAACACTTTCGGACACTAGTCTGTTACGCTGGTATTTCCATCATTACTGTCGCGCAATTAAAACGTGCCAGATCAGTCGGCTGGTGGGTTTTCAAAATAATAAATCCATATTATACTGAGCGTATTTCCCACATTAATCAATACAAAGTACCTGCATCTTTCAGTTCTTTTAAATCAAGGCTGAATACTTTCTTCTTTGCCGCTGCCTTTTATTAAATCAAATTTGAGGCTTTTAATTTGATTTATTTCAGCGCAACCGCAATGCACGATGGGATATATTGCTTTGGTTAGTGACCATCATTTTACACTACTTTTCGTGCACTGCAAAAGTGAGATCTTAGCAAGTGAAAATATCTTGAAAATAGTTGAAACAATCTAGCATTTCCTATTTGAAGAATATCTCATCTCATCTCATTATCTCTAGCCGCTTTATCCTTCTACAGGGTCGCAGGCAAGCTGGAGCCTATCCCAGCTGACTACGGGCGAAAGGCGGGGTACACCCTGGACAAGTCGCCAGGTCATCACAGGGCTGACACATAGACACAGACAACCATTCACACTCACGGTCAATTTAGAGTCACCAGTTAACCTAACCTGCATGTCTTTGGACTGTGGGGGAAACCGGAGCACCCGGAGGAAACCCACGCGGACACGGGGAGAACATGCAAACTCCGCACAGAAAGGCCCTCGCCAGCCACGGGGCTCGAACCCGGACCTTCTTGCTGCGAGGCGACAGTGCTAACCACTACACCACCGTGCTGCCTATTTGAAGAATATAAGACACCAATTATGAGATTATTAAACCTAGTTCTAGATTGCAACCAACTTATTCTAAGATGTCTTATCAAGTAAAAAGATCTGTCCATGCAGCAAGATAATTTCACGAGTATTAAGTCATTTTCTCCTCAAATTCAGTTTTCAATTTTTTGCAGTGTGATGCACTGTGGGATACTTTGCACTATTATAGGGTGTAAATAATCCTCACTAAGGTTTCGGACAGCACTACAAAATGGTGTCCTCACTATATAGTGCCCTACATAGTGATTAGGGAGCGATTTCGGACACAGGGATGGTCTTGAGCATGACTTGGTCTCGGTTTTAGTGGTCTTGACTCCAACACAATTCATTCTCATGTAGTAAATGCAGACTTACTTAAACTACCTAGTTAAACAAGTCTATAGAGATCTTGCAGTCACGTGACCGGAAAGTACACAACCGCCATCGTGTCGGTCAAAAACACCGCTGAATACTGCTGCACTCGTGTATAGAATGGATCAATTTCAACCGACGGACTACACGGCTCATTTTTCTAATGAACAGATAACTAGATATATGTCTAAAATAAACGATCTACAGATTAGTGACCCTTATGGCTTACCGGATTTTGAACTGCCAGCGGAATACTCGGACGTGTATGATTACCTCATCAACTTTCCCTCGCTGTTCAGTGGTGAAGCACTGCGTGCCTATAAATCTCTGGACAGTTTTCTTTACAGAAATTCAGGATTTGTCAGCGACTCAGATGTGGTATCTTGTAAACAAGAAAATGAGCCTCATTGGATGGGTAAGTCACTTAAGTATTGAGTATAGCACTGACCAGCCGATTATAGAATAAGGTAATTCCAAATCGTCCGTGTTGTTTACATGGATCTGGCGTTGGAGAGGTAGAGGCTTGGCAGTGGAGGTTTTGAGTAGCTGTTTTCTGAGCTTAGTCAACAGGCCGGCTCTGCCTGTAGCCTCGCTTTTGCTTCGGCTCCCGGCGCCGCCTCCTTCGCTTTGCTTCCAATAACAATCCACGGAGACCCCGCTGGTCTCGCAATCTGGTCTCGTCCGGAATGTTTTTTTTTTTTCTCGTCCGGAATGTTGTGCATGCGATGGAAATCGCTACAAACCGTCATTTTCTGCTGGAAACCAATGTCCAGTAAGTCCATACGGTTGTAGTGGATATTGAAGTCTGGTACAGACGAACAACACGCAAAAATACACACAAAAAACATAAAAACCGTGCACAGGTAGGGAGAGCTTGTAGCCGCAGCCGTTGTAGTAGAATTGTATATAGTAGGGTTTTCCAGAAGAAAAGGTAGAAGTAAAAGCAGAAATAGAAGTAGAAGTAGAAGGCGGAATATGGCGTTTGACCTACAAGATGGCGTCTGTCACAATCTGGATCGGCTGTGACGTCACATGCAAGATCTCTATTGAACTTTTTTTTTTCAATTACAGATGAACTTTCCTCCATTGTGTGGATATGTCTGTGTGACATATCCAGATTTTACTTCAGTGTCTTTACACCTTTATTTCTGACCTGACCCAAGAAAAGACACAAACTGAGTTCACATTCCAAGCAATAAGAGGGACTGAGAAATCTCTGAAAGACTCTAAATAGGCATGGAAACTCTTTTCAGTTTGCCTCCTGCCCTTTTTGCTGAAAGGATTTCATTAAATGCTCTGAAATAAAATGGAACCTTCAGTCGTGCTCCAGCATGGCAAATTCCAAAGAAAATGATCCACTGGAGACGACCTGACTGCAGGCCTTAAGGAAATATTGTGTATTTGAGCACCACTGACCCATGATGAAGCAGAAGCTGAATGCAATCAAAAGAATGATTTGAGTTTCCCTGTAGAGAGGAGAAGCTATCACAATATCGAATATATACACAGTGCATCACCAAGTACTGTAGTTCCAGAGTAGTGGTATTGACCTGTGAAGACTTTTATGCTTTTAATATGACAAGGCTCTCAAAGAAGCGTCTTGTATCTTCAGGATTCATCTTGACCTTACCAGAGTTCAGGATGATGTTTTCTCTCAAGAGGAGAAATTACACAAGTGGTGCATAGTGAAATATCGCATGTATCATGGTCTCGAAATACTCTTACAGTCATTGCGATGAGGTGTAGATGCTATGACTCAACTTGACCTCACATTTATTGATGTAAACCAATGTTATAGAATGTACAGTGCATTTATTATTTTTTTTTCACTATGTGCAATTTTGCCTTTGAAGGTGAAATTGTTATCCTTCTCTCAATTTTTTTTTCCAGAAATGCCATCAATACTGTTAAGACCTGCAAGACATTGGGGTATATGGGACAGACAAATGAACGGTACAGACTAATGTCCTAGCTCATACTGTACAACCCCGATTCCAAAAAAGTTGGGACAAAGTACAAATTGTAAATAAAAACGGAATGCAATAATTTACAAATCTCAAAAACTGATATTGTATTCACAATAGAACATAGACAACATATCAAATGTTGAAAGTGAGACATTTTGAAATTTCATGCCAAATATTGGCTCATTTGAAATTTCATGACAGCAACACATCTCAAAAAAGTCGGGACAGGGGCAATAAGAGGCTGGAAAAGTTAAAGGTACAAAAAAGGAACAGCTGGAGGACCAAATTGCAACTCATTAGGTCAATTGGCAATAGGTCATTAACATGACTGGGTATAAAAAGAGCATCTTGGCGTGGCAGCGGCTCTCAGAAGTAAAGATGGGAAGAGGATCACCAATCCCCCTAATTCTGCGCCGACAAATAGTGGAGCAATATCAGAAAGGAGTTCGACAGTGTAAAATTGCAAAGAGTTTGAACATATCATCATCTACAGTGAATAATATCAAAAGATTCAGATAATCTGGAAGAATCTCTGTGCGTAAGGGTCAAGGCCGGAAAACCATACTGGGTGCCCGTGATCTTCGGGCCCTTAGACGGCACTGCATCACATACAGGCATGCTTCTGTATTGGAAATCACAAAATGGGCTCAGGAATATTTCCAGAGAACATTATCTGTGAACACAATTCACCGTGCCATCCGCCGTTGCCAGCTAAAACTCTATAGTTCAAAGAAGAAGCCGTATCTAAACATGATCCAGAAGCGCAGACGTCTTCTCTGGGCCAAGGCTCATTTAAAATGGACTGTGGCAAAGTGGAAAACTGTTCTATGGTCAGACGAATCAAAATTTGAAGTTCTTCATGGAAATCGGGGACACCGTGTCATTCGGACTAAAGAGGAGAAGGACGACCCAAGTTGTTATCAGCGCTCAGTTCAGAAGCCTGCATCTCTGATGGTATGGGGTTGCATTAGTGCGTGTGGCATGGGCAGCTTACACATCTGGAAAGACACCATCAATGCTGAAAGGTATATCCAGGTTCTAGAGCAACATATGCTCCCATCCAGACGACGTCTCTTTCAGGGAAGACCTTGCATTTTCCAACATGACAATGCCAAACCACATACTGCATCAATTACAGCATCATGGCTGCGTAGAAGAAGGGTCCGGGTACTGAACTGGCCAGCCTGCAGTCCAGATCTTTCACCCATAGAAAACATTTGGCGCATCATAAAACGGAAGATATGACAAAAAAGACCTAAGACAGTTGAGCAACTAGAATCCTACATTAGACAAGAATGGGTTAACATTCCTATCCCTAAACTTGAGCAACTTGTCTCCTCAGTCCCCAGACGTTTACAGACTGTTGTAAAGAGAAAAGGGGATGTCTCACAGTGGCAAACATGGCCTTGTCCCAACTTTTTTGAGATGTGTTGTTGTCATGAAATTTAAAATCACCTAATTTTTCTCCTTAAATGATACATTTTCTCAGTTTAAACATTTGATATGTCATCTATGTTCTATTCTGAATAAAATATGGAATTTTGAAACTTCCACATCATTGCATTCCGTTTTTATTTACAATTTGTACTTTGTCCCAACTTTTTTGGAATCGGGGTTGTATTTTGCATGAAAAATTAGAAATTGAGAAGATTCCATTTGATTCCAGATTAGAAATTACAATCACCACTGGATTGGTTTTCATTAGTGACCACACTGAGCAACAATTTTCCTCTTAAAACCCCCCCAAAAACAATCAGCAATGGAATTACTTTATTATTATTATTATTATTATTTTAGATTTAAATACTAAGGAGTGAATGTGCATCCCCACTGCATTCCATTTACCTTCCATCAGTGTGTTGCATACATGCTACACTGAAATGCAATCACAGCCCAAAGCATTACTCGTGCATGGTTGTGCATGGCTGTAATCAGAGAAGGGCCTGAAAGCATCACTTCCCAGGAGGTGTTTCTTGGAGATCCGTAAAAAGGAATGCCCTTCATGGTGTCTTACTGGCAAATTGTTTCTCCATCACAACTGTATTGATTGTTTGAACATATAGCCAAGCTTTTTAGAATTATAACAAACCTTAACGGAAGTTTGAATATCACTAATTCACTGGATATGAGCAATCGCGCGCTCTGATTGGCTACTCTACTACTAGGATATCAGCTCATATACCGATACCATGAGTAGAGAAAAACAAAATGGCGGAGCATGTTGCTGAACCAACCGAGAACGAAATAAAAACTCTACTCGAAAACAAAACCCCCCAAAATACAAAAAAGCAACAAAATATAGAAGGAAAGTATCTCATGGTAAGAACATATCTTTTTTTTTTATTTTCAAGAATTATTATGCGAGCATTTTTTTTTTTTTTTTACAAATTGCTCCTGTCATTTCGCTGGCTTGTTTATATTCTTCATCTTTAAACATTAAAATTTGTTGATTTTTTTTTCTAGACTGGTTCAAAAGGTCACAGAAGTTTGAAAATGACATAACTGAAACGTCCAAGGAAGAATTAAATAAATGTCTAAAGCTATTCTATACCTCGACAGCACGACAGCAAGATGGCACTTTCTACAAAAAAAAAAACCAAAACACTAAAGTCAATTTGTGCCGCCATCGATAGGTTTTTAAGACGTCCGCCTAAGCAGAAATGATTTTGTCAGACGTTTTGTGTAACGTTTTTATTTATCGAATTTGCTAAAAATAAAAATATGTTTCTCAAAATCCAGTAAATGTGGATAGAATAAAACAGTTATTCGACAATTCATGGAATAATTGTTAAACATTTTCAGCTGTCACTAATGAAAAGCAATGCCGCTTGAGTGTTTTGTTTTTTCCCCACTGGTGCGATTGCAGTTCACTCTGGCATGGATTCCAAACCATGGAAACAAAAACCAACAGATTCCCTCAACAAAAAAAGAAACTAAAACACATTGTTTCTTGGATGCTCAAGATTTGTACAGCTCACAAAATGTTTGCATCCTGAAGGAACCTGTGGATCACATTTTACACAGTAAGTGGCAGTTGCCAAACCATCAGGGAGGACTCAGTCAATTCTGTGGTACTCTCTGATGCATCCTCCCTAAGTCTTCTAAATCCCTTCCCTCCAGAGATGATGGCTGCCGACATGACCCTGTCCCTCCTATGGCCGTCCTTCTCACATGGCCGACCCCTGACCCACATGTCTGGGTCGTCGCTGAGTTCGTAGATTGACCCATCCTCAAGGCTGTGTTCTAAAGACTCTAACGATGAATCCGAGGACCCGTCACATCGAGCGGTCAGTGGTCGCCCAGGTAAGCCCATGGTAGAGCGAACGCGGTATTGAAGAAGCACACTCCTCCGATTTAACTTGCTTTCCCCAATTGAGGAGCTGCTACTCTGCTGCAGGGACTCCTGGGAAGAGGAGTCAGTTCGCTCCTCCCCTCCACAGGCTGAGTCAGGTGCTTCCACAACCGAATCTCGCTTCAGAAGATCTGGGGATAAAGTGCTTCTGATTGCCACCAGAAAGTCCACAGGACCACAATGGGCATTTAAAGAGGTCATCACTTTACCTGCAGTATATATTCATAAAGTTAGGAAAAGAAAGAAAGTCAAGCTTTTTGATTTTTCAGTTTTTGTGGGTTTCAGTGATTTAATGTTTGCAACACGCTTACATAACCAAACCCAGTGCTTGAAAAATCTACACATCTGGACTGCTTTATCCTGGTCAGGGTCATTATGGAACCCTGGGAAAACGAGGTTCAAGGAAGGAATGGGTCATTCTCAGAAAATGTGACAAATTCTGTTTTAAACATGAAGTTGTTCTTTTTTTTTCTCAAAAACCATTCATTCTGGCCCTCTACTATACATTTATTTTAAGAAGTAATTTAACAGAGCAGTCAAAAAACAAAAAAAACCCTGAGACAACTTGTCTGCATTTACAAAAAAATTATTTTGCCTAAATATACCAAAATGTCATTACCACCATGTGTCTAAATGAGGATTAGTGAAATCTGAATGAACATAATTCCTTTGTTTTTAATTTTATTTTCACTTCTTTTCTGAAATATTACTTCTATACCTTCACCTTTTATTGGGAAAAATATCATGATCTTTGCTTCAGTGGTTTTTAGTGTATAGCCGAAAATATATGCGCAAGAATGTGTACTTTCTTGATGTCTTTACCGTTACCCAAATGGTAAAATCATGCTGTAATTGAGGGCTTTGACAACAGAGGGCAGTGCAGCTATATGAGGAAGGACCAAGATGTTGAGCAGCCATTTTGAAAAAAAATAAAAATCACTGGTGCATGAACATTGGAATCCAGGATACTGATCAGGAAAATATGAAATTTCGAGATGTCAAGGAAATTAACTGTCTTTGCTGTTATCCCAAATGAGAAAGATAATGATGCTGCATGTTGAAAATTTTAGTTAGCCAAGTAGCAAGTTAGGCTGGAATAATAAATGTATAATTTGTTTATCTTTTTTTTCTGCATTCAGTTACCCAAAAATGCCATGAAATGTCTTTACTGTTTCCCAGTGTTTTCTTTACTGTTACTCTATAGGGTAACAATAAAGACATTATGGCTAACAGTCAAGACAACTGGGCATTATTTTTTTCATAATAATGATATACCTTGCTTTGTGAGTTCAATAAATATGCTTTATTGTCTATTAATACACTCAGTAACTTTAAAAACGCACATTGATAAAACTTGCTGAATTTGTGCTGAGTTTATCTCAAGAAGAAAAGAAATATATCACAATGGAAAAATAACTTCGTTCTGCCCGAATAAGTTCCAAATCTGTGCTCAAATCAGAATTTAAGGGAGTTGTACTCAATAACGTACAATATGACTCGGGTTGTCAATGACATGGACAGGCTTTAATTTTCAAACAAATTTTGCATACACTGTACACACACAATCTTGCCTATAAATACCCGGGGGAAATGATGGGAAAATTGTCATTATTGAAGATGCCACGCCTAAGCCAAAATCAACGTGAACAGGCCATCGGGATGTTGCGTGCCGGAAGTACACAGACAGAGGTCGCCCGGCACTTCGGTATTCATCATTCGACCATTTCCCGTTTGAGTCAGCGTTACAGACAGACAGGGAGCACCAGGGATCGTCCACGCCCTGGTCAGCCTCGAGTCACGACGCCAGTTCAGGATCAGCACATCAGGCTAGCTCACCTCCGTGACAGATTCCTGACACCCTCAGTCACTGCTGCTGAGACCCCTGGACGACAGACCCAGAATCTCCAGCATGACGGTCCGAACATGGACCAACTGTCACTTTGAATTTTTTTATTGTGAATTAATTATTGAGTTTGACAATAAATATCCTTTATCGATGTTTCAAGATGTGTGTGCATTACATACAATATCGTAAATTTCAAATATATGCATGGATCTAAAGTGATATCGTGTTGAATTCCATTGTGCGTTTTTAAAGTTACTTAGTATATATATTTCCAGGAATTAACTAAAATTAGTGTATACAAACATTTTTTTAATGTCTTTACCGTTACTCGTTACATTTTCTGAGAATGGCCTGAATGTACCCTGAATAAGAAGCCAGTCCATACTCTAGCTGTTATTGTTTTTATAGTTAGTACAGTAGCATGTGGTTTCGTGTTGTTGTGGTAACCAGAAAGGCTCCGTTGTGACCCCACCTGAGCTCATGAGATGTTCAAATGTCATACAAATTGAGTTAAGAAACAGTGCAAATGTTCACTTTGCCTTAACCCTATCTTTCTTATCTTTTTAGATAAATCCAAACATTTCGGGCCATGTTGCCGAAACAGTGAGATAAATCTCTTCAATAAATACTCTATAATTCATGTGGGGTTGTATTTTGGACTATTTCATATTGCTCAATGTTTTTTTCCCCCCTATGAATAGTCCTATGCAGTTTTCTCACTGCCTCTAGATGCATCGAGTATTGCATCCTGTCATATGGGCTGTCTAATGCCCCCTCTGTCTTCCAGGTGTTTATCAACTTTAACATTATCTTGAGCAATGTTTTGGGAAAGTTCATCACTGCAACTATTATTTTAATTTATTTTCAGGCATTTCTATTTATAAGGTAGTACTATATTCATTCTCAAAATTCATATAACGACATGAGGAAAGAAACTCACCAATTCCCAGAACTCCAAGTAAAGAACATTTCCCCAAAATAGCTTCTACACAAACAAGTGCCGCCTACGTACCTGTTATTTTAGGGATGCCTTCCAGCTTGGGTACAGGCAGAGTGATGATGATGCCTTGGGCTGTGCCCACCCACAACAATCCCTGGCAAATCAACAGACTGGTGACCCTCACACTCTTCTGACCTGAGGAAAAAAATCAAACACAGTTGTTGAAAAGAGAAGCTGATGGTTTCAACTTGTGTGAAACATCCTTGTAGGTTCACACCATAGTGAGATGCTTTCTGCCTTTTTTAGCGTGTTATTTTATCTCTCAAGTAAATATTGATTGAGAACAAAAAGATGATTTTTGTGTTTTGAAACAGAGACTACATATATCCAATACAGGCAACACTGGTGCTTTATAGAGGTAGAAAATGTTTCTCTCAGCTCTATAGATGGATGCTCATATATTTTTGAAAGTTTGTCATTTAAACCTTAACCTTAGGCTTATACTGTAGCATGACTGTGAGTTGGCCGAGTGGTTAGCAGGCTTTCGTCTAAATGGGGGAACAGGGGCGCTGCGCCCTCTTACTCTCGGCGTGCGCCCCCTTACCGACTCCGTGAAAACATCCCAGCAACACTACGTGACAATGTGTCTGATCATCAAATACGTTATAATTGCTCCAAAAATATTCCAATCATAGTAGATACACCGCCAGACGGTGCAAAAACAATCCGAATTGGCGTTTTCCAGACTGAGGCGCCATGTTGTTTAGTTGTTTACTTGTCGCGGCTGCTCTCGCGAGATTTGACATGGGTTACATACAAGGTCAGCTGACTTGTAGAGCGAGATTTCTCGAGACTGAATGACCTTTCACCCACCGGTGCGGGAGTTTTTGACAGAAGTAGTTCGCGAGTTGTTTTTGTTGACACTTGGGCATTTAAAGATGTCATCCCGTGGCACGAAACGGAAGAAAGCCAAAGACTGTCCGGGGCAGAAGAAGATTACTTCTTTCTTTTTCAATGTTGACAGACAATTTGTTACAATTTCCCTCTCAGATAGCCTCAGAATGTCCCATTGGAGCATTTTTCAAAGGCTTTGCACGGCGGGGGGGGGGGGGGGGGGGGGGAGGGGGGGAACCGGCACCATCCCCCGCTTCACTCCCTCGCCATGGTGAGCGCCCTCATACTAAATTTTTCTAGAAAAAACCCTGGTTAGCATGTCCGCTTCTTGACTGGGAGATCATGAGTTCTACTTGCAGTCGGATCATACCAAAGACCATCATAAAAATGGTACCTACTGCCATCTGGTGAGGTGCTGCAATACAGACGTGAGCAGGGAGTCAAACTCTTGCAGTTACCAGAGGACCAGACCCCCACTGTAACCCTAGGTTATATAGGTGAGAAGCTAAGGGATACTGAAACGGAGATCAGCGCCACCCGATGTGCCTTTTGGCACGGGAAGGAATTTGACTTACCGTATACTGTCGTATATTTAAAATCTACTAAAGTACACTGAAAAAATTGAAATAATTCCAATTTAGTTCCAATCGGTTACTGAATTTGTGATCCTGACTAATCTTCTATAACAGCAGCCTTGATGGTAGATCTATCCCCATTGCAACTCATGGGATTACAATAAAGAAATTGTTTTTGTAGGAACAATTTTACTCAGGGATTCAGATGGTGGATGAGCTAAATAATCTAACCCGAACAACAAACAAATCAAAAATGTTATTTAATAGGGAAAAACACATGACGGACAGGGTTCTCCAGAAAATCTAAAGTAACTGGCTAAAAAAAGTAATATGACTTTTACTTTTGTTACACAGAGCCATCAAATAAAGGCTTCTAATTCTAAAAAATTTTTTTTAAAAATCCCCAGGCACCACTGTGCTCTCTCTCTCTCTCTCTCTCTCTCTCTGTGTGTGTTCACTGCTTCAGATGGGTTGAATGCCGAGAAAGAACTTCACTGTACTGTAATGTGTATGTGACAAATAAAAGCTTCTAATTCCAAAAATATAATCAGAAATTGTCTATAACCGTGTGATTTTTACTGGCAACAAAATCCCCAAATCAACAGACTTCACTTTTATGAAGTATAACTGTCACTCGGCTAGATAATGCAAACACAGTCCTGACACATGCTAATAAAACAACGGTCGTTGTCAAAGCGATGCGATTCTTGCCGTCTAAAAATTTTGCTTTTCTCAGTGAATAAAAACAAACAAATGCATGTCACTTAAAAATACAAGAAAAAATGCAATTTTCCCAATAAGTCATGTAGTATGCAAATGACATCACAATCTCGGATTCTCTCGCGTATATTGTACTCAGCGAGCAATATTTGAACCTTGGAGAGAGTGAGATGGGACATTGCTTTTCTTTTAAAATAAAATCTGTACACAGTATGTAGGTACAAATATGAACAAGTGAACACTTGAGCATGTCTTGATTAAAAGGAGATTATTTTTTGGGTTTTGTTAATCTTTAAGAAATGAGAAGCTACTCATTGCATCAGTTAGGATTAAAATGAAACATTAATTGCTGGAGTAATTATCAAAGGCTCTTTGGTATTTGCTTATTAAACTCTAAACAGTGACGTTTCCGGTTAGGCAATGTCCAAATATATATTCTTTGTGATATCTTTATGATCTCATTAAAAGCTCAATTTATTATATGAAAAAAAAAAACAGCCATTAAAGTGAAGCAGATGCTTGCATAGCCTAAAGCTATTTAAAGTCCCACGTGAGTAGAATCTTCAGTAATCATTGCAGATGTTATGCTAATAATTAATTCATCAACCATCAGAGACTAGGAAGGATCTCATGGGACTTAAAGACCACTGATCTGTAATAACCATGAGTCCTTTTTTTTGGTCTCCTGGCTCACATATTCAAAGAGAATTATGAGCTTCAAAATCCCGAGGAACAGGAGAACGAAGAGAAGTTCATTTTAACTGTAGCATTGGTGGACTAAGATCATTCCTTCAGTCGTGCTGTGCATGTTTCAACACAAGTAAAAAGATGAGATATTCTGACTGAGAAACGAGTCTCCAAGTGTCTTACTAAATCGAGCAGAATCTTTGATCCAGAAAGTTCTGGCATTTTCTTCTTGCCATGTTGCAGCATTCTGAGATTTCTTTTGTTCTTTGTTTTTTCCAGAATATTGATAGGAAAAGGCCGAGGCAGAAGACCTGATGCAAGTTCTACTCTCAGGTTAGTTGTCAAAGTCTGATTTACTCTCATCTTTTTTTTTTTACCTTTCACAGTCCATGTGATTATCATTGCCTGTGACAAGCCGAGAACCGTGTTTCTGGCGCCTAAAACTGGACATAGCCAGCAAAGAAAACTAAACAGTATTAAAAGGGCTGAATGGAGAGTTGCTCCTTGGTGAGATGTGATGTTTTATACGTGGTGTATTAAGGCTGCATTTACCGTACGTCGTCAACCAATTCTGATTTTTCCTCCAATATGAACCACATTGAAATACGGTTCTAAATCCAAAACATCTGAGATCTGGATATTTGACTCATATCTAAAGGCTCATATCCAAATGTTCTATTAATTCTGAAATGATCATCATTGTGGGGTGGCACGGTGGTGTAGTGGTTAGTGCTGTCGCCTCACAGCAAGAAGGTCCTGGGTTCGAGCCCCGTGGCCGGCAAGGGCCTTTCTGTGCGGAGTTTGCATGTTCTCCCCGTGTCTGCATGGGTTTCCTCCGGGTGCTCCGGTTTCCCCCACAGTCCAAAGACATGCAGGTTAGGTTAACTGGTGACTCTAAATTGAGCGTAGGTGTGAATGTGAGTGTGAATGGTTGTCTGTGTCTATGTGTCAGCCCTGTGATGACCTGGCGACTTGTCCAGCGTGTACCCCGCCTTTTGCCCGTAGTCAGCTGGGATAGGCTCCAGCTTGCCTGCGACCCTGTAGAACAGGATAAAGCGGCTACAGATAATGAGATGAGATGAATGAGATGATCATCATTGTTATGCAATGACAAGCGAGGCTACATCATTTAGTGCTCAAATGACACATGAATGATGGATGCCAGTCACTCCAAACTAGGTGAAATAAATTGCCTTGCCAGTCCTGGTATCAGGTATCAATCCAATACTATGCTTATTTGCTCATCCGGCCGACAGGCGATGCGGTTACGCCATCATGTGTTGTTCGTCGTCCATCCAGCGTTGTCCACATTTCACAAAAATCACTTCTTCTCTCTCAACTTTTCACCGATTTTTATTCTTTTTGGCAGGAAGGTCGGTCTGTCTGGGTTGCATATACCGTAGCTTCTACCCAAATTTGCATAATTGCAATTAATAATGAAGATATGGAGTAATTAATCCCTAATGAGCAGTTTCCACACAAATCGCTTCTTCTCCCTCAGTTCTTCACGGATTTTGATTCTTTCTGGCATGAAGGTAGGGGTACCTAGGGTGCACCTTGCATAGTTCTACTCTCAAGTATTTGAGCTGGAGTGGTTGAGAGTAGAACTGAGCAAGGTGGCCCACTTTAGATCGTTCCTTCTGGACTAGACAGGGCTGGCATGAGCTGCGCCATCATTGACGGTCTTGTTTACTCATACTCTTAAAAAAAAAAAAAAAAATGCTCTGATACCAACACCTGATACCAACTGTGAAGAATATCAAGAGACCAACTACAGCATCTTTCTACAAATACAAGTGACTTGATAAAACATCTTATCATCGTACAACACAATGTGCTTTATTCAACTGTACAAGAGCACTTTTTCAAAATGAAACAAAACCTAACTGCACCCCGACTCAGTCCAAGGCTACTCATTTTTGTAACCATGTCAATATTGAAGAGTACAAAATAAAAATGGTTATTTTTCAGGACCAATGTACAGTAAGTACACTGTGGGTCTTAGCTCCAGGGTCTTAAGTGTAAAATACAAAAGGCACAAAAGAACACAATAACTCCAGTGGAAACGAGAGAACCGTTTGTCCTTGCTATGAACATACAGTACCAAGCAAAGGTTTGGATACGCCTTCTAATTCAGTGTTTTTTCTTTATTTTTATTCATTAAAAGACGCTTCATGTCTTAAAGTAATGATGGATGTCGTTGCTCTTTACTTAGCTGAGCGATTCTTGACATAATATGGATTACTACAGTTGTGGTGTCGAATAGGGCTATTTTATTATTTACTGTTTGATCTCAAACTCATTAAGAAGCAAGAAACTCGTCCACTAATTAACTTTTGACGAAACACACCTGCTAATCAAAAAGCATTCCAGGTGACTACCTCGTGAAGCTGGTTAAGATGATGCCAGTAGAGAAGAGGTAGATTTTTAAAGTGCAAATTAAATCCTTGAGTGATTTATACAGTATCAGTGGTTTGTAGTATATACGCCGTACCAGTCGAAAGTTTATACACCCCTACTCATTTATCGTTTTTTTTCTGTATTACCATTTTCTACACTGCAGAATGATACTGAAGACAGCAAAACTCCGAAACAACATATGGAACACACACGGAACAATGTGACACACAAAAAGTTTAAAAAATCCCCCCCCCCCCCCCCCCCCCCACGAGTACCAGGCTACAGGAGGGACAGACCGTAAAGAAATAAGGGGACATTTAAAAAATTTGAATAACAGACATCATAGAAATAAAAGAGTAATGACAAAAAAAAGGCAAAAAAAAAAACAGGAAAGATAAACCAAAATTAGAACCAGAAAAAAAATAATAATAATAATGCCAGTTATGTGCAAAGCATCAAGGTAAACACTGGCTACTTTGAAGAATCTGAAATACGAAACTTTTTTTTTTTTTACACTTTTTTGTTTACCACATAATTCATGATATGTTCCACATTATTTCATAATTTTGATGTCTTCACTATTGTTCTACAATGTAGAAAATACAAAATGCAGGAAAAAAAACATGAATGAGTAGAGTAGGGGTATACAAACTTTTGATGGTCCTGTATGTTGGTAATCCTGCAGGATAAAGCTTTAGCTTTGGTCTGGTCTGAGCTAACTTCCACATTTGGCTGGATTTATAATGGATTCTCGGGTGTACATATAATGTTCGTCAGAATCTTAGTTCTAGTGAACATCGTTAAGTTGCTGTCATGCTAGCAAACATTTGCATCAGGCTAACTGGCATTATTCTATCCACATTCACTGGATATGAGCAACCACGTGCTCTGATTGACTACTCTACTACTAGGTTATCAGCTCATATACCATGAGTAGAGAAAAAAAATGGTGGTATCAAGTATTTAAAAGAAACAGAAATAGCTAAAAGAATATTGTCCCCCCGGGGTGGCACGGTGGTGTAGTGGTTAGCGCTGTCGCCTCACAGCAAGAAGGTCCGGGTTCGAGCCCCGTGGCCGGCGAGGGCCTTTCTGTGTGGAGTTTGCATGTTCTCCCCGTGTCCGCGTGGGTTTCCTCCGGGTGCTCCGGTTTCCCCCACAGTCCAAAGACATGCAGGTTAGGTTAACTGGTGACTCTAAATTGAGCGTAGGTGTGAATGTGAGTGTGAATGGTTGTCTGTGTCTATGTGTCAGCCCTGTGATGACCTGGCGACTTGTCCAGGGTGTACCCCGCCTTTCGCCCGTAGTCAGCTGGGATAGGCTCCAGCTTGCCTGTGACCCTGTAGAACAGGATAAAGTGGCTAGAGATAATGAGATGAGATGAAATATTGTCCCCCCCCCCCCCCGCAATATCTCCTGTTCCACACTCCAGCTCAATTGGTGGCAGTAATTCACCTTTAAGTTGGTTTGCTGCCCACTACCAAAAAACCCTAAAGCAGAAGAACAAAATGGCGGAGCATGTGTTGCTGAACCAACCGAGGATGAAATAAAAACTCTACTCGAAAACAAAACCCCAAAAATATACAAAAAAAGCAACAAAATATGGAATAAAAGTATTGGATGGTAAGAACGTATCTTTTTTTTATTTTTCAATAATTATTATTGCATTTTTCACAAATTGTTCCTGTCATTTTGCCGGTTTGTTTACATTCTAAGCAGAAATTATTTTGTCAGACGTTTTGTATGAAGTTTTTATTGATCGAATTTGCAAACAATAAAAATAAAAATGCTCCGTTTCTCAAAATCCAGTGAATGTGGATAGAATAAAACAGTTACTCCACTCAATCTCGTCGTACACGGCTTATAGCCGACTCGGTGCTACGCACCTCGCTGGCTATCAGCTCATGTACGACTCGATTTCGTGGAATAACTGCTAATTACCTACTTTTGCTCATCTTCACTATAGCCTAGAGACAACTGTGTATGAGTAGTCTACAATTTAGTTAAATCATCTCATCTCATTATCTCTAGCCGCTTTATCCTGTTCTACAGGGTCGCAGGCAAGCTGGAGCCTATCCCAGCTGACTACGGGCGAAAGGCGGGGTACACCCTGGACAAGTCGCCAGGTCATCACAGGGCTGACACATAGACACAGACAACCATTCACACTCACATTCACACCTACGCTCAATTTAGAGTCACCAGTTAACCTAACCTGCATGTCTTTGGACTGTGGGGGAAACCGGAGCACCCGGAGGAAACCCACGCGGACACGGGGAGAACATGCAAACTCCACACAGAAAGGCCCTCGCCGGCCCCGGGGCTCGAACCCGGACCTTCTTGCTGTGAGGCGACAGCGCTAACCACGACACCACCGTGCCACCTAGTTAAATCATATATGGAGTAACATATATCATAACCTCAGTATTGTAAGTTCTATCATGGTTGAAACCGAGTTAACCACATTAGCACGAATCAGATTTGAGTCAAGTCTTGCATATGAGTCACACACATTCACACACATCACATTATCTCTAGCCGCTTTATCCTTCTACAGGGTCGCAGGCAAGCTGGAGCCTATCCCAGCTGACTACGGGCGAAAGGCGGGGTACACCCTGGACAAGTCGCCAGGTCATCACAGGGCTGACACACAGACACAGACAACCATTCACACTCACATTCACACCTACGGTCAATTTAGAGTCACCAGTTAACCTAACCTGCATGTCTTTGGACTGTGGGGGAAACCGGAGCACCCGGAGGAAACCCACGCGGACACGGGGAGAACATGCAAACTCCACACAGAAAGGCCCTCGCCGGCCCCGGGGCTCGAACCCAGGACCTTCTTGCTGTGAGGCGACAGCGCTAACCACTACACCACCGTGCCGCCCGCATATGAGTCTTTGCCAAAATATCCGAATTGTGCATCAAGACCCACAAAGCAGCCAAAGTGACAAACTGTTATGGTTACTTTCATCTGTTCCTCTCTACAGCTCCACTTCCGTAATCAATTTTCAAACAAGCTTCTACAACTGAAAGTGAAGTGTGAAAAACCACACCGGGTGGGTTGGTAAATATTTTATGCATCACAAAACACAGAACACAGCAAGGAAGCCTGTTTGTGGCATCTGGGGAGAACAAGCAAAGGAAAAAAAAAGGAATTAAAGTTGACTACAAGGCATATAGAAAGGATGAATGAACAAAAGGAACAATTGGGCAGAGTGCAAAGGAAAGAACACACACACACACACTCACACATACACACAAAGAGATGCAAGGGGGCTAAAACTGGCATATTACCAATGTGCCACGGCTGCTGTAGTCAAGACAAGAGGGTTTCCATAGCAACTTTGGGAATGGAGAGCTTTGTCTACAGTATTATGCCTTCCTTCCTTCATGTCTTTTCCTTTTCATTAATTCCTGCCACTAACCCCATGGCTCCATTGATGCAGTTTGGATTCTTAAGATAGCTACTTATTCATGGACCGTCCTCAGAGAGTCAGCCGGCAGAACAACCGAGAAACCAGCAAACCACCAAGAAACACTTTGACACACTGTTCAGAGGTTTTGTAATAATAAAGCTCGGGGATAAAAACTGTCTAATACAGACCAAAGTCTTCCTGACAATTCTTTTTATAAAGGTTTTGTGTGTGGCCAATAACTTGAAGACTCATATTTGTCGAGGCACTGGCATCCTGCTCTCAAATAGCTCGATTCAGTCGTTATATTAGAAACAAATCAAGCTGAAATCATTGACTTTCACTGACCTTCTGAGTATTTTACTGGTCTGTAAAAAATGCAACCATTAAATTTCAACCGAGTAGTTTCTCTTCTAAACAGAAAACCAATTTGTTATCATTTGAAGGTCTTATGTGCCTGCTCTGCCCACTTAATCACCCACAGAATGGCACTCGCTGCATTTAATATCTTTTTTTTCCTCCGTTTCTGAGACTATAATAAGCATCTCTGGTTGTATTTTTATCCGGTGTACCCATGAGAGTTTATGGGAAAATCTTAGTAATGAACCTACACATGTAAAACCAACTGGCTTTAGCTGGACTGCATTACAGTGGATAACAACGTTACATCTAAATCTTTCCCAAAAACGAGTAGGAAGTGACTCATATTCTATACCTTTCTTTTTCTTACCTCTACCAACTTTGTTGGAGGAGGTGATGTTTTCACCTCCGTTTGTTTGTCTGTTCCCAACGTAACTCAAAAAGTAGTGAACAGATTTGGATGAAATTTGGTGGAAAGTTAAGCGATGGGCCAAAAAACAATTCATTATATTTTGATTCAAATCCGAATAGCTTAGCTGAGGTATACGCTCTACCGAGTGCCCTTCTAATTTTATTATGATCTTTGAATCATTGTTCACAAACATGACTAGATAAACACCTACCTAGTCAAAAGGTACATCAGTTGATGAAATAAAATATTATTCGATCCACATTCACTAGATATGAGCAATCACATGCTCTGGCTACTCCTACTATGAGGATATCAGCTCATATGCCAGGAGTAGAGAAAAACAAAATGGTGGAGCATGTTTCTGAACCAACTGAGGACGAAATAAAAACTCGAAAACAATCCCAAAAAACACAAAAAAGTAACAAAATATGGAATAAAAGTATCTGATGGTAAGAATGTATCTTTTTTTATTTTTCAAGAATTATTTATATATTATTATTATTATAGCATTTTTCACAAATTGCTAATGTCATTTCACCATTTTGTTTACATTCTAAGTGGAAATGATTTTGTTGGACGTTTTGTAGAAAGTTTTTATTTATCAAATTTGCAAAAAATAAAAATGCTCTGTTTTTCAAAATCCAGTGAATGTGGATAGATTAAAACAATTATTTTGTGGAATAACTGTTATGTCTATACTTAATTATATATTTAAATTATATCACACCTTATTCATATGAATAGTAAATATATAAAAGCAAAATTCACCTCATACACTTTGACTCTGGCCATTGATTCAGAAAAAAATAACAACAACCATCTTGTTTTAAATTTTCCAGATGAACCTGGAAAATATCAGTCAAGTAACTGTGCACTGAAAACCAACTTTTTTTTTTTTTAGTTTTCCAATAGATGCCAAAAAAAAAAGATTAAAAATTTTGCCCCCTTGATTTATCATTGGTCATGATTGGGACTATTGAGCACCAACAGACATTTCATCATAAAGCAAAGCAAAGAAAATATATCTCATCTCATCTCATTATCTCTAGCCGCTTTATCCTGTTCTACAGGGTCGCAGGCGAGCTGGAGCCTATCCCAGCTGACTACGGGCGAAAGGCGGGGTACACCCTGGACAAGTCGCCAGGTCATCACAGGGCTGACACATAGACACAGACAACCATTCACACTCACATTCACACCTACGCTCAATTTAGAGTCACCAGTTAACCTAACCTGCATGTCTTTGGACTGTGGGGGAAACCGGAGCACCCGGAGGAAACCCACGTGGACACGGGGAGAACATGCAAACTCCGCACAGAAAGGCCCTCGCCGGCTACAGGGCTCGAACCTGGACCTTCTTGCTGTGAGGCGACAGCGCTAACCGCTACACCACCGTGCCACCCTAAATGTTATATATATTGTTATTTTCCAGATGACTAGACAACATCTTGAAAATATTTGAAAAAGATCACATATACAAAATATTGACAGGCAGGAAATTAAGAAGAAAAAAAAAGTTGAAATTTAACATCTACTGATGTTCATGGACATCAACGTCAGCGGATGTAAAATGTCAACAGGTGACAATGGCCATGTCAGTAATGGATGGAAATATTAAATCTAACGTAATCCGCTGATGTTGATGGACATCAGTTTTGTCATACCGTTAAGTGCTTATGTTAAATGTTTGTCATATTTTCTCAGAGAATAAAATAACACAAGCTAAAAGTTTACGCTGAGACTGGATGGACTGAAGTACCTGTGTTGATATGCCTTGAATTTCAATCAAAGATCTTATTTTAGTTTTTCCTCTGACAAACCCAGTTGTTTAGTATTCTCTTTTGAAATACCAAAATGGACTAGCACTACCCTTTTGGATCAAGTTGATGCTCACTTACCGTAGCATAAAAACATTCACATGGTATTTTGAAAAGCTGGAGGCCCATTAATCCTTTTCCTGTCTGTTTGAAAACACATCAGAGTGCTTTTCAGCAGTGTTTTTATCTTTCCAAAGTACCTGCATCTCCCTCAGAGAGAACATTTCACAGATTTACGTGCACACACACACACAAAATATAAAATTACTCATTTCTACAGCAACTGGCCCATAACAAACCTCGATACGATAAATGTGTTTGAAGGGAGGATGTCCAATGTGCAAATAAGCATTTTTTGGGGTCCATTTTTGTCCTAGAGACATCATCACCCCATTTTTTTTTCCAGGCAAGTCAGAGAATTAAAAAAATCAGTGTTGACTATTTTTTTTTTTTGCTCCTTTGACTGAAATAAATTAAAAACAATGAACTGAATAGAAAAACAGGAAAATAATCAGCAAATAAGTGGCGACACAAAGCAAAGTCACTGCTACCAACCTGAAGTTCATTACTTCCCCTTAACAGCACATCCTGTATTATTCTATCCACATTCACTGGATATGAGCAATCACGTGCTCTGATACCGTGAGTAGAGAAAAACAAAATGGTGGCGCATGTTACTGAACCAACCACTGACGAAATAAAAACTCTACTCGAAAACAAAACCCCAAAAACATACAAAAAAAAAGGAACAAAAGATGGAATAAAAGTACCTGATGGTAAGAACGTTTTTTTTTTTCAATAATTATTATTATTCTCATCATCATCATCACTTTTTTTTCACAAATTGCTACCGTCATTTCACCGGTTTGTTTACATTCTAAGCGGAAATTATTTTGTCGGACGTTTTGTATAAAGTTTTTATTTATCGAATTTGCATAAAAATAAAAATGCTCCATTTCTCAAAATCCAATGAATGTGGATGGAATAAAACAGTTATAATAATAATAATAATGGCGGCACGGTGGTGTAGTGGTTAGCGCTGTCGCCTCACAGCAAGAAGGTCCGGGTTCGAGCCCCAGAGCCGGCGAGGGCCTTTCTGTGTGGAGTTTGCATGTTCTCCCCGTGTCCGCGTGGGTTTCCTCCGGGTGCTCCGGTTTCCCCCACAGTCCAAAGACATGCAGGTTAGGTTAACTGGTGACTCTAAATTGAGCGTAGGTGTGAATGTGAGTGTGAATGGTTGTCTGTGTCTATGTGTCAGCCCTGTGATGACCTGGCGACTTGTCCAGGGTGTACCCCGCCTTTCGCCCGTAGTCAGCTGGGATAGGCTCCAGCTTGCCTGCGACCCTGTAGAAGGATAAAGTGGCTAGAGATAATTTGATGAGATGAGATAATAATAATAATAATAATAATAATGTTAGATTTATATAGCGCCTTTCAAGAAACCCAAGGACACTTTACAATTATAAACAAATAAAAAAAAAATAACAAAAATAAATAAATAAATGAATAAATAATAAAAAATAAAAGTAAAAAGTCCACCAAGTAGGGATCAAGATGTAATTCCAGTGGTGTAGCAGCCACAGTCCCACCAAAAGGCACACGAAAACAAGTCCCACATCTCCAGCACCGCCGCCGTGACGCCGTCAGCCACGCCATGGATCCACACCACACCTTGGATCCACAAAGCGAGCAGAGAAGCTCCGCCACGCAGAGCACTGGTATGTCCCAAACCGCCTGCACAGCCGCCGCGACGCCACCGAGCAACATCGCTCGGAACATCACGCCAAGCGTTAAAGCACAGAGCGCTGGACAACCACGATGTAAAATGAGCAGCGAGCTCACTGCAGTCCACAGCTGGGAGCGCAGGCATCACCCACAGCGAACCAAGGCCTGGAGGGAACCGACGCCCAAAACTGGGTCTGGAGCTACACCACAACCGGCGGACAAAACACTCAAACATCAAACCACACAAACACACACACACAAAAAAAAAATAAAATAAAATGAAAATTGAAAAAAGCTCTGGTGAGAAGCGGCAGCCAGAATGCGCACGGCGTACTCTCAACCGGAAACGGAGAAAAAAAAGTAAAAAAAAAAAAACACTTATTCCACTCAATCTCATTTTACATGGCTTATAGCCAACTCAGTACTATGCACCTCATCGACTATCATCTCATGTACGACTCGATTTTGTGGAATAACTGTCAATTATTTTATTCCTTTTAGATCACAGCGCACTTTGAGAATCTTCTAGACTTCTAGATACTTCTAGACTGTCCATCATTGAGGCAGTGGAAGGAGTGAAAGCACACATTTCAGTGCCTTTTTGAATAAAACGGACGCTTTGTTTGAGATAAAAAGATTGCACTTTTCAGTCGAGCCTCATCTCGGGAAGAAGATCGTGGAGAATCATGCCGTCTAATGAAAGAAATTTATCTGAGATGTTCTGAAGAAATTGCTGACGATCGCAGGCTGCCATACGATTAAAGCCTTTTGGACTTTGCTTAAAATGAAATGCTTGTATGACTTGCCTCAGACTTTCTCCCAGACACCATAAAAAACAACTTTTTTTTTCCAGGGATAAGATGCTCCAGCTGACCAGAAAAGTATATCATTTCTTAAGCTGTTTTTGAATTCTCTATTCTGATTGGTCAGAAGGTGTTGATTCATTTTCACAAAACAAATCACAGGTGTATATTTAAGTTATTCCACGAAATCGAGTCGTACATGAGATGATAGCCGGCGAGGCGCTTCGCACCGAGTACGACGAGATTGACTGAAATAACTGTTTTATTCTATCAACATTCACTGGATTTTGAGAAACAGAGCATTTTTTATTTTTTTGCAAATTCGATAAATGAAAACTATACAAAACATCCGACAAAATCATTTCCACTTAGAATGTGGGAAAAAAACTTAGTTTTGTTTTTTTTTCGTTTCCGTTTCCGGTTGAGAGTACGTCATGCGCGTTCTGGCTGCCGCTTCTCACCGGAGCTCTTATTTTATTTCTTTTTCTATTTTTTTTTTCTTTCCTGTGTGTTTGTGTAGTTTGATGTTTGTTTGAGTGTTTTGTCCGCCGGTTGTGGTGTAGCTCCGGACCCAGTTTTGGGCGTCGGTTCCCTCCAGGCCTTGGTTCGCTGTGGGTGATGCCTGCACTCCCAGCTGTGGACTGCAGTGAGCTCGCTGCTCATTTTACATCGTGGTTGTCCAGCGCTCTGCGCTTTAACGCTTGGCGTGATGTTCCGAGCGATGTTGCTCGGTGGCGTCGCGGCGGCTGTGCAGGCGGTTTGGGACACACCAGCACTCTGCGTGGCGGAGCTTCTCTGCTCGCTGTGTGGATCCACGGCGTGGTGTTCGAGTGATGTTGCTGACGGCATCACGGCGGCGGTGCTGGAGATGTGGGACTTGTTTTCGTGCGCCTTTTGGTGGGACTGTGGCTGCTACACCACGGGAATTACATCCTGACCCCTACTTGGTGGACTTTTTACATTTTATTTTTTATTATATTTTTATTTATTTATTTATTTATTTATTTTTAAAAGGTGCTATATACATTTAACTTATTATTATTATTATTATTATTATTATTATTATTATTATTATTATTATTATTATTATTATTATGTAAACAAACAGGTGAAATGACAGGAGCAATTTGTACAAGTGTGACAATAATAATTCTTAAAAAATAAAAAGGTTATGTTCTTACCATCAAATACTTTTATTCCATATTTTGTTGCTTTTTTTTTTTGTATGTTTTGTGGTTTTGTTTTTGAATAGAGTTTTTATTTCGTCCTCGGTTGGTTCAGCAACATGTTCCGCCATTTTGTTTTTCTCTACTCACGGTATATGAGTTGATATCCTAGTAGTAGAGCAGCCAATCAGAGCGTGCGATTGCTCATATCCAGTGAATGTACAGTAGATAGAATAATAATGCATTGTTCTCTATCATTTCTATGGTAACAAGTCATTCACAGGGACTTGAATCTGAGGACGATGGAGGAATTTGTACTTTGTAGTTTCTCTGCAAAATGAATAAAACACAGAGATATGCTGTTACTGGAATATTTTCAACTTCAGGTTGGTAACAGAAGCTCCGTATTGCACTGCACTGTCACGTATTTAACCATTTCACTATAATGATACACCAAGGAGAATTTAATCCGAGCTGTGAAACAGATACATATATAATTAATTCTGTTTTGTTGTAATTCCTTTGTGATGCATGAAAGAAAAGTCATCACCTTAGAACATGTATAATTCAGGAAAAGCCGAAAGGTCAGAAGATATGAGCTCTGAGCTCTATGGATGATTAAATAGTCTCCAGTCATCTCTTACATTTTTAAGAGTGTCATAAAATAAACAGAGCAAAAAAAAAAAAAAAATCAAGTCTGAAGCTGAACTGCAGTAGTTGCAGTAGCATCAAACACTCGATATGGATTTGTTTTTGCCTTCATTTTGAATTTTACTTGGATCATTATGATAATTGTGAACTCTACTTACTTGAACTGTGAAATGAAGAGCGCGTAGAGATGTTGATCTCTTGTAGGTGTTCCAGGGTTTCCGTGTGGAACAAGCGAATGCAGGAGCCCTGAGAAAACGCCATCCACACCCCTCCACCGGCTCGTACCATATGAGCGACGCTAACCATCGGATCCTGGTGGACTTCAAAGCTCTGAGAAACGAGGGAAGAAATAAAGAAAAATTAGTAAAGAGGTCAGCGATGGCTTATGGTGATGTTAGACGGGAGGCTAAAATCAAATATCAATCATTATTCTATCCACATTCACTGGATATGATCAATCGTGCGCTCTGATTGGTTACTCTACAATGATGATATCAGCTCATATACCATGAGTAGAGAAAAACAAAATGCCCAGTCCAGCCAGTTCATGTACAATGAGATTGAGTGGAATAATTGTTTTATGATATCTACGTTCACTGGATTTTGAGAAACAGCTTTTGAACCAGTCTTTTAAAAAAAAAAAAAGGCAACAAATTTTAAAGGAGAACTGAAGGCAATTTTTTTTTTATTATCAAAATTCTATTTATGTCATTTTATTAAATATCGGAATGCATTTTTGATCACTATTTTGTCGCTGCTACAGTATAGCAAGTTATGAGTGTTTGAAATATGCTCTGTAATATATCAGTTCATATGTCAAAGCAACGGCCGTAAACGAGATTTCTTGAGACCTGTACGAGACATCGTAGGACGGAAGTAAAACGTACAGCGGAAATCAAAGTGACCGACATCTGCCAACGTTGTCAAAAGACGCGCTTTCAAATGCTGATGTGATCAAGCCGGAAGTTTTTTTTTTTTGTTTTGATAGCAATCAGGAAAGTTTGAAAAAAGTAGGCAGTAATCGTCATTTAAACTCGTTTTTGTGCAAGATTTCGTTTGGAAAACAGTTTTCAAAATGGCGGCACGGACACCTGGCTGACACTTCTTCACGTTTCGAAGTCTCGCACAAGTCTCGTGAAGATCGCGCGGATAAGCGGCGCCTGCCGTGGACCAAACGAACTAAATTCAACACGACTAAAAACCGAATAGGCCGATAAGTATAATATTTAATTGCAATTAGTTGCCAATACGAGTCACGATATAAGGTTACTAAAACCGAAAACGTACTTGAATAGCACGTTAATTAAGAAATAAAACAAGTTTAAAAATGACTTCAGTTCTCCTTTAATGCTTAAAGATGAAGAATGTAAACAAACTGGCGAAAAAAGGCTATAATAATATTAATTGTTGGAAAAAAAAAACAGATAGCATCAAATACTTTCATTCCATACTTTGGTGCTTTTTTGGGGGGGGATTTTATTTTCAAGTAGTTTTTATTTCATCCTTGGTTGGTCCAGTAACATGTTCCGCCATTTTGTTTTTCTCTACTCATGGTATATGAGCTGATATCCTAGTAGTAGAGTAGCCAATCAGAGCGTGCGATTGCTCATATCCAGTGAATGTGGATAGAATAATTCGTGTACCTTTTACAACTGACTAAACTGAGTTTTATGAAACATTTGGGAAGAATGAATTAAACCCTTATGCAGTATGTGTTCCTTAATATGAAGTGTTTATGAGGAAAATATACTGTACTGTGAATAAATTCTCAAAAAAATCTACATTACAAATATTACATTAAAGGAACAGTCCACCGTACTTCCATAATGAAATATGCTCTTATCTGAATTGAGACGAGCTGCTCCGTACCTCTCCGAGCTTTGCGCGACCTCCCAGTCAGTCAGACGCTTTCAGACGTGCTGTCACTCCTGTTAGCAATGTAGCTAGGCTCAGTATGGCCAATGGTATTTTTTGGGGCTGTAGTTAGATGCGACCAAACTCTTCCGCGTTTTTCCTGTTTACATAGGTTTATATGACCAGTGATATGAAACAAGTTCAGTGACACAAATTGAAACGTAGCGATTTTCTATGCTATGGAAAGTCCGCACTATAATGACAGGCGTACTAACACCTTCTGCGCGCTTCGGCAGCGCATTGATATCTGAGCTCCGTATCAATGTGCTGCCGAAGGTGTTAGTACGCCTGTCATTATAGTGCGGACTTTCCATAGCATAGAAAATCGCTACGTTTCAATTTGTGTCACTGAACTTGTTTCATATCACTGGTCATATAAACCTATGTAAACAGGAAAAACGCGGAAGAGTTTGGTCGCATCTAACTACAGCCCCAAAAAATACCATTGGCCATGCTGAGCCTAGCTACATTGCTAACAGGAGTGACCGCGTCTGACTGACTGGGAGGTCGCGCAAAGCTCGGACAGGTACGGAGCAGCTCGTCTCAATTCAGATAAGAGCATATTTCATTATGGAAGTACGGTGGACTGTTCCTTTAATATTGCCTCGTCAATTAACTCCCCTTTTATCCAGTAGTTGGTTGAATCATGACACAAACCCTAAACACTAATGGTTTATAAGTAGGCCAGGGAGGCCTGGATACCAATGAGAATCAACAAACTGACATAATTGGGACATAGTAGTTTATAGAGCTTGTTGTAGCACCGCAAAAACACTCGAATCGCTCACTTCCTCTCTCCTTGTCCTTCTTTCTCTTCTAAAACCTGGAAAAGTCTGCAAAAACAACATAGTGGTCCATAATGGCACCAGTTCCATAAAGAAAATGTATCCACTGCCGTTTTATCCACCCACACACACACACACCACCCGCACTGTTGTTTACTCAGTCTTGTTGAACCCAAGAGCAAAGATTTGTTCATACACATGAAGTATAAAAAGCCTCGTCTGTCACCAGGCGCTCAGACGCAGGCTGCATTTGGCAGCATTAAGTCTGAAGAGTGAACACGCAAACATAAATGAGGTGCTGTATGGAGTGACCAAGGGCTTCTTTTCATGAACCGCATTCCTGATATAAGTGGCACTACAGCGCATTATCGCTTGAAGACCCATAAGGCCAGTCTCAGCTGTGCCACGGGTCAATTTCGCCTTATTTGAGACTCTGCAAAACTACACTGCAAGACTCTTAATGATCCCACGAGTCATGCTGGCTCCAATTTAAGGGCATTTACCTTCGGTTCTTCGCCGTAGTGCACTGTTTGCCACTAAATAACAAAGCTGAAAGTTTCCACAAAGTACAAAGTTACTGAAATGATTTATGGCTTTGGATACAGATGTGGTCACAGGAACGGAAATGAAGCTGCCACTTCGCTCGAGTGATTTTACTGTTAAAGCTACTGATGATAACGAAATAATCTCTCATTCATTCAGTCTGTTTTGTGATTTTGACTTAATTTCTTTTTAGTTATTAGGTAGACTTTTTAAGATTTTCTCCACCATCATCTCTGCAGACTATGCAAGGGCTCTTTTTTTTATGATGTACAGGCATTTTGACAACCGAAACAGCCAAATGGTTAGAGAAGCAGCTTTGGGACCAAAAGGTTGCCGGTTTGATTCCCTGGACCAGCAGGAATGGCTGAAGTGCCCTTGAGCAAGGCACCTAACCCCAACTGCTCCTCAGGCTACTCTGGGTACGTTGTATGCTGCTCTGGATAACAACGGTAGATAAATGCCATGAATGTAATGTAATGTATTCCAAGCTGCATTACAAACTGAACCAACACCTTAATCAAACTGTAACATTCACTGACTCCTCAACATCATCATATTTGGAGGTAGACAGCAAAGACAAGGTGACAAAGTAGCGTAAATTATCTCATCTCATCTCATTATCTCTAGCCGCTTTATCCTTCTACAGGGTCGCAGGCAAGCTGGAGCCTATCCCAGCTGACTACGGGCGAAAGGCGGGGTACACCCTGGACAAGTCGCCAGGTCATCACAGGGCTGACACATAGACACAGACAACCATTCACACTCACATTCACACCTACGCTCAATTTAGAGTCACCAGTTAACCTAACCTGCATGTCTTTGGACTGTGGGGGAAACCGGAGCACCCGGAGGAAACCCACGTGGACACGGGGAGAACATGCAAACTCTGCACAGAAAGGCCCTCGCCAGCCACGGGGCTCGAACCCGGACCTTCTTGCTGTGAGGCGACAGCGCTAACCACTCCACCACCGTGCCACCCCTATGTAAATTATAACATGTCCATATCATTTTTGGAAAATATACTTATTAGTCTTTATTTGTAAGTAAAAATGCCAAATATATTGCTATTTTAGTCGAGCCACAATTTTTCTTTTCTTTTTCTTATTGTTTTCCAGAATTCAAGCAGTGCAACATCTCATCTCATCTCATCTCATCTCATTATTTCTAGCCGCTTTATCCTTCTACAGGGTCGCAGGCAAGCTGGATCCTATCCCAGCTGACTACGGGCGAAAGGCGGGGTACACCCTGGACAAGTTGCCAGGTCATCACAGGGCTGACACATAGACACAGACAACCATTCACACTCACATTCACACCTACGCTCAATTTAGAGTCACCAGTTAACCTAACCTGCATGTCTTTGGACTGTGGGGGAAACCGGAGCACCCGGAGGAAACCCACGCGGACACGGGGAGAACATGCAAACTCCACACAGAAAGGCCCTCGCCGGCCACGGGGCTCGAACCCAGGACCTTCTTGCTGTGAGGCGACAGCACTAGCAGTGCAACATCTGATGTGATTTTTCAGAGTGCCATGAAAATGAGATTGCTATTGTGTATTATTCTATCTACATTCACTGGATATGAGCAATCGCATGCTCTGATTAGCTACTCTACGACTAGGATATCAGCTCATATACCATGAGTAGAGAAAAACAAAATGGTGGAGCGTTTTGCTGAAAGAACCAAGGATGAAATAAAAGCGCTACTCGCAAATAAAACCCCAAAAAATACAAAAATAAAGCAACAAAATATGGAATAAAAATATTTGATGGTAAGAATGTTTTTTTCAAGAATTATCATCACTTTTTTTTCACAAATTGCTCCTGTCATTTCACCGGTTTGTTTACATTCTAAGCGGAAATTATTTTGTCGGATATTTTGTATAAAGTTTTTATTTATCGAATTTGCATAAAAATAAAAATCCTCCATTTCTCAAAATCCAATGAATGTGGATGGAATAAAACAGTTATTCCACTCAATCTCATTTTACATGGCTTATAGCCAACTCAGTACTATGCGCCTCGTCGACTATCATCTCATGTACGACTCGATTTTGTGGAATAACTGTCAATTATTTTATTCGTTTTAGATCACAGCACACTTTGAGAATCTTCTAGACTTCTAGATACTTCTAGACTGTCCATCACTGAGGCAGTGGAAGGAGTGCAAGCACACATTTCAGTGCCTTTTTGAATAAAACGGACGCTTTGTTTGAGATAAAAAGATTGCACTTTTCAGTCGAGCCTCATCTCGGGAAGAAGATCGTGGAGAATCATGCCGTCTAATGAAAGAAATTTATCTGAGATGTTCTGAAGAAATCGCTGACGATCGCAGGCTGCTATACGATTAAAGCCTTTTGGACTTTGCTTAAAATGAAATGCTTGTATGACTTGCCTCAGACTTTCTCCCAGACACCATAAAAAACTTTTTTTTTTCCAGGGATAAGATGCTCCAGCTGACAAGAAAAGTATATCATTTCTTAAGCTGTTTTTGAATTCTCTATTCTGATTGGTCAGAAGGTGTTGATATGAGCAATCGCACGCTCTGATTAGCTACTCTACGACTAGGATATCAGCTCATATACCATGAGTAGAGAAAAACAAAATGTCATAGTGTTTGCTGAAAGAACCAAGGATGAAATAAAAGCTCTACTTGCAAACAAAACCCCGAAAAATACAAAAATAAAGCAACAAAATATGGAATAAAAATATTTGATGGTAAGAACATACATATATATTTTTTTCAAGAATTATTATTATCGCTTTTTTTATTTGCTAACAAATACAAACAAATACAAAGTATCAAGGACAGAATGAAACAAATTAATACATACACATGAGATACAACAGAAACACTGACGTAACATTAACAACGGTTTCAAAGGCTGGACAGTACTGCTAATATGTTGACAGAGATGTAACAGGACACACGGAGACAAATTCGACAGAGATAAACAAGAGCTATATTGCTGTATTGAGGTATTTCACTCACGTGACCAAGTCATGTGATGCTGCCATTTTGGACGGCACGGCTCGAATCAGTTTGAATGTGAGGAAGGCGACAAACGAAAAACATAAAAGAAAAAGGAGCGAGATGCAGAAAACACCTTCACTATCCAGCGACGTAGGGCATTTACAGGGCGAGCAGAGGGAGAGGTATTTGCAAAAATTGAGGTTAGCGGGCTTAGAGAACGACGTTTACCTGCTTCCACCAGGATTGTTCACTGACGTACGGAAGTACACGAAGCCCTCGTCTTTACCTGACTTCGGCCCACGTGATCTGTGTACCTATGTCGTTAAAAACCCATCGCCATACACAGGTATTGATCTGAAAGCGTATAAGAGTTTGGATGCCTACAAATATTTTGTGTCAGGCTGGGTAACATGCCTACATCAGCGGGTCGTCCCTGGAGCCGGTGGTCGCCATCTGATTACAGCTAAGGTTTGTTCACATTTTCATTTACTTTCGGTCCTCAGGATAAACAAAATGTTATTAAATGTCATTGAAATAACTTCTTAGTCTGTTGAGACATGGCCCGTTATAAATTTGCTGTTACCAGGCAATGACCAAGAACTGTATTATTAGGGTCGGTGTAGTTGTAGCAGTGTATTAGCAACTAGCTGTTAGCACTAGCTAATGTCAACAACAGTAGCTAGTATGTTACTGTAGCAATATTTATGTTCAGTCATTTGGATGACTGTTAAAACCTTTCAGTCTCAAGTTTTTCCTTTACTGGATTTACTAGTTTACTGAGCTAGCGCGCTCTCCGGCCGAGCCGGGAGCCATCGCGCGCTCTCCGGCCGAGCCGGGAGCCATCGCGCGCTCTCCGGCCGAGCCGGGAGCCATCGCGCGCTCTCCGGCCGAGCCGGGAGCCATCGCGCGCTCTCCGGCCGAGCCGGGAGCCATCGCGCGCTCTCCGGCCGAGCCGGGAGCCATCGCGCGCTCTCCGGCCGAGCCGGGAGCCATCGCGCGCTAGCTCAGTAAACTAGTAAATCCAGTAAAGGAAAAACTTGAGACTGAAAGGTTTTAACAGTCATCCAAATGACTGAACATAAATATTGCTACAGTAACATACTAGCTACTGTTGTTGACATTAGCTAGCTTGCCGTCCAAAATGGCGGACACCGGGGCGTCACGTGACCCTGTGACGTCAGGTGAAAAACCTCAATAGGGGAGGCTGGGTGGGGTTGGTTAGGGGTAATGAATGTGCATGTGAGATGGAGGAGGGTAGGAGGGGGGGATTTGGAGGGGTTTTGGGCCTTGAGTTATGGGTGGAGGGACAGTGTGTGTATGTTGGGGGGGAGCGGAGTTTGTGATAGTGAGCACACGTGTGTGTGTGTGTGAGTGTATATAAGCAGTGCTGGTCTAGTGTCGGGCCAGGGAGAAAGAAGCTGGATCATAATGAAGGGGGGGGAGGGAGTATTATTTTATTTGCTAATCCTTTGTGTTAGTAATTTTTTTATAGATAGTGATTCTAAAAATAATAGTTCTTTAATAGTTAATTACCGTACGATGACTACCTGAGCACCTGTTCATGGCTGTGGTGCCAGCCGCCCCTGCCCAAGCTAAGTCATGATGGGACGACCGAGGGGAGGGGGAGGTACTGCATGAGGCAGGGCTCCGGGCCCCCACACACCGACACCAGCCCCCCATAACCTCCGCACAACACGCCCTACCTATCCTATATATGACTGCATATGACAAGAATGTATGCCTTCTCTAAAGTGTACTGCATTAAAAGAAGAGGGCGTGCAGGGTGAAAACCTGCCCAGATCTTCACCTACACGCCCCCCGCACCCTATATATTCAAAGATATATATATTTTTTTTTTTCATTTTTTATTGAGGGTTACATTAAATATCCATAGATAACATACACATGGCCCTCAGAAAAATAACTGGCAAAGATGAAATTAACACTATCAAAAAGGTAAATAAAATTAAAATATTCTATCTATTTAAAAACATTATTAAGAATGACACAATTCTAGGGCGGCACGGTGGTGTAGTGGTTAGCGCTGTCACCTCACAGCAAGAAGGTCCTGGGTTCGAGCCCCGGGGCCGGCGAGGGCCTTTCTGTGTGGAGTTTGCATGTTCTCCCCGTGTCTGCGTGGGTTTCCTCCGGGTGCTCCGGTTTCCCCCACAGTCCAAAGACATGCAGGTTAGGTTAACTGGTGACTCTAAATTGACCGTAGGTGTGAATGTGAGTGTGAATGGTTGTCTGTGTCTATGTGTCAGCCCTGTGATGACCTGGCGACTTGTCCAGGGTGTACCCCGCCTTTCGCCCGTAGTCAGCTGGGATAGGCTACAGCTTGCCTGCGACCCTGTAGAAGGATAAAGTGGCTAGAGATAATGAGATGAGATGAGATGAGACACAATTCTAAAAAAATGATGTCATACTCAGCCTTCGGCTGAACTTGATGGGCGATTTACACAACTTCATGTCACGCGGTAGACTGTTCCATAATTTCGCCGCACTAAACCTAAATGATTTCTGACCAAATGATTGTCTGCATTTTGGGAGAATTACATTACAGCTACTGTTCCTGGTGTTCTTTTGATGAATCTGGTTATAAACTTTGAACTTTTCGCTGATGTAACCAGGCGCCTGACCATTCAAGGCTTTGAACACCAACTTCACTTTAGCGCGTGCGACTTTTTCTTTGAAAGGGACGATATTCAGCTCATCAAATAGGGCCTTCGATGGTGCATCCCATTGAGCATCCAGAATAATCCGCGCAGCTCGCTTTTGTAGACGTAGCATGGTGTCACTGATACTCACTGAAGAATCTCCCCACACTACCGCACCATAGTCCATAACAGGCTGGATCACAGCATTATAATAACTAATTCTTGCTCTTTTATTTAGAAATTTTCTTGTCCGCTTTAACAAACCCAGTCTCTTGGATATCTTTGCAGCCGTTTTCTTGGAATGAACCGCCCAAGAAAGTGTGTCATCGAGATGGATTCCGAGTAACTTGCTGGTTTTAACACTGTTGATAAGATTTCCAGAGATTGTTACAGCAAGGGACTCGCCTTCCGTCTCCAGCTTACTGTGCTTAGGTCTACTGCACACCAGCATGGTTTTAGTTTTCTCAGCATTCAGTGCCATTTTGTTGTTTCTTGCCCACTTATCGATAAGCGAAAGATCTTCCTGTAGCAACGCTTCCACTGTGTGGATATCACGTCCTGATGCAAGTTGTGTAGTATCATCTGCATAAATGTACATGTTGGCCTTCTTCACGTGTAGAGGTAAATCATTTATGAAGACAATAAACAGCAGTGGGCCCAATATCGACCCTTGTGGGACCCCAGATGTCACAGGAAGAGAGCTTTCCTTGGACACTAACTTTCTGCAAGCGCCCTTCCAGGTATGACCGGAACCATTCTAAAGATTCATCAGAGAACCGGTATACCTTAAGCTTCTTTAACAAGATGCCGTGATCGACCAGGTCGAAGGCTTTTCTGTAATCAATGAGCGTAATAAGCCTCCTCTAAAATGTATTTGCATTAAAAGAAGCGAGGAGTGCAGCGAAGCACCTGCAGAGGTTTCCCACATGCACTCCTCCCCTGCCCTAGTCTATCATGTTGTTCTTGTTGAAGGTGGGCAAATGGTGTGTGCTTCCTAATGTGTAGAGCATTTAAAAGAGGATAAGGCGCGCTGTGCAATACCAAGAATAGGCAGGTATCAGAGTGCATGCGTGGGGTGGGCGGGGCGCTGAGAGGACCTTGGGACCCTGACCCATCAACCCTCCCAATTATTATCGCATTTTTTTCACAAATCGCTACTGTATTTTCTCCGGTTCGTTTACATTCTATGCGGAAATGATTTTGTCTGACGTTTTGTATTAAGTTTTTATTTATTGAATTTGCAAAAAATATAAATAAAATGTTCTGTTTCTCACAATGCAGTGAATGTTGATAGAATAAAACAGTTATTCCATTCAATCTCGTCATACATGGATTATAGACAACTCGGTGCTACACGCCTCGTCGGCTATCATCTCGTACGACTCGATTTCATGGAATAACTGAAATAGTTAGATGCAATTAACATGCGCCTTAAGGTCAACAGAAGATTTATGATTTGTTTTTTTTTTCCTATTAGTAAATATGTCAATGTCCTTAATGCAAAATTTTGTAATTGCACAATTTGTATAAGTCTGTATCTTACACTAATGGCCCTTTTCCACTACCCTTTTTCAGCTCACTTCAGCTCACTTCAGCTCGCTTCAGCTCACTTCAGCCCGACACGGCTCGCGTTTCGACTACCAAAGAACAGCACGACTCGGCTCGCTTCAGCCCTGCTTAGCCCCTAAAACTCGCACGGTTTTGGAGTAGGGCTGAAGCGAGCCAAAGCGAGCCGAGTGAGTCTGGGGGCGTGAGCAGACACTCCCCTGTGCACTGATTGGTGAGGAGGAGTGTCCTCACATGCCCACACACGCCCCGCGAGCACGCTGGGATCTGTAAACACCGTAAACCCGGAAGAAGAAGAATTACGAATTACGAGAATTTCTGAAGCCTTATGCGCCTCGCCTCATCTATACGCTCTTGCCAGTATCTGTTGGCGTTGTCGGTGACAACAAGCCACAGCACCAAGACCAGCAATACTAACGACTCCATGTTTATTGTTTACTATTCGGGTCGTGAGACTACCGCTTAAAAGCTCACTGATGTCACTGTTTGCGCTGCTTAACGACATCACGTGACGTCCACCCACTTTCGCTAACTCCACCCAATGTGTCCACCCACTTCCAGCCAGCACGGTTCAGCGCGGTTGTAGTCGAAATGCAACTCCAGCAGCCCCGCTCAGCTCGACTCAGCCCAACTCAGCACGGCACGGCTCAGCCCGATTCAGCCGCGTTTGTAGTGGAAAAGCGGCATTACTTATAAGTCACAAGCTAAGCAGTGTTTCCTTGTTCTTAAGTGCTGTTAGCGCAACACGATAAATGTGAAAATGTGCACTATGCCACCAGAGTATAGAAAAAAGAAAATACATGCTATCTCACTAGAATGCACCTCAATCTACTGTGACTGGGAAACGAATGGCGGTCTGACTCAGGGGTTGTCAACTGGAAGTGGTCTGAGCAAAGTATTTCAGTAGATCAAACCGTTCAACCATTCTCTATACTGTTTATCCATCAGGGTCATGGGGGAAGCTGGAGGCAATCCCAGCTGCCTTTGTGTGAGAGGCGGGTAACATCCTGGATAGTTCGCTAATCTATTGCAGGGCTAACACGCAGATGAAAAACCATTCATGCTCATATTCACATCTATTGAGGTTTTTCACCCATGTGACCAAGTCATGTGAGGCTGCCATTTTGGACGTCACGGCTCGAATCAGTTTGAATGCGAGGAAGGCGACAAACGAAAAACATAAAAGAAAAAGGAGCGAGATGCAGAAAACACCTTCACTATCCAGCGATGTAGGGCATTTACAGGGCGAGCAGAGGGAGAGGTATTTGCAAAAATTGAGGTTAGCAGGCTTAGAGAACGACGTTTACCTGCTTCCACCAGGATTGTTCACTGACGTACGGAAGTACACGAAGCCCTCGTCTTTACCTGACTTCGGCCCACATGGTCTGTATACCTATGTCGTTAAAAACCCATCACCATACACAGGTATTGATCTGAAAGCGTATAAGAGTTTGGATACCTACAAATATTTTGTGTCAGGCTGGGTAACATGCCTACATCAGCGGGTCGTCCCTGGAGCCGGTGGTCGCCATCTTATTACAGCTAAGGTTTGTTCACATTTTCATTTACTTTCGGTCCTCAGGATAAACAAAATGTTATTAAATGTCATTGAAATAACTTCTTAGTCTGTTGAGACATGACCCGTTATAAATTTGCTGTTACCAGGCAATGACCAAGAACTGTATTATAAGGGTCGGTGTCTGTGTTGTAGCAGTGTACTAGCAACTAGCTGTTAGCACTAGCTAATGTCAACAACATCATAGCTGGTATGTTACTGTAGCAATGTTTACGTTCAGTCATTTGGATGACTGTTAAAACCTTTCAGTCTCAAGTTTTTCCTTTACTGTATTTACTAGTTTACTGTAATTATGATCCGGCAGCTATTTACACCGGATCCAGTGTAAATAGCTGCCGGAGCGCGCTCCGGAACCTCGGCCGGAGCACTCCAGGAGCAAGCCGGAGCGTGCTCCGGCAGCTATTTACACTGGATCCGGTGTAAATAGCTGCCGGATCATAATTACAGTAAACTAGTAAATACAGTAAAGGAAAAACTTGAGACTGAAAGGTTTTAACAGTCATCCAAATGACTGAACGCAAACATTGCTACAGTAACATACCAGCTATGATGTTGTTGACATTAGCTAGCTTGACCTTCAAAATGGCGGACACCGGGGCGTCACGTGACCCTGTGACGTCAGGTGAAAAACCTCAATTGGCAATTTTAAGTTGAACTAATCTGCATGCCTTTGGACTGTGGAAGGAAACCAGAGCACCTGGAGGAAACACACAGGCATGAGGAGAACATACAAACTCCACAAAGAAAGGCCCCAGTCAGTCTTGAGGTTCGAACCCAGAACCTTCTTGCTGTGAGGCGACAGTGCTAACCTCTGCACCACCGTGACACTCCTAGAACTGATAAATGTATTTTAAAAATTGCTGTAATTCAGCAACTCTAGACTTCTATCCATGAACCAGCTTGGCTTGTGTTGCAGACCTTCTGCTGTCGCCTAGAGACATTACCTTACAAAGTGGAGAATTTTCACAGACTCATAGATTTTTCATTTTATGTAAATTTTTGCATCTCTGTGCAAAGAAAAGGGTTTTATATCCTGATGACGAGGTTTGGTTGAAATCAGAAAGAAAGTAGGTCAAGTCCCTTTGTGGCTTTAAATGGGCGAGTGACTTTACAGCTGTCCAGGAAAGGTTTCACTGTGCTGGTCTGGAATGGACCTAATAGCCTGGTTATGCAACCATTTCACACGATCCATAACATCTACTCAAATATCAGAGGCACATCAGGTTCCGTCAAAGTGGTGCACAGTGTAAAAAAAAAAAAAAGTTCTGGACTTTTTCTCAGAAAAGTCCACAAGAAAAGAAGAGGCTGTTAAGGCCCTCTTGTATAATAAGAAAGAGGAGACATTGAACAAGTGCTGCCCTAATGAGGTACAAGAGCACTGCACTGCTCCTTATCAGGCCTCTGCATGCAAGCCCTTGAGGTCTAGCATTGAAAAGCTCCCACTGCGAGTTCTCCAGTGCAAGGGTGATGGTGATTAGTTGGCAGGGGCAATTCTACGAGGGGATGCAACACTGTTCTTTCCCGTCCGCCCCATCAGATGGGGATTAGCACCTGTTCATGTGTACCCTTGCCAAAGGCAGCTCCTTTGTTTGAGTGCAGGGGAGATGAGGGAGACTTCCTTTGATGGGTTTTCTCTTTTAATTGAATTGCCCTGGCAGTGGATGTATTTCTCATTCTGTCTCTCATCATGCACTGCTCTCTGTTGGGTGAGTGGAATTTGGCTTGATTCTTTTCTCACTTCCCCAATGAAGACAAGAAAAAGTTGTCACACAATACCCCTTATAAACATCTATAAAGTTGGTTTATATCCTGTTTCCTGTTTGCCTTCACAGCAGAGTGGTGAATCCAAAGACAGTAGTCGTTCCATTAAATCTCAAGAGATGTCAGTCTTCATTATTTGCATCTTCTCCTCATCAGAAGAGCTGAATGCAGATGGCCTTAATCTCTCAGTTCTTTCAAGATATGAAAACACTGTATTTGCTCAAAATTATGATGACGACTACAACAACTACGACCTAGACCGTCGACGATGCTGTAGCTCACTCCGGCCCCGTCTAGTCCAAAAGGAACTATCTAAAGTGGGCCACCTTGCACAATAAATTTTGCAAGCTATATCCACCCTAGGAATATCGACCTATTTGCCATAAAGAATCCAAAACAACGAGGAATTGACCAAGAAGAAGCTATTTTTGTTAACCTGCTCATTAAGGCTTAATTAGTCCATAACTTCATTAATAATTGTAATTAAGCAAATCTAGGTAGAAGTTCTATGCACCCTAGGTACCCCTACCTTCATGCCAGGAAGAATCAAAATGGGTGAAGAATTGAGGGAGAAGAAGCGATTTGTGTGGAAACTGCTCATTAGGGACTGATTAATTACTCCATATCTTCATTATTAATTGCAATTATGCAAATTTGGGTAGAAGATATATGCACCCCAGGCAGACAGACCTTCCTGCCAAAAAGAATAAAAATCAGTGAAGAATTGAGAGAGAAAAAGCGATTTTTGTGAAATGTGGACGACGCCAGACAGACAACAGACAACACATGATGGCATAAACTTATCACCTGTCGGATGAATGAGATAATAATAATAATAATAATAATAGTATTAGTAGTATCCAAAATGTTATCCATTCAATATATTTCGCGAAAAACTACCAAATTCTCATCTCATTATCTCTAGCCGCTTTATCCTGTTCTACAGGGTCTCAGGCAAGCTGGAGCCTATCCCAGCTGACTACGGGCGAAAGGCGGGGTACACCCTGGACAAGTCGCCAGGTCATCACAGGGCTGACACATAGACACAGACAACCATTCACACTCACATTCACACCTACGGTCAATTTAGAGTCACCAGTTAACCTAACCTGCATGTCTTTGGACTGTGGGGGAAACCGGAGCACCCGGAGGAAACCCACGCGGACACGGGGAGAACATGCAAACTCCACACAGAAAGGCCCTCGCCAGCCACGGGGCTCGAACCCAGACCTTCTTGCTGTGAGGCGACAGCGCTAACCACTACACCACCATGCCGCCACTACCAAATTCTACTGGAAAATATTTCTGTTTCTGAACAGCTCTCTGGCTGTTTACCCATGCTTGGTAAAACCATTTTTACTTGAAGAACTCTACAAAACATCTAAATATGCCAAATCACCCTTCAATCTTCTATGTCGCGCTCCTAAGAAGTTTTAACAACAGCATTTGTCCAAAGAGTATCAGTATGAACCAAGATGCTTCCTTACATGTACTCTGGTACGGGGAAACATTCAGAAGGATGGTATCTTTTGCCCAGTTATGCCTGATGCAGGGATGAGAATGAAAAATATTAAAAAAGTCTGAAAAAAGCTTGGGGTTTGGGGGTCGCAGGCACCCAGCGGGGCCCAGGGGCAGAGCCCCGGGAGCTAATGATTTTTGGCTTTTTTTTTTTTACCTTAAAACCATTACATTTTATCAGCAAAAAGTTGCAGTTTATTTGGAAATAAATTCCCCTTCTTGGTGGACGACCAGGTGATTAATATGGTACACGAGACTTGTTTTTAATCAATTCACATTTGATGATTTTAAAAAAAATCAATGCACCTTTTAATATAAACAAGAGCTGTACAGTATTATATTTCTGCATTTTTGCTATTCATGTCTTTGTTAACATGTGGATATCAATGTAAATGAATGAATATATAATTTTTTAAATATATAAAATTCCGGAGCGGCATGGTGGTGTAGTGGTTAGCGCTGTCGCCTCACAGCAAGAAGGTCCGGGTTCGAGCCCCGTGGCCGGCGAGGGCCTTTCTGTGTGGAGTTTGCATGTTCTCCCCGTGTCCGCTTGGGTTTCCTCTGGGTGCTCTGGTTTCCCCCACAGTCCAGAGACATGCAGGTTAGGTTAACTGGTGACTCTAAATTGAGCGTAGGTGTGAATGTGAGTGTGAATGGTTGTCTGTGTCTATGTGTCAGCCCTGTGATGACCTGGCGACTTGTCCAGGGTGTACCCCGCCTTTCGCCCGTAGTCAGCTGGGATAGGCTCCAGCTTGCCTGCGACCCTGTAGAAGGATAAAGCGGCTAGAGATAATGAGATGAGATGAATGAATGAGCTACTGATATCAGAGGCTTTACAGTGGAAGTGTGGCCATCTGTGCTTTTCACCACTGGTTGATGTACGGTATATGAGCTGCACTGCTACTATCACGAGTCTGAAGTGATGCTGGTAACTGGTAGTTTGTCCTCAGAAGTTTCAGTTTGTCTAAAATGATATCATCAGTCTCATATGAAATGTATGTTCTTTCTTGATATACTCTAATCCTTTAAAATGAAGTGCAAACCAGAAAAAAGTTCTATCATATAATTCTCTTAAGCTTTCTTCTGATGTTATCATGGTAGCAGGAGGTCTTGCATATTAAGCAGGCAGCATTCAACATCACTCATCACTTCCCTTTCAACTGTTGTGTGTACTAACTCGGTTTCTGGACAGGATGTTGTGTAATGTAATACATATACCATACGGTCAATTTGAAGATCAAGATGGTGATTTTGAATTAAAGAACAGGCATGTACAATGGGCATTACATCTCATCTCATCTCATCTCATCTCATTATCTCTAGCCGCTTTATCCTTCTACAGGGTCGCAGGCAAGCTGGAGCCTATCCCAGCTGACTACGGGCGAAAGGCGGGGTACACCCTGGACAAGTCGCCAGGTCATCACAGGGCTGACACATAGACACAGACAACCATTCACACTCACATTCACACCTACGCTCAATTTAGAGTCACCAGTTAACCTAACCTGCATGTCTTTGGACTGTGGGGGAAACCGGAGCACCCGGAGGAAACCCACAGGGAGAACATGCAAACTCCGCACAGAAAGGCCCTCACCGGCCACGGGGCTCGAACCCGGACCTTCTTGCTGTGAGGCGACAGCGCTAACCACTACACTACCATGGGTTATTACTGTATGTGTGAAAATCAATGTGTGTGTGGCACATTATTCGAATTGGGCATTTGTGGGCTATTACTGTGTGAAAACCAGTTGTGTGTGTAGTGCATTGCTTGAAATGCTGAAGCTAATGCTAACGTGCAGGTTAAGGCCAGCTACGGCTGCAGCCTTGGTGAAGGGCACACGTAAATTGTAAACAATGATAAGTTCACGGGTTAAAGCGGCAAGCTATGAGTCAGCCGCGTTTATTATTTCAGTTTGTGTTCAGTTATGTAAATGTGAACTAGTTTAACTGCAAGAGAGATTTATTCTGTTATATCAAGTGAGCACTTAATGTACTTTATGTACAGTTAAAGAAAATACTCTTTTGATGAGGGATAATGAAGATGTGTGTTTGAGAGAAAAGTGTACGGTATACATGATTGGTGATAGACAGATGACATAATTAAAAGGGAAAATGTTTATCTATGATTTGATACAGATCTTGATACGTAAGGATAAAGCGGCTAGAGATAATGAGATGAGATGAGATCTTGATACGTTTATTTCTTGAAAATCTCATCTCATCTCATTATCTGTAGCCGCTTTATCCTGTTCTACAGGGTCGCAGGCAAGCTGGAGCCTATCCCAGCTGACTATGGGCGAAAGGCGGGGTACACCCTGGACAAGTCGCCAGGTCATCACAGGGCCGACACATAGACACAGACAACCATTCACACTCACATTCACACCTACGGTCAATTTAGAGTCACCAGTTAACCTAACCTGCATGTCTTTGGACTGTGGGGGAAACCGGAGCACCCGGAGGAAACCCACGCGGACACGGGGAGAACATGCAAACTCCGCACAGAAAGGCCCTCGCCGGCCACGGGGCTCGAACCCAGACCTTCTTGCTGTGAGGCGACAGCGCTAACCACTACACCACCGTGCCGCCCTCTATTTCTTGAAAATATGAAAGTATATTCATTTAATGTGAATGTTATCTAAAATGCTTAATGCCAGTGCTTTAATGCAGACATAATAACAGAAATAATTCATGATTGCAGTGAAAAGGTTAAAATGAAAGTGAGAATAAACATCATCCAGATGAATGGAGAATGAGCAACAGTTGTCCTGCTTTGCTGATATTTCCAGTCTTATATTTCCAGAAAGCTCCTTTCAGAGGATTATCTATATATATCTGTCAGCGGAGACCAAGCCGGGACCCACTACACATGCGTACTTGTGTTTATACACTGCGCACGATGGGATTTCCCGAAAATTCTACCGCAAATAAGTCAAACACTGTCGCAAAAGTGAATGTTAATTACGACATGTCGAAAGACTCGAGTGTGTTAACCCGGAGCCCACCAAGAATCAAGACGTTATAAGGTGACCACAGATCATTAACCATACCCCCCCCCCCCCCCCCCCCCCCCGAAAAGTTCTCAATGGATTTACATCGATCTCAAAAACGATCATTTTGGTCTGAAAAAGTCGGAAATCCGCCGGTCAGCGGAAAATTCTCATCCCTGCTGATGAAGATTTCTTTGGAGGAGGTTTACCTTACTTTCTCATCTGGAAACCAATACTTAAAATGCCTTGTTCAGCAACGTTCTCCAATCCTGATGCTGGATCACGCAGACATGGAGAGAACATGTAAACTCCGCACAGAAAGGCCCTCGCCGGCCACAGGGCTCGAACCCGGACCTTCTTGCTGTGAGGTGACAGTGCTAGCCACTACATCACCGTGCCAGCCAGAAGATGTGGCAGATTCTACCGTAACAGAGGCCAGTCAAGTCCCATCTCCTTAAATTGCTGAATTGATTATTTTGATCATTCTATTAAGTTTTTCTAGTAGCATTTGGGGTCTTGGACATTCACAGTAAATTTTAGGACAGTAGTCCTGGTAACTAATTAATAAAAGCCTGACATGACAGACATGATAAATGACAATAGAAACACATCGGTTTCTATCATCAAAATCTGACAGACAAACTAACGTCGACCATCATATTCTGACAGATACTCATAGCAACAAAACTGTTTCTTACATTATTAATCTGACAAATTTAGTAATAATATTAAATACCTCATCACTAGAACCAAATAATAAAATAAAATATTGAAATAAAAAAGATAACATTTATTTTCAAAATTGAAATATCAACAATAATTGTCAGAACAGTGACGATAGACACGACTGTGTCACTTTCGCGGGGAAATAACACATTGAAATGGCCTGTCGGCTGAAAGGGCTCTGATTTCTCAACTTACGATAGTTTTCCTCCAGAAAAATTTAAATATGAATGCACAAATATATTCTCAATGTTTCCATCGTCAAAAATTTCTATCGTCAGGATCGCTGACTGAAAATCTTACCTTGATTTATTTGATGAAATCTAGCTGTCAGAACTCCAAGTCTTGCCCGGAAGTAAATGTCTGCCGTCACAAAAATCATGCGCAGTAGAATTTCCTCTTTGCGTCAGTCAACATGTGCGTGGTGAGGGCTTGAACTGTGCTATCGTCAGGTGCATTAGACTGACAGACTGACGATAGCATTTTTTAAAAATAACCGTGGGCTTCTCTCGTGAACGAAATAGTTTTTTCGCTGTTAATCTATTTCAACTCTATCTGTTGACACCCAAAAATGATAAAGCCTGCTTCCACACGATAACTACCAAAGATCCATAATGGCCGAGTCTATCGTCAGGTCATCTGACAGAAATTCACTGACCATAGCAACAGGGATAATGAAAGGGATTTTTAAAATGGGAGTTTTGTCTGTCAGATATGTCAAAGAAATAGAACTTTATTCTTTAAAAATCTTTTATTGATATACTCAGTGTATTTTTAAATGACGTGCTGTTTTAGAAGACCAAATACCATATTTTCAATCTTGAAAAATATTACCTCACTGAAAAAAGGACAAGAAAAATTTCTTATTTTGTGGGCAAGTGGTTAATGGATCCAGTTACGGTAGAATCTGCCATGTATAAATATCAGTAATACTGTTTTGAAGAAAATTAACAAAAATTTGACCCTCTTATACACGGCGCATTCGAGCACTACCATCATTAGTCATGCTCGGTGTCCACAGTTTAAAGTGAACATACCCGCTACATTCTGGCTTTTATGTTTAAACACAAAGAATGGACCAATTTCATTGATGTATTATTTTTAAACCAAGGCGCATAATTGTGATCTACAAGAAGAAGCCTTTATCTGTAATTCTTACCCTGATACTCATCTCATCTCATTATCTCTAGCCGCTTTATCCTGTTCTACAGGGTCGCAGGCAAGCTGGAGCCTATCCCAGCTGACTACGGGCGAAAGGCGGGGTACACCCTGGACAAGTCGCCAGGTCATCACAGGGCTGACACATAGACACAGACAACCATTCACACTCACATTCACACCTACGCTCAATTTAGAGTCACCAGTTAACCCAGGGGTGGGCAATTATTTTTTCCATGGGGCCACATGAGAAACAAAAAATTTTGTGGAGGGCCGGACCATAAGGCTGAACTAAATTCTGCATAATATTAATTGTATTTCTTTATATAAAGCAGTAAATATCATTGTTTTTACAAGCTGCTAAGACTGGTAAGAGTATGGGGAAAAAACGAGGTCGCCTTACAAAAAATGTCATTTATTCAATCAAATTTCCCAAAACAATGGTTAACAAAATGTGAATGTTTGAACCATTTTTTTTTTCAGTCACATTCACCCCAAAACACAATAAAGACATCACAATATTGTCTTTCTACTCCAAATATCAAGCAAGATACATCATATTATAATAATGATGTCCACATTTGTAGTCTAATCACCTCATTTGGTGCTTTTTATTTGTTCAGTGAGAGAAATCTAGTCTCTGTTGGTCTTTAACGAGTGCATCAGAGTCAGGTTGAATGTCTGAGGTGGAGATGCGAAGCACAGCTGACAGATGATCATCAGTCCATTCGGTGTAGGTATCGGATCTACAGATCGGCTCGGGCTCCGGCGCCTGCTGGTGACGTCACACTGTGTGATTGGCTGGACCGTTTGAAGGATGACGTACAAGTTTGTGGTTGGTCTGGACAAATTACGGAAGTAGTTATCGCGGGATTAGGTTTCGTGGGATTTCATGTCATGTTCATGTCGCGCGCATTGCGTTTTTGTTTAACACAACTTCAAAATAAAAGCAATGCACATTCAGTCCATGCATGAGGTAAAATTAGGAAATGCGTTTATTTTGTAATTTCTAATTAACCTTACGCGGGCCGGTCAGAATGAACCAAAGGGCCGGATGCGGCCCGCGGGCCGGAAAATGCCCAGGTCTGAGTTAACCTAACCTGCATGTCTTTGGACTGTGGGGGAAACCGGAGCACCCGGAGGAAACCCACACGGACACGGGGAGAACATGCAAACTCCACACAGAAAGGCCCTCGCCGGCCCCGGGGCTCGAACCTGGACCTTCTTGCTGTGAGGTGACAGCGCTAACCACTACATCACTGTACCGGCCAGAAGATGTATAAATATCAGTAATACTGTTTTGAAGAAAATTAACAAAAATTTGACCCTCTTATACACAGCGCATTCGAGCACCACCGTCATTAGTCATGCTCGGTTTCCACAGTTTAAACTGAACATACCTGCTACATTCTGGCTTTTATGTTTAAACACAAAGATTGGACCAATTTCACTGATGTATTATTTTTAAATCTAGGCGCATAATTGTGATCTACAAGAAGAAGCCTTTATCTGTAATTCTTACCCTGATACTCAACTCTAAATCTCTTTATTTTTGGCTTTTTGCTCGATTAATTTCTGATTGAGGGTTTTTTTGTTTGTTTGTTTGTTTGTTTGTTTTTTCCTCATGAATGGAAAATTAAACCAATGGAAAATGATTGCTGGTTTGTGACCCGGGCAACGGACAAAAATGGAAATTTTATAAAACACTGGATTTTGAAATGATTATAACTTGGGGGGGGGGGGGGGGGGGGGTAGTTAGACATATTTACAAAATTAAACAAGTTTTCAGTTCAGATCTTCATGTTCTTTAATTTGATACATTACACAACAATATGACAACTACTTTAAAAAATGGTTTGTCATTGCAACTAAAAGACTGAAGAAGAGCATTGACTCATACAAAAGTACATCGAAATACAGCCAAGGGATCAAGATGTACCATGAGAGCAGGCTATAAAGAAGCAGTTTATGGCCTAAGGAGGACTGTGAGGGCTGCAAAGCTCTGCTACAAGGACAGAGTGGAAGCTGACGTCCAGGCTGGTGATCCTGCCAGTGTGTGGAAGGGCCTTCGGGTCTCATTCATCTCATTATCTCTAGCTGCTTTATCCTTCTACAGGGTCGCAGGCAAGCTGGAGCCTATCCCAGCCGACTACGGGCGAAAGGCGGGGTACACCCTGGACAAGTCGCCAGGTCATCACAGGGCTGACACATAGACACAGACAACCATTCACACTCACATTCACACCTACGCTCAATTTAGAGTCACCAGTTAACCTAACCTGCATGTCTTTGGACTGTGGGGGAAACCGGAGCACCCGGAGGAAACCCACACGGACACGGGGAGAACATGCAAACTCCGCACAGAAAGGCCCTCGCCGGCCACGGGGCTCGAACCCAGGACCTTCTTGCTGTGAGGCGACAGCACTAACCACTACACCACTGTGCCGCCCGGCCTTCGGGTCATGACAGATTTTAAAAACAAGCCCACCTCCATGCATAGCTCTGACCCCTCACTTGCTGATGAGCTAAACACATTCTATGCTCGCTTTGACCTTGCTAACCCCATGGTAGCTGTGACTGAAAAGCCTAGTGCTAACGGGACGCCTCCTTTCATTATCAGTGAGAGTGATGTGAGGGGAGTGTTCAGAGGCGTACTGTAAATGGGAGGAAAGCAACAGGCCCCGATCAGATCCCTGGCAGGATTCTGAGATCCTGCGCTGATCAGCTAGCCCCTGTTTATGCTGAGATCTTCAACATGTCACTGGCTGAAGCCGTGGTTCCATCTTGCTTTAAACAATCAATCATTGTTCCTGTGCCTAAGAACAGCAAGCCAGCAGGCCTGAATGACTACTGCCCAGTGGCCCTTACATCAGCGGTAATGAAGTGCTTTGAGAGGCTTGTGAAAAAACACATATGCCACACCCTGCCCAGTTCTTTTGATCCTCACCAATTTGCCTACAGAGCAAATAGAAGTAGGGACGATGCCATCTCAAGCCTACTGCACACTACATTGGCCCAGCTGGATGAGGGGAGGTAGCCTGGGAAATCCCATGCTGCTTTGCACAATCATTCCGATCTGAAAAGACAGCATGGAAACTATGGTCTAAAGGCTCGCCTGAGTTAGGGAACCAATCAGAGAGTGGGGAGGGGTGGAAAGACGGTGACGCGTACTACTCGACAAACGGAAGCTTGTAGTTTATTTGGGACTGTTTACGGATCACATTTAACATGGCAGCGAGCGATACGAACCAAACTAACCAAACCAGCTTCTCTCATATTTGTCTTGCACAAGCGGCAGTAATCGTTCAGTGCCATTGTTTTCCTATTTTTGTTTTTCCTTCTCTTTCCTTCTCTTCTTCGCCTCTTCGTCGCTCTAACTACGTCACCGGGTACAACTGCCATGATTGGCCATGGGCTACGTATACGCCAAATGATAGACATTCGCAACGTCCAATAAACAGCCGTTGACAATCGTAAACCACACCTCCCCTACGAGAAATTCAATAGGCGGATTCCAGACCATATTTCACTTGTGATATGGTCTGGTGTTAACCAGACTAGAGGGGAGGGGAAATTATGTGAGAATGCTGTTCATAGATTACAGTTCAGCATTTAACACCATAATCCCCCTTCACCTGGCTGACAAGATGAGGGCGCTGGGATTTAACACCCAGTTGTGCAACTGGGTGCTCAGCTTCCTCACGGATCGCCCCCAAGTGGTCAGAATAGGGGGGGTGTCACTTCAGGGAAGTTGACCCTCAACATTGGCTCGCCCCAGGATTGTGTTTCAAGTCCATTGCTCTATAACATCTACACACACGACTGCACAACCACCAGCAGTTCTACTTCCATCATCAAATTTGCTGACGACACCGTGGTGCTGGGTCTCATCTTACAAAAAAACGAGCAGGCCTACCTGAAGGAGGTGGCTGACCTAGCACTGTGGTGCCAGTCCAGCAACTTGGCCCTGAATGTCAGCAAGACAAAGGAAATGGTGGTAGATTTCAGGAAGGTGCAGAGCAGGACGTATACGTACACCACTCACCATCAGCGGGGAGCCTGTGGAGAGGGTCCCCAGCTTCAAGTACCTGGGGGTACACCTGACTGAGGACCTTTCCTGGTCACTACAAACACAACACCTCACAGCGAAATCCAGGCAGCGGCTGTACTTTCTCCGCCGACTGAGGAAGTTTAAGGTCTCCACTTCCATCTTGACCACATTTTACTCCTCAGCGGTGGAGAGTGTCCTAACAGGCTGTATTACGGCCTGGTTTGGGAACTGTACAGAACGCGACCAGAAAGCACTGCAGAGAGTGGTGCGCTCTGCGGAACGGACAATCAGAGCCCCCCTACCGAGTCTGATGGACATATACGGCACACAAAGAGGGTGGGAGCTTGGGCCAGGAAAATCATGCAGGATGCCTCACACCCAAACTCTAACCTCTTCACCCTGCTGAATTCAGGCAGACGACTACGAAATCTCCATGCACGAACAGAGAGACTGAGGAAGAGTTTTTATCCACAGGCAGTTAGACTGCTAAACTCAGTACATTTTAAATAATCCCTTTTACTACAGTTTTTATATCAGTGTTAGAGGACTCATTTTCCTCTTTTTAACTGTGCACATTTCATTTTAATCTTGTTGTTATCCCCAGGCTATTTTAACTTACTCATTAGTATTTTAGACTTATTTTTTACATGCCATGCTTCAGGAGTCATCTTTTACTTTTCTAGTGCGTTTACTTATTTGCATATGTTGTTTTTATTCATATTATTTATTTATTTATTTATTTATATATGAGTGATTCCACGCATATGGGTACTGAAATGGGGACATGAACTTATTCACTTAAAACCATTTCTTTTTTTACCATCAGGTCACAAAACATGTACTCTTTAATGAATGATATGTTAAAAGATAACTTTAATTTTCTGAGATGTAATAAAAACATATTTATATGCCAAAGTCAAGCCTATGAGTTCCAAAATGATGTCTGTTCCATTACTTCTGTTACGATTGTCCATCTCGCGTCTGTTACAAATTAATTACAATCTAGCTATATACCATGTTAATCTTATTGAAAGAATGTGTATGTTTATTCTACTACACATGTTTATTAATTATATTTGCTAAAACATCACCTTCCTATGTTTCAAAAAGTAATTCTACATTGTTAAAATTGAGAATATATATGTCCACAACACTTCTGTTACGTTCTGACTTTGGCATATAAATATGTTTTTATTACATCTCAGAAAATTAAAGTTATCTTTTAACATATCATTCATTAAAGATTACATGTTTTGTGACCTGATGGTAAAAAAAAAAGAAATGGTTTTAGGTGAATTTTTAAAAATAAGTTCATGTCCCCATTTCAGTACCCATAAGCGTGGAATCACTCATATATATGCTGAGCTGATGACCCCTTCAACATTTCACTACATGTAAAATGTATGTGACAAATAAAAGCACTTGGCTTTAATTGTTCAATTTTAATTGATCAACCAAATGATTTCACTGTTCAGTCTAAGGAAGCACTGGAAGACCAAAAATCTCAGTGGCATCAAAAATGGATGAAGAAAATGTTTGAGGTAGGGGCTGGGCCTAAAAAGGTATGAATGAATCCATCCATCCATCCATCCATCCATCCATCCATCCATCCATCCATTATCCATAACCACTTATCCTGTGCAGGGTTGCGGACAAGCTGGGGCCTATCCCAGCTGACTATGGGCGAGAGGAAGGGGTACACCCTGGACAAGCCGCCAGATCATCGCAGGGCTGAGACATACAGTGCGTTTACATGCACATAGAGAAAATCGAATTTCTGCCGTTGCTCAACTGAAATCGAAACTCTAAATGGCATGTAAACACCTTAGCTAGGCTGAAATTGAACCAAATTTGATTTCTCGCAATCGAGCTACACGACCTAGATTATGCGATTGTAGCCGAGTTACTTAGTGCATGTAAACCCTATCGAGCTACGGAGTCGAGCCGCTTACTTCAGCGCTGCCCCTTCCGGAAGTGACGAGTGACGAGACCAAAAGTGGGAAAAACAACAGCCTCGGTCGGCATGACAACGAATCATGACAACGGCATGAATCTTTTCTTTTTGTGGCATTGTTTGCACTGTTAAAATTTAGCTCACTTACTGTATCACCAAATACATCTGTACAGCTGTTGCATAGCTGTGAATTGTGTACATAAACAAGTCATTGTATTTGTGTGTGTGTGTGTGTATATATATATATATATATATATATATATATATATATATATATATACACATATGTCCAACATCTGAAGAATGTCAATAAAAACAAAACAATTGAACTGTTTGTGTTTATTAAGACATAAGTTAAATTGTAAGCAAAAAATGGACTTTAGAAAAATAAGTTGTCTTACAAAACAGTGGTCTGCGCAGGACAGTTTGTAGCCATACAGTCTGTTAGAGCAAGCCTAACAGCTTGAACACAGAACTGCCAGTGTTGCCAGATTGGGGGTTTTAAGTGCATTTTAGCGGATTTTAACATGTTTTGGGCTGGAATACGTCAGCAGTATCTGGCAACACTATAGCTCTTCTTCATGACGACAACCGGAAGTGTACCAACACGATGGGGTGTGTAGCGCCACCTGTGGCTCGGGTGCACAATAGCCCAATTTCACTTGTGCATGTAGGATTGGATTTCTCTGGCACCCCTGCTGGGACCCTTTGCTCGATTACTGACAGTAGCTCGATTTGGATGTGCATGTAAACGTAGTGATAGAGACAAACAACCATTCACACTCACATTCACACCTACGGTCAATTTAAGAAGAAACCGGAGCACCCGGAGGAAACCCACGCAGACACGGGGAGAACATACAAACTCCACACAGAAAGGCCCCCATTGGCCACTGGGCTCGAACCCAGAACCTTCTTGCTGTGAGACAACAGTGCTAACCACCAGTATGAATGAAGTAAGACTTTAAAAGCTGAGGCTTACAAGCAGCACGTCGGGGTATGGCCGAGGCTATATTTGAGTTGTCCCTGGAGAAAGATTATGGGAAGGCCCAGTCTATTTCATCAGCCCTTATAGTTTGTAAGTGACAGACAACAAACCCTGAGATGAGAGAGTGTGACCACAACAGCAATGGATGGCAGGGCTATAGCCTTATTGATCTTCGCACACAATCTAATTTGTCCGTCACTGGATGCCAAGCACTTCTGAGTTATGACCCGTACTATTCCATATGATATTTTTAGAAGGGAATGAGAGAACAATTTGATAAATGAGAATTTTCAAGCAGAAACCTTACCCGAGTGGACAGGCTGGAGACGTCGATGACTGAGACGCAGTTACCGCAGCTGGCCCATATGGAGTCATCTAAAGCCAGCAATGTCCGAACTGGCTCACGACCCACTAAGACTTTACGATAAGACTCTGGGTTCCACAGCTCACCTATAAACCCAACATATAAACAGTTGAGATAAATTAATAGATAAGAAATGCTAGAAATAAATGGCTGTAGGATAAAACAGATTAAACCAGTCAATTAGCATTTTCAATTCACATCACACAGAATAGTCACCAAACAACAACAACAAAAAAAGTATTGCATGTTAATTTACAAGGCGAGTCACTTAAGCTAAATTGGTTCCATTAGCACTCAAGAGTATGTCCCCGTGTTTGTGAGCCAAATGACTAAGAGGTATCAGTGCTGTTTAATTTCTAGCAGCAATTCAAAACCAAAAGGATCAAACCTCATCATGCAACCCATATTTCAGCTGTACTTCATGACCTCACTAGTTGTTAGCATTCTCACTCGTCAGGTTAATCACTCAACATTTTGTAATGTAAAGTTTCTCCTCCAGCTCCCTCTTTTTTCTCAATTATTCTCCAAATGAGGCAGATCTCCTTCTTTGAGTTCTAATTACAGGGCATGATTAGATGGAGTGTGTTGCACAAGCTCCCGTTGCACCTCCACAGCCTGCTAATGAAGCAAAATTAAATAAGGAAGTGTGGCGTGTCATTTAATTAACATTTTGAGTTGTTTATTTCTGTCTTTGAAGCAGGAATAGCCCAACAATGCCTTCTGATTCCTTGGGTTAATTGTCTGGCATATTCCAAATGTCAGTCTTCCTTTGTTTCAAATGCACACTCTGAAAATAGCTCATGGATCGTCATACGCAAACGATGACACAGTGGAGATTTGTGTTTACATCGTGGAGAACACTTTTGTGGGGGAAAGAGAAACATCCAGGTATGTGGTCTTTCACAAGAGGGGTTGATGTTTGGTTTTATGTTTCGTTCATCTGTATCGTATAGTGTAGTTTATTCTATCCACATTCACTGGATATGAGAAATCGTGTGCTCCGATTGGCTGCTCTACTACGAGGCGATCAGTTCATATACCGTGAGTAGAGAAAAACAAAATGGCGGAGCGTGTTGCTGAACTGACCGAGGACGAAATAAAAACTCTACTTGAAAATAAAACCCCAAAAAATACAAAACAAGTGTCGCCAGGCAAAACAGACCTCGCTCAGCAGCACTTCTTTTATACCTATATGTTGATAACGGTAGTATTTCTCAATCATCAGCTGCCAGGTTATAGACTGGTACCAAAATTCAAAAAAGTGCTTATTTAAGGAGTTAAGGCCCCGGTCACACCGCCCGAACTTTGCTGGAGCGTTCCTGGAGCGGTGAAAAAAATTCATCACCGCTCGTAACCGTTCACCACCGTTTAACAAAAGTTGGCCCCCGTTAAAGCAACGCCGTATATGCTCGGCCACCGCTGATGTTTCTCGAGGGGCCCTCCTACCGCGCCGAAAGTTTTGAGCTGCACAAAATATTGCGAGCGGTGAGGAGGGGGCAATTTTCCACCCCGGCAAAGTTCACCCCCGCTCCACCAACGCCCAGTCAAAGTTTGGCACCGCTAGACGCAAGTTCGTGGACGCTTGGGTCCGCTAGGCCAACGCAGAAATCTTGAACGCTGGACCACCGCTGCTTCGCCAGCGTTGCCCGGGCGGCGATTAAACGTTGCACAAACTTCGATGGAGCGGTTGTAAGCGTTTTACGAGCGGACACGGGGTTGCTGGAACGGTGTTGGGTGTTGAAGCAGCTATCCATGGCGGCAATGAACTTTGGTTTGGCGTTGGTATAGAGGTGTCGGAGCGGGACCAGAATTTGGCTATAAATACGGGGAGAAATGGACCAGGAGCTCATTTGGAATCGAGCTGCCGTTGAGTTCAGACCTCATCTATATCGAATTTGCTCAAAGTTACAGTAAAACTGTATCACCATGGATGCTGAGAGACTTGCTATGATTGGTGCTAAACCAACTTTATACCCCCGCTGAGCCAAAGCCCGCATGCGCAGAACGCTGCTATACCAACGCTCGCGTCACCGCTAAACCAACGCTCGCTACCGCTAAACCATCGCTAAAGCAACGCCGGCTTCAGCGGTGCACAGCTAAGCCAATGCCCGTGTTTTTGATTTTTTTCCCATTTTGTGCGCGGTGACGAGCGTTGTCGAAATTCGGCCCCCCCTCCCTACCGTTCAAGGAACGCTCCAGCAAAGTTCGGGCGGTGTGACCGGGGAGTGTAGGCATTTTTGAGACAAAGTCGGCAAACAGTCTTATTTTGTCAATTTGGGTGTGCCGAATTCAAATCTGCAATATGCCGAGCTCTATCTGACCTCTGTTGACCTCTAGAGGTCATTGAACTTTGGGCCTGTAAACGTCTCAGCTGAACCCAGTTTCTCAGCTTTCTAAGGAATGAAATGTACTAAAATGATTAATGAAGTTAGCAAATGGCCTTGTTTGTTAAATGTTTGGGTGCTGAATTCATTTTTCATTTGTAAAACGACATATGACCTCTGATAACCTCAAGGTCATTAAACTTGGCCTATAGGCCTATGCATTTAACGGCATTTTTAAACTGACTTTACTCCCCCAAAAAGAATATGAACAGACAAAAAACAAATAGAAAGGAACAAATACAACATTAAATGCCAGTCCATGTACATGTGACTTACTTTTCACAATGAGAATGCCTCGGCGATCACCTTACATAACACTGCATTACATTTAGCGGTTATTGTTTATACAAAGCTACTGAAAAAAGGACAGATTCAGCAGCAAACAAAATGTGGGGGCATACAGGGTATACAGGTTAATCAGGGTTAGTATATATGAGAGTTTTTTTCTTTGTTGTTTGTTTTTTGTAAAGGCTTTACCCCGTTTAAAACAAAACAAACAACAAACATGGCTGCCTCCAGTGAGTTTATGCTGAGATTTAATCTCGTAGACAAAAGTTACAAGTTAACACTTTCAGTTTGTTTTTTAATGAGGGATATAAATGAAATATGCCATGCACTGAGAGGCAGCGGGAATTATGGATTCTCTTTGGTAACTGGCATAGTTTTATTTTGTGAGCGTCACAGCCCTGACGAAATTAATACTATGCCAGTCACTGAAGAGAATCCATAATTCCCACTGCCTCTCAGTGCATGGCATATTTCATTTATATCCCTCATTAAAAAACAAACTGAAAGTGTTAACTTGTAACTTTTGTCTACGAGATTAAATCTCAGCATAAACTCACTGGAGGCAGCCATATTTGTTGTTGACGTCAGAGCGACCTTCGACCTATGTATGTCCACTGTACCATGCTATCGCCTGCCTTGCAAGGCATGCTCGTGATACGTAGATCTACACTACCGTTCAAAAGTTTGGGGTCACCCAGACAATTTTGCGTTTTCCATGAAAAGTCACACTTTTATTCACCACCGTAAGTTGTAAAATGAGTAGAAAATATAGTCAAGACATTTTTCTGGCCATTTTGAGCATTTAATCGACCCCACAAATGTGATGCTCCAGAAACTCAATCTGCTCAAAGGAAGGTCAGTTTTATAGCTTCTCTAAAGAGCTCAACTGTTTTCAGCTGTGCTAACATGATTGTACAAGGGTTTTCTAATCATCCATTAGCCTTCTGAGCCCATGTTTACATTAGACCGTATCAGCGGATCATCAGATTAACGTTTTTAAAACGATTAGCGTGCACACAGCAACACCAATACACGATTTGCGTGCACACAGCAACGCCAATACACGGATACGCTCGGCTCCGCAGGCATCCTGCGCTCCAAATCACTCCGCCCTGAACAGCGAGTGCCCTCTGGAGGGTGCGCACTCCGGCCCTGCGCAGCTCACAGAGCGCGCGAGTGAAGTGCACAAGCTGTGATTCGGGACTGAGCCGCTGTGTGTGTGATCCCAGCGCATATCACTTACCACTTGCAAGTGGAAGGATGGCAAGCCTAAAGACAATCATAACTACACAATGGGCAGTATTTGCATCAGTATTTGCAGTATTTTCATACTTTTATACTCTTTAATGAAAGGTGATACAAGGCGGAAGTCCGCGCCGTTTTTCAGCAGTCGTGTCACATGACCAACGTCAGCGAATCAGGAAGGTGGATGTCACAGTGACGTTGTCCAATGAGACGCCAGCTAGAGCTCAGCACAGCGTATCCGCGTATTCTGAATGTTTACACAGCACCGGAGCAGACACGATCTGGATTGAATACGTGGACGCTGGTGGATTCCCGTTTCCCGGCGTTTCCAGGCGGTTTAATGTAAACGGACAGTGCATCCGCGAAGAAAACGAGACAGATACGGTCTAATGTAAATGTAGCCTGAGGCAATGAGCAAACACATTGTACCATTAGAACACTGGAGTGAGAGTTGCTGGAAATGGACCTCTATACACCTATGGAGATATTGCACCAAAAACCAGACATTTGCAGCTAGAATAGTCATTTACCACATTAGCAATGTATAGAGTGGATTTCTGATTAGTTTAAAGTGATCTTCATTGAAAAGAACAGTGCTTTTCTTTCAAAAATAAGGACATTTCAAAGTGACCCCAAACTTTTGAACGGTAGTGTACACACACACACACAGAAATGCTCGCGGAGCCACAGCTGTGACTTGACTCGGCCGTATAGTTTGAAATTGTGACGTCAATTCATGGTATATCTAGGATATACCATGACTGACTCACACCATATCCATTTTTTTTTTTTTACATCATGAGATACACTGCTTAATCAACTGTGGAACTACAGTATTTTATGTCATGTGAGCCATCCTTGGCCAATCCATGCACAGGAATTTTTTGATGAGGGATATACTGTAATATAGTACATTACACATACAGTACAGGACACTTTTTCAGTGGAATAAAAACGTGTTCTATTCCCTTCTAGTGGGTTTCATTCATTTGGTTTGATAGCAGGCAATATTGTTAGCATATCGCTTATCCTATATATGTTACATCACTCTACCCAATGGAGAATACGCGCTGAATATGATTTACAATATTGCATGGTTGTCAAGACAACAGGACGTAAAACTTAGCGCTAGCAAGTGAGTGGGACAATTTGTCAACAAACATGGCCGCCAGGTTTGCTTTGTTAAATATGGATGATTTTGAGAGATTTTTGAAAGGAATGTGTATGTATAACCACAGCGCAAACCACTACACCACCGTGCTGCCATGTATAATAATAATAATAATAATGTTGGCTGGCTTTTTGTGGTATATCAGATATATTCCATTCAGCTACTCGTCTACTCATTCAACATCATGCTAGCTGAAAGGAATATATCTGATATACCACAGAAAAAGCCAGCCAATATTATTTAAGTATAGTATAGTGTTTAAGAGGGTGTTGTTTACCATCGTACACACCTAATTACTAAACGTATACATGTTATTCATATTCATTAAATTAAGTCATCATTGAAAAAACAAGGAATGCTCTTGAAGATTATTATGTAAGGAAGGAAAAAATAGTTAAATACGTAAAGCAAAATATCAGAAAATCATCAGTGACAAAGTGGTGTCATGTGACCCAACATGAAGCTGATTTACTTTTACTATCTGAAGTTGATTCACTGACAGATTTTATTTATGAAAGAATGACATGTTGTACTTTTTATCCTTTTATATTTAGATGTACAACCCCGATTCCAAAAAAGTTGGGACAAAGTACAAATTGTAAATAAAAACGGAATGCAATGATGTGGAAGTTTCAAAATTCCACATTTTATTCAGAATAGAACATAGATGACATATCAAATGTTTAAACTGAGAAAATGTATCATTTAAAGAGAAAAATTAGGTGATTTTAAATTTCATGACAACAACACATCTCAAAAAAGTTGGGACAAGGCCATGTTTACCACTGTGAGACATCCCCTTTTCTCTTTACAACAGTCTGTAAACGTCTGGGGACTGAGGAGACAAGTTGCTCAAGTTTAGGGATAGGAATGTTAACACATTCTTGTCTAATGTAGGATTCTAGTTGCTCAACTGTCTTAGGTCTTTTTTGTCGTATCTTCCGTTTTATGATGCGCCAAATGTTTTCTATGGGTGAAAGATCTGGACTGCAGGCTGGCCAGTTCAGTACCCGGACCCTTCTTCTACACAGCCATGATGCTGTAATTGATGCAGTACGTGGTTTGGCATTGTCATGTTGGAAAATGCAAGGTCTTCCCTGAAAGAGACGTCGTCTGGATGGGAGCATTTGTTGCTCTAGAACCTGGATATACCTTTCAGCATTGATGGTGTCTTTCCAGATGTGTAAGCTGCCCATGCCACATGCACTAATGCAACCCCATACCATCAGAGATGCAGGCTTCTGAACTGAGCGCTGATAACAACTTGGGTCGTCCTTCTCCTCTTTAGTCCAAATGACACGGCGTCCCTGATTTCCATAAAGAACTTCAAATTTTGATTCGTCTGACCACAGAACAGTTTTCCACTTTGCCACAGTCCATTTTAAATGAGCCTTGGCCCAGAGAAGACGTCTGCACTTCTGGATCATGTTTAGATACGGCTTCTTCTTTAAACTATAGAGTTTTGGCTGGCAACGGCGGATGGCACGGTGAATTGTGTTCACAGGTAATGTTCTCTGGAAATATTCCTGAGCCCATTTTGTGATTTCCAATACAGAAGCATGCCTGTATGTGATGCAGTGCCGTCTACACGATCACGGGCACCCAGTATGGTTTTCCGGCCTTGACCCTTACGCACAGAGATTCTTCCAGATTCTCTGAATCTTTTGATGATATTATGCACTGTAGATGATGATATGTTCAAACTCTTTGCAGTTTTCCACTGTCAAACTCCTTTCTGATATTGCTCCACTATTTGTCGGTGCAGAATTAGGGGGATTGGTGATCCTCTTCCCATCTTTACTTCTGAGAGCCGCTGCCACTCCAAGATGCTCTTTTTATACCCAGTCATGTTAATGACCTATTGCCAATTGACCTAATGAGTTGCAATTTGTTCCTCCAGCTGTTCCTTTTTTGTACCTTTAACTTTTCCAGCCTCTTATTGCCCCTGTCCCAACTTTTTTGAGATGTGTTGCTGTCATGAAATTTCAAATGAGCCAATATTTGGCATGAAATTTCAAAATGTCTCACTTTCGACATTTGATATGTTGTCTATGTTCTATTGTGAATACAATATCAGTTTTTAAGATTTGTAAATTATTGCATTCCATTTTTATTTACAATTTGTACTTTGTCCCAACTTTTTTGGAATCGGGGTTGTAATGTTGCAGAACATCTGCAAGACAAGTTAGTTCCAATTTAACTTATGACAGTTGTTCCCTCACCAGCCTTTCCTTTTGTCTCTCTCTTAAAAAAGAAAAAAAAGGAGAAACTGGAAAGCGTAAACTTCTCAGCTATGAAACCTTTCACGTTTGAAAAACTTACAAAGCGCTGACACTGGAGTCTCATTTCATACTTATCAAATAAATGTCTCATTACAGAAAGAGTCACCTTTTAAAAGATTGTGCTTTTTTCATTAAATAGCATGCATTTTTTTTAAAAAGTGTATTATTAGTTTTACATCATATAGAGTATCAATGATATACATCCCCATTATTCAAGAAACAATAACATATAAACAAGACTTTACTTCTAAGTTATAATGGCAATCATATTTTGATCTCTACATATGTTTTATACTAATATTTCTATCTTTATGTTTTATATATTCATATATGTTCATATGCATACATGCTTTATTTGTTTGTGTATTCAAATGGCATCGTTTCTCTGGAACTCTCCTACTGTTTTTGTTGTTTTTTGAACTAAACACTCATTTTTAATATTTTTAATATTTTACTAGGCACACAGCACCAGGGCCATAATTAATCCACTTTATGCTTGGGTGGAATTAATGCTTTGCCATCAGAGGCAGGTAAACAGAATAAAGTAATAAGTTCATGATGCAATGGCTGCTTTTTCTGTCAACTGAAGATGACTGATGATATCCTGTAAGCTCCAGGCCTTGTGCCTAACAGCGTTTAACATACAAATGTGTGCACATACCGTACTGTACACACACCAGACACAGACTGTTGGCTATCTACTGTATCATGTATGAGAATCCTACATTTTCATGTGCCTGGTCACATAGACTGTCATTATTTCATGCATACTTCCAACAAACGAATTAGACACTGGTGCAGGCAGAAATGATTGCTTACTTTCAAGTTAATACCGAAGTCAATATTTCACTAACACACAACCCAGAGCTTGTCTCATTTTAATCTTTTCATCTCTGCTTGTGTAGTAAATACGTATATGACAGGATGCAATATTTTTGCATGCACTCGCTTGTGCGTTCATGGTATTAGACCAAGGAAAAAAAATACCAGAATATTTGACGTTGATGAAAGAACAAATAGAGCATGGAAACAATTAGACTCATTTGTAGTATTAATGTGATTTGATCTGATTACCCATTTACTCCACTGAGTCCCTTTCATTGGCAGACATAATAATATAATCATTATCATGCTGAATTACCCCTTCCATTTAGTGCTTCATCCCATGAGGGAAAAGTCTCTCTCTCTCTCTCTCATATATGGGCCTGTCTCAGAAACTGGGTACTGTGGGGGTCCCCCACTAAATATACTCACAGTCAGTAAACTATACGCTTTTGAATGGTGATGTTGGTTTTAATTTGAAATAAAATGATGAAAGAAATAATACAGATAAAACTAAATCTTTGATGTGAAAACTCTATTCAGAATTTGGCAAAAATTCTGCAAATTTGTGGGAAAATGGCGGCTTGATCTGGGACATGATAAATGGTCGACTACATCGCGTTCCCTTAAAAAGGTTGTAGTCCACTGAAAAGTCTACAGTTATCACTGATTGTATTTTAAGTTGTAACTTTATACACCTAAGGATTGGTGCGCTCACAGAATAATCATAACCACAATAAAACATCATGCAAAATATTTGATCACCGTTGTAACTCCGTTTTCCGCAAACCTAAAACCAATACGATCGTGTGTTTCGATCTAAACAGAAAGCCTCAGGGTCGAGGTCACTACCTCACCAAAAGTAGGAACTTAAAATCACTACGCCATATAAACATTTAGTTATAAATCTGCGATTTTGTTTTTTAAAACGAAAGATGAAAGTTAGGTCTAGAATATGTTTCTTACAGAATATGTTACGATGGTAGCTGGTCTTGTATGAATTTCTGAGCTATAAAATGAGTCGTGGTCTATTTTTTACCGTAGCGTGCGGGGAAGGACACGCATTAACAATTTGCATGTGTAGAATGGAATTTTCCACTCCAACAGTTAGAAGTTGATCGTGCTTCCATTTGCGATCTTTCTGTTACACAGGTGATCTGTTCGGACGTTATCACTGAAAAGGTGAGTTTTGACAGTTTTATTTTGTTTTAGTCTTGCAGTATAAGGCAATAGAATGTTTCTTTTTCATCTTGCTTTCATATTTCATAGTGTTTGCGTATTTTTGGCCAATATTTTGCAACCATGGTCAATTTAGATCGAACTTTTGATAGAATCTACGGCCAGTCATTTTGCCCCGCCCCCACCTCACGCTCTGTCCGGTGCGGTAGTGATGTCCCGTTGCTCGCGCGCCGCAGCAGAGACCCGCGCGACCTTCAGCCGGTACAGTCACTGTTCTTTTACCACCGCCGTTATTCTCATCTTTCCGGTGTGTTCTTGATTTTTCCATTGTGTCCTATTTCGCCGTATCAAATACCCAAACTGGATCATATTATTCATATTTAAGTGAATAATCAATTCAGTCATCATAACTTGGCATTTTTAACCCAAGCAATCAAAAAGAGGAAATTTATTCAATCTTTTCACTCATCTGTGAAGGACGGGCTTTAATTCTTCATGATGGAGTTATTTTATATGGAAATCAATTTTACAAAACCATTTGAATTGTAATCAAAAAAAATTTTCCACAATGGAGGCCAGATAAAGCAAGACGCTATCTTTATTCTTATTAAACATGACAAAAGAAACACTGAGTGTTAGGTAAATGCAAAAAAAAAAAAAAGTTAAATTTGAAAATTTTTTTTTTGACCATAATGTCCCAAATGAGAGACCAGTTTCTGAGACCGACCCATATACGGCTCGAAATTCGCAGTGGTCCGGTCGCCTGAGGCGACTTAATTTGTCATTTGGCGGGTAATTCCTGTCACTAGCCAGCCCGGCTGGCTAGTTGAAAATAAAAAATATATATGAAGCGAAGATTCAGACACACCGTCAACTAAAGCCGCCACATATTAAGCGTGCCGTGTCTGTGTTAATCGATGTGTTTATCAGCAGGGCGGAAAATACCGAAGAATTCCGAATCGTATCGTGTACGACTCAGGCTGTCAGTTTTTTCACTACTGCGCATACATATAACGCATCTCGTTGAATATTACAGTAATCACGTTATCAAATTCAATAGATGTGGCCACATTATCGCCCATTTAAACACATGTTTTTGTTGTTGTTTACATCTACATCTGCCAAAGCTACGTTGCGATGTGGAATTTTCTGAAAGGTGTACAGAAACCGCCAGAGACGGGGACAAAGTGATCTCGGTTTGAAGAGGAGAAACGACAAAGGACTTATAGACCCCTTTGCAGTAAACATCATTCATACGTAAGCGGAAATTGCGTGTGCAGCCTGGACCCAAAAAAGACTCGGCGATGCCTAGTTGTTGTGTTGTCGGGTGTCAGAATCGTAGCAGTGATGGGGTTAAAATGTTCAGAATTCCAGCAGGATCTCACCCATTCCAAAAAAAAATCGCCGACGTCTATGGCAACAAGCCATCAAACATGTAGACTGGGATGAAAGCACTATCAAAAATGCGCGGGTTTGCAGTGCCCACTTCATCACAGGTAAGATCAGGCTATTTATTAAATCTTTCTTTTTTATTCTTTCTAGTCTTCGTTTATTGATGTAGCAAAATACTTTGGTAGCGTTTGTCTGATTAGCTGGGTCATAGTTACACAGTGTAATGAATATTGTTAGCATGTTAACTTAACTTTGCATGCAATTGTGTTTGTAGGAGAGGTCTCGCTTGACTCAAGCAGTCCAGATTTTGTGCCATCATTATTTGTGTATGCCGAAAATCACAATTTTAAAGCAAGGATGGAAACGTTCAGTTTCATTTCTGCTCTCTGCCTCTCGCTTCTTACGCAGCTCTGATTTCTCTTAGCTGCACTCTTTACACTATCATTCCTTTCATGCCATTACCTCCTGCAAATTGCTGTTTAGTGTTGGTATTTGCTGTTGTAGCTAAAGCCACATTGCCATCACATCACTGGCATAATTTGATTAAAACAAAATGAATATGAATGTCCCATTGTTAATCAAGTTGTACATGCCCGCACATAACAATCCTATGCGTCTAAAGACTTGTAGGCACGAAGTTTTTCGTGGGTGTACACTGAAGTCTTGTCAATAAGGTACGAGTATATATCTGGCCATTGTATACCAGGGAACTTACTAACATCGTCCGTCCACTCTTTAATTAAATGCGGATCCGGTAGGCGATGTCCACTTGTTAGAGTTAACTTATTTATGTAGCGTTCTCGATCTTGTAACGACAATTGTTTGGCATAATCTGACAGCTCATAATGCCGGTCTATGGGCAGCGCCATTGTTTCTGGGTCCAGGCTGCGCGCGCATCCTGGCAACGGTCGGTTTGTTTACGAACATGCGAAGGGGTCTATAAGCAAACGTGGGAGTAGGGTAGGCCTCGGCTGCGATACGATTTTTATGGAATAATTATTTTTTTCAAGTTGATTCCTAGTCAATATGAAGCTCCTAATGCTTTCTCTCTCATAAATGGTTAAATACAGAAAGCATGTTGGACATATTTTGGGTGCTATAGTCATGATAGTAAGTATATTTGTTTTCAATACTCATACACGAAGTTGCCAAGTTTTCCAATATATTATTATTTGTTGATATTATATTATGCTGCTCTGTGTTGTTCTCATTTATGTATTTAACAACAGTATCAAAATACTCGGGTCTTGAAATAAATGCACATTAGTCATGAACAATGGTAACGACTCTCTTTTGCGTTATTTTTGACAGAAGTAAAATTCATACATGAACAAATTTTGGCGAGTTGATTTTCTGTTTGGTGAGTTACTTTGGAAGGTAACTAGTCCGGCTGGATGGCGAAAAAATATATGAATTTCTAGGCCTGATATATATATATATATATATATATATATATATATATATATATATATATATATATATATATATAAATTCTATCCACATTCACTGGATATGAGCAATCATGCGCTCTGATTGGCTACTCTACTATTAGGATTTCAGCTCATATCCCGTCAGTACAGAAAAACAAAATAGCGGAGCATGTTGCTGAACCAACCGAGGAAGAAATAAAAACTCTTCTCAAAAACAAAACCCCAAAAATTGTTATCAAGTATTTAACAGAAATAGCAAAAAGAATATACGGTACGCCCCCCCCCCCCAATACTGCCTGTTCCACACTGCAGCCCAGTCGGTGGCAGTAATGCATCTTGAAATTGGTTTGCCAACCCCCAAAAAAACCCTAAAGAAGAAGAAAACCTCAAAAATTACAAAAAAAAAAAAAAAGAATGCAACAAAATATGGAATGAAAGTATTTGCTGGTAAGAATGTATCTTTTGTTTTATTTTTCAGGAACTATTATTTTCGCATTTTTCACAAATCGCTCCTGTCATTTCGCCGGTTTGTTTATATTCTAAGCGGAAATTATTTTGTTGGACGTTTTGTATGAAGTTTTTATTTATCCAATTTGCAAAAAAATAAAAATGCTCTGTTTCTCTAAATCCAGTGAATGTGGATAGAATAAAACAGTTATTCCGTTCAATTTCACCGTACATGGCTTATAGCCAACTCAGTGCTGCAGGTCTCGTCAGCGATCAGCTCAAGACTCAATTCCGTAGCTGCTTACTTAATTCCGTAACTGCTGTTCTACAGGGTCGCAGGCAAGCTGGAGCCTATCCCAGCTGACTACGGACGAAAGGCGGGGTACACCCTGGACAAGTCGCCAGGTCATCACAGGGCTGACACATAGACACAGACAACCATTCACACTCACATTCACACCTACGCTCAATTTAGAGTCACCAGTTAACCTAACCTGCATGTCTTTGGACTGTGGGGGAAACCGGAGCACCCGGAGGAAACCCACGCAGACATGGGGAGAACATGCAAACTCCGCACAGAAAGGCCCTCGCCGGCCACGGGGCTCGAACCCGGACCTTCTTGCTGTGAGGCGACAGTGCTAACCACTACACCACCGTGCCGCTGCCCGGACATCATGATATCTTTTAAAAACCTGAACTATAGTTTCTGAATAACTGAAACTATTAAGAAGCAGCTAAATTAATAATTCTGTAAAACAATAATAATACTAAAAAAATTAAAAATTGTGAACAAGAAAAATGGCCAAAGAGTCCTAGAAGGAAATGTTTTTCGAGAAAAGCACATGGTTCTTCAATGACATTGTTCAAAAGAATATTTTCCAACATTTTTATCGTGCTTAAGTTTTTTTTTTTTAACTTGGAGGTAAGATCACGATTTATAAATCAAAACACTTTTTGTTTCGAAAAGCAGAAAAACCCTAAATGCCATCCATTTTTGAAAATGGATGCTGCCGTGCCGCCATATTAGAAGGAGCCTCATGACCCACATGTACATTCTAGCTATTATTAGAGTATGAATACTCAGACTGCAAATAAAAAAAAAAACTTCATGTCCACTTGTAACTGTAACTGCCACTCATAATTCATCATTACTCTTTGATGATTAAAACAAATCATAAATTTTGAACATCCCATGGAGTGTCATAAAATCCATGAAAGAAAAAAAAAGTAATGATTATGGAAGAAGAGTAACTCTGAAAGAGCTGGAGAGATCCACAGCTAGGATAAGAGAAGACAGACCTAACCTGGACGCTTCACAAACCTGGTCTTTCTTGAAGAGTGGTGAATGAAGTGAAATCCTATTTGGAATTGGCCAAAATGCAAATTGGCATTTCAGAAAACGTGGAAAAAGGTTCTCTTATCTAATCCAATGAGGCTGGTTTGGTCTTGGCACAAAGCCTGATGTTTGGCACAAACCCAACGCAGCTCATCACCTTGAGTACACAAGCTGCACAGTGAAGCGTGGTGGTGGTAGCATCATGTTGAAACCCACCTTTGGCGTCTTGGATGCTTTTCTGATATTTTGTCCGGTCAGGGACTATTGTTGGACAACCTCATCAGGAGTGTTATATACTGTCCACTTTTTTTTTTTTCATTTCCGTTTCCGGTTGAGAGTACGTCGTGCGTGTTCTGGCTGCTGCTTCTCACCAGAGCTTTTTTAATTTTATTTTGATTTTCTTTCTTTTCCTATTTTCACACACATTCACATTATCTCTAGCCGCTTTATCCTTCTACAGGGTCGCAGGCAAGCTGGAGCCTATCCCAGCTGACTACGGGCGAAAGGCGGGGTACACCCTGGACAAGTCGCCAGGTCATCACAGGGCTGACACATAGACACAGACAACCATTCACACTCACATTCACACCTACGCTCAATTTAGAGTCACCAGTTAACCTAACCTGCATGTCTTTGGACTGTGGGGGAAACCGGAGCACCCGGAGGAAACCCACACGGACACGGGGAGAACATGCAAACTCCACACAGAAAGGCCCTCGCCGGCCCCGGGGCTCGAACCCGGAACCTTCTTGCTGTGAGGCGACAGCGCTAACCACTACACCACCGTGCCGCCTTTTCCTATTTTCATTTTATTTATTTATTTTTTTCTGTGTGTTTGTGTAGTTTGATGTTTGTTTGAGTGTTTTGTTCGCCGATTGTGGTGTAGCTCCAAACCTAGTTTTGGGCGTCGGTTCCCTCCAGGCCTTGGTTCGCTGTGGGTGATGCCTGCGCTCCCAGCTGTGGACTGCAGTGAGCTCGCTGCTCATTTTACATCGTGGTTGTCCAGCGCTCTGTGCTTTAACGCTTGGTGTGATGTTCTGAGCAATTTTGCTCGGTGGTGTCGCAGCGGCTGCGCAGGTGGTTTGGACATACCAGCGCTCTGCATGGCGGAGCTTCTCTGCTCACTTTGTGGATCCATGGCGTGGTGTTCGAGCGATGTTTCTGACAGCGTCACGGCGGCGGTGCTGGAGATGTGGGACTCGTTTTCGTGCGCCTTTTGGTGGGACTGTGGCTGCTACACCACTGGAATTACATCCTGACCCCTACTTGGTGGACTTTTTACTTTTTATTTATTTATTTATTTATTTATTTATTTTTTCTTATTATTATTATTATTATTATTATTATTATTATTATTATTATTATTTTAATGTATTCATTTGTTTTCCTTGTATATAATTGTAAAGTGTCCTTGGGTTTCTTGAAAGGCGCTATATAAATTTAACTTAATTATTATTATTATTATTATTATTATTATATTAATAATGGCTGTCAAAGTTGAGGATATTTCTTAGAAGCAAATCCTGATCGATATTTTATTTTTCCCAGAACTTTGTCCCAAACTTCTTTTGATACCTGTTTGATCTTCATGACATTTAAATGTAGTAAAGAGCTAATTTAGTAGGGTGTGAATACTTATGCAAGCTCACACTTATGTTTTTTTTTATATGCATGTAATTTTATAATGTATACTGATCCCCAACACACACACACACACACACACACACACACACACACACACACACACATTAGTATTATTAGCTATTTTGTGCACAATGTTGCAGATTCATGACATCATTCCAATTAAGCCCATTTCAGTTCCACTATAAAAGGTAGAAAATTTCCAGGGGAGGGTGTGAATACTTACACAAGCCACCAATCATTATTTATTTAAATGTATATTTATACTCTTGCACAGGATTTTTTTTTTATTTATTTAGCTTTCTCTTTGAAAAATTGTGTTTCATGTACCACTTGGAAATTAAGATTGGGATCCTGACAGGTTCAAAAAAAAAAAAAAAAACGCACTGGGACACATAAGTGAATGCTGCATACACATGGGCAGCCTTTGAAACATTCAGATCAGATAGAATCCTGTTCTGAGTCTTATGTAACACGTACCTCCAGGCGGTCTCTCATAGATGAGCAGTGTGCCATCCCGTAGGCCTGCAAACAAGAAGTTCGAAGCATGTTTGAGACACAGAACAGGAGAACCCATCATATTCCGGAGGTCCAGAAGACACTGGGCTGATGTGTCCATGCTCCCATAGACCAGAATACTGTGGAAAATAAACATATCAGAGAATACCGAGCACATTAGGATCATTTTGCCTGGCTAATATTATATATGAATTTTGATGAATATTGTCTTAAGTACAACCCCGATTCCAAAAAAGTTGGGACAAAGTACAAATTGTAAATAAAAACGGAATGCAATGATGTGGAAGTTTCAAAATTCCATATTTTATTCAGAATAGAACATAGATGACATATCAAATGTTTAAACTGAGAAAATGTATCATTTAAAGAGAAAAATTAGGCGATTTTAAATTTCATGACAACAACACATCTCAAAAAAGTTGGGACAAGGCCATGTTTCCCACTGTGAGACATCCCCTTTTCTCTTTACAACAGTCTGTAAACGTCTGGGGACTGAGGAGACAAGTTGCTCAAGTTTAGGGATAGGAATGTTAACCCATTCTTGTCTAATGTAGGATTCTAGTTGCTCAACTGTCTTAGGTCTTTTTTGTCGTATCTTCCGTTTTATGATGCGCCAAATGTTTTCTATGGGTGAAAGATCTGGACTGCAGGCTGGCCAGTTCAGTACCCGGACCCTTCTTCTACGCAGCCATGATGCTGTAATTGATGCAGTATGTGGTTTGGCATTGTCATGTTGGAAAATGCAAGGTGTTCCCTGAAAGAGACGTCGTCTGGATGGGAGCATATGTTGCTCTAGAACCTGGATATACCTTTCAGCATTGATGGTGTCTTTCCAGATGTGTAAGCTGCCCATGCCACATGCACTAATGCAACCCCATACCATCAGAGATGCAGGCTTCTGAACTGAGCGCTGATGACAACTTGGGTCGTCCTTCTCCTCTTTAGTCCGAATGACACGGCGTCCCTGATTTCCATAAAGAACTTCAAATTTTGATTCGTCTGACCACAGAACAGTTTTCCACTTTGCCACAGTCCATTTTAAATGAGCCTTGGCCCAGAGAAGACGTCTGCGCTTCTGGATCATGTTTAGATACGGCTTCTTCTTTGAACTATAGAGTTTTAGCTAGCAACGGCAGATGGCACGGTGAATTGTGTTCACAGATAATGTTCTCTGGAAATATTCCTGAGCCCATTTTGTGATTTCCAATACAGAAGCATGCCTGTATGTGATGCAGTGCCGTCTAAGGGCCCGAAGATCACGGGCACCCAGTATGGTTTTCCAGCCTTGACCCTTACGCACAGAGATTCTTCCAGATTCTCTGAATCTTTTGATGATATTATGCACTGTAGATGATATGTTCAAACTCTTTGCAATTTTACACTGTCGAACTCCTTTCTGATATTGCTCCACTATTTGTCGGCGCAGAATTAGGGGGATTGGTGATCCTCTTCCCATCTTTACTTCTGAGAGCCGCTGCCACTCCAAGATGCTCTTTTTATACCCAGTCATGTTAATGACCTATTGCCAATTGACCTAATGAGTTGCAATTTGGTCCTCCAGCTGTTCCTTTTTTGTACCTTTAACTTTTCCAGCCTCTTATTGCCCCTGTCCCAACTTTTTTGAGATGTGTTGCTGTCATGAAATTTCAAATGAGCCAATATTTGGCATGAAATTTCAAAATGTCTCACTTTTGACATTTGATATGTTGTCTATGTTCTATTGTGAATACAATATCAGTTTTTGAGATTTGTAAATTATTGCATTCCGTTTTTATTTACAATTTGTACTTTGTCCCAACTTTTTTGGAATCGGGGTTGTAAATCTATTTTTATTTATTTATTTTTCTGAATACATCAATGGTCTGTGTAATGTTTGGTCGCTATCTGAACGACTCTACTAAGTTTGAGTTACAACCTTCTTTTATTTTAAGTCTTTTAATTTCTTTGCATTTATTTCGATTATATTAATTATCAAAGACAAAGTCCTGCCCATGCCAGGACCTGGTCTTCCCAGGCAGTCTCTCACGCTCTTAAGGTGCATTGGGCATCACCAATCTCCATTTCTGTAGCCATCGACATCTCGTCTATTACAGTGTGGGGCTGATACTCTGGTAACTCCCTACTCGCAACGTATTGCAGCGCTTCGCCAGATGGCAGTAGGTACCATTTTTATGATGGTCTTTGGTATGACCCAACCGCAAGTAGAACTCACAATCTCCTGGTCAAGAGGCGAACATGCTAACCACTATTTTTCTAATATAATTTTTTTTTTATTTATTGTGTTTGAAATATTCATCTGTAGTCAATATTCATTTTCATATAGTCATACATTGGTATATAAGAATTGGGATATGTATATTTATTCTATCCACATTCACTGGATATGAGCAATCACGCGCTCACTATTACTAGGATGTCAGCTTATATACCGTAAGAGAAAAACAAAATGGTGGAGAGCATTGCTGAACCACCTGAGGATGAAATGAAAACTCTACTCAAAAACAAAACGCCAAAAATTGTTGTCAAGTATTTAAAAGAAACAGAAATAGTGAAAAGAAGATAGTTTGCCCCCCACAATAGCGCCTGTTCCACTCTCCAGCCCAGTCAATGGCGTTAATGCACCTTTAAGTTGGTTTGCTAACCACCAAAAAAACCCTAAAGAAGAAGAAGACCCCAAAAATACAAAAAAGCAACAAAATATGGAAAAGTATTTGATGGTAAGAAGGTTTTTTTTTTTTAAGAATTATTATTTTCGCTTGTTTCACAAATTACTCCTGTCATTTTGCTGGTTTGTTTGCATTCTAAGCAGAAATTATTTTGTCGGACGTTTTGTATAAAGTTTTTATTTTTATATTTATCAAACTTGCAAAAAATAAAAATGTTCTGTTTCTCAAAATCCAGTGAATGTGGATAGAATAAAACAAACCGTTATTCCACCCAATCTCACTGTACATGGCTTATAGCCGACTCATTGCTACGTGCCTTGTCAACTACCGTATCAGCTCATGTATAACTCGATTTCGTAGAATAACTGTTAAATGTTTATTTAATTTATTAAATTAGTTTTTATTGCAAAAAAAAGAAAAACGCTACCTGCCATCATCCAGGCCTACGCAGACTGTGTTCCCGGCACCAGCGGCATTATGGAGAGCAGGATCGGCGGCGTCAGAATGACTGGGCTCAGACACAAACTCCAAACAACGAACAGGAGCTCGCACCTGAAAACTTTTCACTGCACGTGGAGTAGTTCGATTCAGGGAAAAAATGTCCACATGACCCTGTGCACAATCTCCACCACTCGCTACCTGCAAGAGAAATAAAGCAGAGGTATCACTGGGGGAGACACTTTCTTAAAGACAAGTTATTTTCACGGCCGATGCAGTAGGAAGGCTCGGGTAAGAGGAGGATAAGAGAGAGAAAGAAGCAGAGAGAAACACACCAAGAGAATACAAAACACACAGGAACGTATGGAAGAGGTTTGTAGCCTGCTTGAGTGCCTGGGTCGGGTTGTTATTATATAATGGTGCCCACAAATGATGGTGGAATTTCTCAGGAGGTTATGGGAAGAAGACTAGTGACAGAGACATTCAGGAAAATGCAATCTGGACTTATGGGTGGCACCAGGGAGGGGCTTTGGGGTGCTGTAGACAGGGTACATCCATCCATCCATCCATCCATTATCTGTAGCTGCTTATCCTGTACAGGGTCGCAGGCAAGCTGGAGCCTATCCCAACTGACTACGGGCAAAAGGCGGGGTACACCCTGGACAAGTCTCCAGGTCATCACAGGGCTGACACATAGACACAGACAACCATTCACACTCACATTCACACCTACGGTCAATTTAGAGACACCAAGTAGCCTAACCTGCATGTCTTTGGACTGTGGAGGAAACCGGAGCACCCGGAGGAAACCCACGCAGGCATGGGGAGAACATGCAAACTCCACACAGAAAGGCCCTGGTGAGCCGCTGGGCTCGAACCCAGGACCTTCTTGCTGTGAGGTGACAGTGCTAACCACTACATCACTGTGCCACCCTGTAGACAGGGTACTACCTAGAAATTGAGGGAAGGGTGTCTGATGGCCGAGTAAAGAACTACTAGTGGGTCTGGGGGCAAGATCACCTGGGAAATTTTGAATATTGAAGCAAATTTGGAGCCCTTTAGTGCAATCTTGGCATAAAAAAGCAGTTTGGAGAAACTCTTAAAATAAGGTGTTTGAGGTCGTGAATTTCTGAAAAAAGGAATCAGTCAACTCAAATCATTTCAAGAAAATTCTAAATTTTATGCCATTTTATAGAACATGTAGCCTTTGTGCCGAGTTTTGCAATGCTCCATCCTGTGGTGTGGTAAATTTGGTAATGGCTGTCCCAACCACAGAAGCTAACCTTTACATGTACATATTAGAGATTTCACACATGCCTCAGATGAGGGTGCATGAAAAGTTCTGTGGCTTCCTCAAATGGGAAGTCCTCAAAAGATACCTTGGCGTAGCTTATGACCAGGTCAGATGGCAGGCTGCAGCTAGTTTTCAACTACTTGCATCTACCTGCGATAACAAAATCGCAGGTAGACGCAAGACCAGTCTTGCATCTATCCACTCTGCCAGAGTGTTGCAGAGGATCTTTAGTCGAGGCAGGTTGACGCAAGTGGATCACGATCTGTTTGCAATTCGCTTCCAATCGGTGCAAATAGCAGGTTGACGCATGTAGAGGCAGGCAGTCGTGCAATGCTTGAGCGACCAATCGCAGGTTGAAGCAGGTAATAGCAGCTAGATGCAGGCTGACCCAGGGGAAGACAAGTCTTTAGAGATGGCTGCGATGCATCGCGGGTAGACACAGACTGCACCTGCAGGCAGTCTTATGGCCTTATATTTTTTTAAAGTTTTTTTGTGCGCTGCGTCAACCTGCGTCTAGCTACGTCTGCTTCCGACTGGTTGCTTCAGCTTAAAAGCTTTGCGTCTTGCAATATGTCTGACCACAACAAAGGATTTGATGCAAAATGCCTGCATCCACCTGCAATCAGTTGCCACCTGACCGATCGCAGCATGTGTCTTTCTGTCATCTGACCTGGGCCCTAGACTAACAAGCCTTTCAATTGTACAGCTGCTCAGTTGGTTGCAGAGGCCAACCTTTATTCTGTTGCTACAGCTGGACCTGGCTGTAGTATGAAACAAGGAGTATGGTTGGTTGCCATGCCGTGCACTGGCCAATGGGAGCACGCTATTGGTTCTGAGCAGCAAATCACGTCCTGCTTCATAAATAAGGAAGAGCAAACATTGAACTGGAGAAACACGCATGTGGGATGCAGTATTATCGTGTGGTCTGGGGTCCCCACTCATCCACTGGTATTTACTTTGATTGCTCGTTTTTGTTTCATCACAATTTTCTCTAATAGGAATTTTGAAGTCCATCTTTGCAGAAAATTACCCATCAACTTCTAGTATTAGCCATCAAAAAGATAGGTCAACGGGTCTCTAGATAACACGGAGGCTGTAGCTACCCCTAGGATATCCATAGCTTCGCACCTTAGCACTTCCAAGAAATTTCTGTGGTTTATTTAGAAAGTTTAACTTTTACTGTATGAATACTGAAATACATTAATAAAACTTCCTCTTTCCTTGATTTTTTTTCCCCTCTGTTGGTCATTATAAATTCAGTGCATTTGGTGGTTGAGGCACAAATTCTGAATCCTTAGAGTCATCTCTATACGATGCACATTCATATGACGTTCAGTCTATGGAGCAGAATACTCATCTCATCTCATCATCTCTAGCCGCTTTATCCTGTTCTACAGGGTCGCAGGCAAGCTGGAGCCTATCCCATCTGACTACGGGCGAAAGGCGGGGTACACCCTGGACAAGTCGCCAGGTCATCACAGGGCTGACACATAGACACAGACAACCATTCACACTCACATTCACACCTACGCTCAATTTAGAGTCACCAGTTAACCTAACCTGCATGTCTTTGGACTGTGGGGGAAACCGGAGCACCCGGAGGAAACCCACGCGGACACGGGGAGAACATGCAAACTCCGCACAGAAAGGCCCTCGCCGGCCATGGGGCTCGAACCCAGACCTTCTTGCTGTGAGGCGACAGCGCTAACCACTACACCACCGTGCCGCCCGGAGCAGAATACTGTTGATTCATTAGTCGAGGTGTTGAGAACTGACAGTGTGAGTTTGTGATCTCAGAATCCGTGGCTGAAATGTGCACAAAGCTGTGCCTGGTGCTTGCTGCTTGTATGAAAGTCCTGGAATAAATCATGTAAAATTTCATATTCAGAGGTATTTTTGTGTAGGTTGGCTTGTGAACCTTACACTTATATCCCATGAGCTGAATATCTCACCTTATATTTAACATAGAATGGCACTGTAATTGTCACAGAGAGGATGCTGTGTATGTGCACGTGCGTTTCAACAGAAATTAGAAGCGCACTTGGAGAACGCAGACCTCCGCCAAGGAAAAATGGCGCAATGTTAGCAAAAGTGAAACTAAATGTGTTGAAGAAGCCTTTATTTGTCACATGCATTCTCAAGCACAGTGAAATTCATCCTCTGCATTTAACCCATCTGAAGCTGTGAACAAATGCAATGAGCATTGAACAAGTGAGCAATGAGCACACACACATACCCAGAGCAGTGGGGGTTAGGTGCCTTGCTCAAAGGCACGTCAGCCTAACTTCACCCCATGTTAATCTAACTGCACATCTTTGAACTGTAGGGGAAACCAGAGCACCCAGAGGAAACCCACACAGAAAGGACCCCGTCGGCCGCTGGGATCGAACCCAGAACTTTCTTGCTGTGATGCAACAGTGCTAACCACTACACCAACATGCCGAAGCCACCCAGTGAGTCGGATCCACTCCAAAATTGATTAGGTTCTTTCTTGGCCCATGCTACACTTTTCCACCAAGTTTCATGAAAACCAGGCTAGCAGTTTTTGTCTTATCCTGCTTACATTCTGACTAACAAATTATCATAACTTTTTTTTAATGTCGTTTGTTTTATATAGAATGATATGGAGGCAGCACAGTGGTGTAGTGGTTAGCGCTGTCGCCTCACAGCAAGAAGGTCCGGGTTTGAGCCCCGTGGCCGGCGAGGGCCTTTCTGTGCAGAGTTTGCATGTTCTCCCTGTGTCCACGTGGGTTTCCTCCGGTTTCCCCCACAGTCCAAAGACATGCAGGTTAGGTTAACTGGTGACTCTAAATTGACCGTAGGTGTGAATGTGAGTGTGAATGGTTGTCTGTGTCTATGTGCCAGCCCTGTGATGACCTGGCGACTTGTCCAGGGTGTACCCCGCCTTTCGCCCGTAGTCAGCTGGGATAGGCTCCAGCTTGCCTGCGACCCTGTAGAACAGGATAAAGCGGCTAGAGATGATGAGATGAGAATGATATGGAACATATATGGTGATGTTGTGTCCCTCATAGGGAGAACTACTGGACAGGAGACCCAGCCATTTTTTTTTTTCAATCAAATACACTCACCAGCCACTTTATTAGAAACATCCATCCATCCACCTGCTGTTTGATGCGGTTCTCGAATCAGCCGATCCCTTGACAGCATCACGATGCATCAAATCACGCAGATACAAATCAAGAGCTTCAGTTCATGTTCACTTCTTCAAACATCAGAATGGGAAAAAAAAATTGTGATCTCAAAGTGTGACTTTCTTTCAGTGTGGCATGGGTGTTGGTTTGAGCCAGATGGACTGGTTTGAGTTTTTCAGAAACTGGGGTTTTCACACACAACAGTCTCTACACAGAATGGTGCAAAAAAACAAAAACCACTGAGTAAGCGACAGTTCTGTGGGTGGAAACAAACGCCTTGTTGATAAGAGAGGTCAGAGGAAAATGGCCCGACTGGTTTGAGCTTTTTTGCCAGGAAGGATATAGCAACTCTTTACAACCGTGGTGAGCAGAAAAGCATCTCAGCATGCAACAGCAGAAGAACACATTGGGTTCCACTCCTGCAGCCAGGAACAGGAATCTTAGAATCAAGAACACGCTCCTATAAAGTGGCCGGTAAGTGTGTACCGTACAATGCAGTACACAGTATTATGTGATATATTATGTTTACCAGAGAACATTGTGAGGCTATGTTCATATAACCAGAGTCGGTGATTTAAATGTTGAAAAGTTCTGGAATATTTACACAGGGAAAAGTTGCTTATATTCAGATCTGACTGGCACAGGTCAGTTCAGTTCAGTTAAAATTACCTGCGTGTAGTTCATGCCTCCGATGGTGCCAGGTATTTCTTAAGTTGAAGCATCTGAGATAAGGTTTTTCACAAGCTGTTAATATTCCATTAACCCTATGAACCCAACTGATGCAAATTGCGTCCAAATTCACAAGCCCTATTCCCAGCTGAATTGCTCATGAAATTCAAAGAATAATAATTTCGAATTTGCATCCAATTTAATCATGGTTACAATCTGCACACATCTCTACACCCATTCCACTTGTTTGAATTACTCAGGAACTTGTCACTGCAGAGATATGAACCACATATCACAAGAAGATGTGGAACCAGAGGGCGGCATGGTGGTGTAGCGGTTAGCACTGTTGCCTCACAGCAAGAAGGTTCTGGGTTTGAACCCAGCGGCCGGCGAGGGCCTTTCTGTATGGAGTTTGCATGTTCTCCCCATGTCTGGGTGGGTTTTCTCTGGGTGCTCCGGTTTCCTCCAAAGACATGCAGTTAGGTTGACGTGGGGTGGCCTTGAGCAAGGTACCGAACCCCTGACTGCTCCCCGGGCGCTCTGGTGTGGCTGCCCACTGCTCTGAGTGCGTGTGTTCACTGCTTCAGATGGGTTAAATGCAGAGGATGAATTTCACTGTGCTTGAAGTGTGCATGTGACAAATAAAGGTTCTTTCTTCTTGTAATGATGCTAGTCATGTGTACGTACATATTATAAACAAAGATCAAACTTCGGCAAAGTAATACCTTCACGAATTTCTTCACCCATTTTCACACTCCTGATTCTTGGTTGAATAAGTCATGCAATCCGTAGCACTTCACAATGTTCCAAATAACAAAATAAAAAGCAGAATTTACCCTTCCTGACGATACTAGCTGTTTCTCAGTGCGATAAAGCATGGTCGATGAATCTGGATTTGAAATCGCAGGAAATAAAACAATAAAAATGACTTTTGCAAATTTCTAAGTCTAGATTCTGGATTCCAGACAACCTTTACACAATTAAGAAATATCTCTACTGCCAGCATTTTATGGTGAGATCCCGGGGGGGACGACACAATCTTTTTTTTCCCCCTTGATTTAAAGGTGAACATAAAAAAATGTATAAATATTATCAAATTTAATGATGGATGATCTGGGTAGCCAAGACTGTTCTGGAAAGGAAGAAAAAAAGTTGTACAGATCGTCCTTACAGTATAATGACCAAGATAAGAGCTTGGAGGAAAAAAGAAAGAAAGAAAGAAAGAAAGAACAACAGGGTAGAAAATACGGACTGAAGAAGCAGATCACATTGTTTTTCTTTGCTGTCAAATGTAATAAAATGTAACAACACCGTCAATGACGGCGTGGCTCACTCCGGCCCCGTCCAGACCAGAAGGAACGATCTAAAGTGGGACGCCTTGCGCAATAAATGTTGCGAGCTATATACACTATATACAAGCTATATATAGAAGCGATATCCACCCTAGGAATACCGACCTATTTGCCAGAAAGAATCCAAAACGACAAGGAATTGACCGAGAAGAAGTGATTTTTGTTGCTCATTAAGGCTTAATTAGTCCATAAATTCATTAATAATTGTAATGAAGCAAATCTGGGTAGAAGTTATATGCACCCTACCTTCATGAAAGAAAGAATCAAAATCATTGAAGAATTGAGGGAGAAGAAGCGATTTGTGTGGAAACTGCTCGTTAGGGATTGATTAATTACTCCATATCTTCATTATTAATTGCAATTATGCAAATTTGGGTAGAAGCCATATGCACCCCAGGCAGACCTACCTTCCTGCCAAAAAGAATAAAAATCAGTGAGGAATTGAGAGAGAAGAAGCGATTTCGTGAAATGTGGACGACGCCGGATAGATCACAGACGCAACAAGATCGTGTAAGCTCATAACCTGTCGGCCGGATGAGCTAATAAGCAAGAGACAATTTAATATTCCAATTCTGAAAATGGTTCTTAGTGAATAGGAAGCCGTTTTGAAGTTGGTGGATTTGATATGGGTCGAGTAGCATCAGAAGTGTAAAATTAAAATAGACGGTACAGTACTGTGCAAAAGTCTTCGCCGCCCTTCTTTTCCCTACAAATTTTCTTATAGATTTCTATTTTATGACTTCTACATTATCGAGTCAGTACAAAAACATTTTAGAGTTACAAACGTTCGTTTTCCAGCACAAAATTCAATGTTACGGGAAAAAAAAATGTATCTGAGCAGCATATTCCATAAGAGAGTGCTTTTCAGATTAAAAAAGAAGGCTACTGGGTTTTGGTGCAAAATGAAGAAGCGAGTGTGACAGTCAAAGTGTCCAGAAGAACTGTGGCTGGTTCTGGAAGATGCTCAGTAAAACCTACAGCTCATTTCCGCATAAAACTGCACTCATTGTACCTCAGACTACTTTTTTTTTTAAAGCAAAGAGTCGTCTCACACCAAATATTGACTTTGCTTCATTTCTAATGGCTTACTGATTACAGGATTTTTTTTTTATGTTGAAACATTTAATTTCATTATTTTTAAGCCAGGGTGGCATGGTGGTGTAGTGGTTAGCGCTGTCGCCTCACAGCAAGAAGGTCTGGGTTCGAGCCCCGTGGCCGGCGAGGGCCTTTCTGTGTGGAGTTTGCATGGTGTCCGCGTGGGTTTCCTCCGGGTGCTCCGGTTTCCCCCAAAGACATGCAGGTTAGGTTAACTGGTGACTCTAAATTGACCGTAGGTGTGAATGTGAGTGTGAATGGTTGTCTATGTGTCAGCCCTGTGATGACCTGGCGACTTGTCCAGGGTGTACCCCGCCTTTCGCCCGTAGTCAGCTGGGATAGGCTCCAGCTTGCCTGCGACCCTGTAGAAGGATTAAGTGGCTACAGATAATGAGATTTTTGGTCTACAGCATTTCTTTACATGTGCCAAAGACTTTTGCACAGTACTGTATCTCAGTAACAAGAAACTATTCCTGGAAAATAAGACAAAATACAAATCTAGAATATACAGAGTAATACCTGAGACTTTCTAAAGGTCAAAGAAAAAGGAGATCACAAAAGTGAAAGAACCTTTGGCAGTTATTACACTCCTAAAAATCACTATACTGCCGTCTGTTCTAGCCGGCGCTATAATCAGGGCTATTCTGTATCCATTAGATTTGACCAATCAATGTTCTGCATTATTTCTAGCTCCCATGGACACCAGGTGAGAATGTGAACCAAACGGTGATGGAAATAATGGCAAAAATATGGGCTCGTAGATTTGCGACTGTGCTGTAATGTCAGACATAGAGTCTGCAGCTCGATTTGAAATGATTCCTTTACGCTTTGTGCTTGTGCTTGCAACACTCCTGTCGGACTGCCTTGATCAAATTTTCACTTTTTCTCTTGGCCACAGTTTTTTTTTTTTTTTTTGCCTGTCAGTTATTTAAATTTCAAAGCTGAGAGTAAAATTGATATTAAATATCCTTTCAATATCCTTTCTTGGATATCTCATTCATAACCACTGCACCTAATGCATTCAGAGATTCATCTCAATAACTTATAAAAAAAAAAAAAAGGTCATTTTTGAAATTGAGAGATCTGTTCATTGCTTGAGTGGAAAGGGATCTTCATTGGGTTTTCTTTTGGACTGATGATTAATGGGCGTGAAAGAAAAGCACACTTGGTTGGTTCTACAGTAAATACAGGGAGCCAGTGATGGCTGCTGAGGAGGCTGAAATCTTTTATCCATCAACCAGGCTTGTAGTACTCGAATCTGACTCGTGCCCTAATTTTAAGGACTTGTGACTTGACTTGAGCGCTGATGACTCGAACTTGGACTCAGACTCGTGCATTAACTTCATTCGGACTCGTAAATTGGAGACGAGGACTCTGATTTTTTCTTTATTTTTTGTAACATGCCATAATAATTTGGCATAAGATATTTATTTTTATACTAATTTCGTGCAAGCGAATGCACATTCGCCTGGTCATACGTCATGTTCAGGAACAAACTAACATTAATGGTGCTAAAATGCCTGGAGAGAATGCCCCAGGATTGTCCGTTTTGCTTGTACAGACTCCTTGTGCAGTGGTAAAAACATGCACTGCTACCGGTATGTGTTCCATATGTAGAAGAACTATCGAGGAGACAATGGGGACAACCTCGAACTTCAATCAAAGTTTTTTTTCGATTGAGAACAAGACTCCATCCGCACCATTTGACGGTGGCTGTTGCTGCCTTTACGTGAAAGCGTCTCTGCTACTGTGTTGGACTAACGTTCCTGCTTGACCACCCCATTTTAGTTCATACGCTACAGATAAAAAGCTTGTTCATTGCTCAGCAAGCCCCGCCCACCATCAACAGGACAAATAACATGAGAGACGGTTAACACTCATCAAGCAAGCAAGCCCTATAGGTCTAGACCAGGGCTTTTCAAAGTGTGGGGCGCGCCCCCCCTGGGAGAGCCAGAGTTCTTCGGGGGGGGCGCAACGTGAGAGACAAGATGGATTGATTTTTAGTACCTAAAGCTACAGTGAGTGAGGAGACAAAGTCTGGGCCAAGCAAAAAAACAGAGCCTCCAGGATGTTGCGATTTGCAACTTCAGCGCAAATTCAACCAATCCCCGCGAATTCAGGGCGGTGTTGCAATTATATCCAATCACCGCAACTTTCCCGCAAATTTGACCAATCGTTGGCGTCGTCTTGAGGTGACATCGACAAACTACCTTCCGCCTTACTTCCGTGTGTTCAAGAGAAGCAGCATGCGCGTCGTATTGCCAGATTGGGCGATTTCAAGTGCATTTTGGCGGGTTTTGAACATATTTTGGACTGGAAAACGTCAGCAGTATCTGGCAACACTGAAAGTGTGTTATGTTTACAGTGAAGGACTGTGTGCACTTTATTTGTTTTACTTAATACAAGAAGTTAATGGATGCCAACATTTTTGCCAAAATGGTATTTTATTTTCCATTGTTTAGGCAGCTTCAGCATCATACTGTGAGATTCTGTTCAAATTGTTTTTTTTCTTCTATGAAGCCTGAGCCATTTATTTTATTAGTTTATAATTATTGTTTAATTTCGTCTTCAGGAGAGACTGCCTGCACACAGTACTAGTATTAATAGTTTTTTTTTTCCTTACATAAAAGCTGAGGCATTTATATTATATTTTAAGGTAACTTCATGTTGTGCTGTGAGGTTCTCTGCACTTTAACTTTTGAACCAACAGGTGCATTTGGATAAGTAAAGCCTATTTTTCTGCATTTTTGTAGTCCTGGTAATATTTTATATTGGTAAAGTTGTTTATAGGACCATTTGTCTTTGTTTTTTTAATCAATAGTTTTTCAGTAATAACTTAATATTTAACATATCGCTCAATTTTAATAACAAAAAGAGAAAATCGCAACAATTTCTCGCAACTTTCACTTCCTCCCGCAATGTAATCGCAACAAAAACCTAAAAAACACCGCAACTTTCATCGCAATTTTTTTGGAAACCCCCCCACAACATCAGACATTTTAGCCGCAACAATCACAAAAAAGGCCCGCGGAATCCTGGGGGACTGGAAAAAGAAGGAAGTATGACCACGATTATTTAAAGTTTGGATTTTCATGGACTGGATCTGAAGATGCTCCACTGCCACAGTGTGTTGTCTGCCAAGAGGTGCTAGCTAACGATGCTATGGGATGTTTAAAATGTGTAAAACAAGATGTTTTAAAAAGCACAGATGTTTAAAATGTGAAAAAGAAAAAAATAATGTGTACAACAACCATTTTTTTAAAATACGAATGGAACATTAAGTATAGCAACAACAAAAATTGTAAGGGGGGGGCGCTGTTGTTTATTTGCTCTCTGAGGGGGGGCGGACTCTCCCACACTTTGAAAACCCCTGGTCTAGACTATCCTGGTACTCAACCCAGAAGTGAAACTAAAGGATTTCACTGCATGCACCGACTGCCATTCGCAACCATACATAAAAACACGTTCTAGGCGCTGGTCACTAGATGGCACTGTCGCGTGATTTGACCTCAATTCTGTTCCTGGCATCCTGGAACTGGGAAATGAAGCAGCATGGTACGAAGTGTTTTTATTTCAGATTTAATTTTGCCCTTTAAATGTCGCCCCTTGCATATTAGACAAGGTAAAAACAGCAAATTTAATAATGTTGAACTATGCCTAAATCAGCCCTAGATGCCACCAGAATGTACAATTTGAAGTCTCTAATTTAAAAAAATTTCCAGGGGAGCATGCCCCTGGAACCCCTAGCAGCCTTTGGGGCCCTCCGGGTCAGGCCAGCTCTGATGGCTGGACTCCACATCAACAGCACGGCTCTGATTTTTTTTTTTCCTGGGAAAAGCCCTGTAGATAGATATATAGATTTACTTTATTGATCCCAAGCTGGGAAATTGTTTTGTTACAGCAGCAAGTTATCAGACATACAAAAAGTACAAAAAGAAAAAGACACACTGTACAACATAAACAGAATTTAGAAAAAAAAATCCCAAGAACAAGCCAACTATCTAATATACGGATAAAAATGTAACGATAAAAAATATGAATGTAAACGTGCTTTGTACGGTACATGTGAATGTGCATTAATAGTGCTAAAAACAAGAATTGTGACAAATGAAGATAACGACTGTGCAAAGGTGGCAGTATTGAATGGAATTTAGTAAAGAAATAAAAACAAATAAACTCTAATGGTGCAAAGTGACTAATGACAGGAAACAAATAATCTGAGATAGATGCGAAACAAAGGATATTGAAAGTATTTGTTGTTTTATCCTTGAAAGATCAGGTCCGAATGTCTCATCTCATCTCATCTCATTATCTGTAGCCACTTTATCCTGTTCTACAGGGTCGCAGGCAAGCTGGAGCCTATCCCAGCTGACTACGGGCGAAAGGCGGGGTACACCCTGGACAAGTCACCAGGTCATCACGGGGCTGACACATCACATCACATCACATTATCTCTAGCCGCTTTATCCTTCTACAGGGTCGCAGGCAAGCTGGAGCCTATCCCAGCTGACTACGGGCGAAAGGCAGGGTACACCCTGGACAAGTCGCCAGGTCATCACAGGGCTGACACATAGACACAGACAACCATTCACACTCACATTCACACCTACGGTCAATTTAGAGTCACCAGTTAACCTAACCTGCATGTCTTTGGACTGTGGGGGAAACCGGAGCACCCGGAGGAAACCCACGCGGACACGGGGAGAACATGCAAACTCCGCACAGAAAGGCCCTTGCCGGCCCCGGGGCTCGAACCCAGACCTTCTTGCTGTGAGGCGACAGGGCTAACCACTACTAGTCTGGCTAACGTGACTGCAAAGCTCTCCGAGCTATTGGTCTGGCCAAGATATTAAGCCCAACCGTTTCCCAGAGCCCGTGGTTGACCCGCCTCCCTGAAATGCCTCAGTTTGCTACTGGTCGAAGCCAGAAAAGGCTGTGACGAAGCTTAAACTAATCACATCACTCTTTCCTCTGATGTATGTGACGCGACGGGGCTAACTAGTAGATTAAACTCTTACCGAAGCCAGTCGGGAGCAAGGCGAAAACGTCCTTCCTTTCAATAAATACCTCCAGGGCTGCTCTTTGCTCCGTTTTCAATGAGAACTTGCTCCATGTTCATAATGTTTCTAGTGAATGAAGCGCTTCCGGCATAGATTCTGTAAACAATCTATGGCTTCCGGTCACAGTTCTACTATGTCACTGCCTTGAACACGCCTCTACCCAGGGCCGTTGGAGATGCTCAAAGTTGATTGGTTCCCGATTTTTCGGGAGCTTGGAAGAGCTGTAGATAGCTTGCCTGGCCAGACTAAGCTCGCAACAGGCCCTCATGTTGCGTCACGCTTAGGATGGGCGGGCCCAGGCTAAACCACTACACCACCGTGCCACCCAGGTCCGAATGTATGCTTACCCATTTATAGGAAAGGCGTTTAGACACAGGAAGACTTTCTCGAAACATACCTCATTCAAATTCAAATTCCTCCAGGAAATTTCTCCAGCAATGGAATCGCATGCTCTCACCAAAAGCAGACTTGGAAAGGGTGACATAATAAATTAGTAATCCACGCTAAAGGAACAGAGAATTTTGTTTTTATCAATACTCCCTTGTGGAGCCTTGTTCATTAATAATTCATTTCCAATGCAGCGGAGATGCACACAATTACAAACTCACTGAACTCATTGGCAACCCCAACATGCCTCCGTGCAAATTGGCTTATCCGTCGATGCTTAACCCTAAATCCACCAATTACCAAAAGCTGTCAATGAGCTGCTAGTTCAAAAGCTTGAAAAGGACCAAAGTGCCAAGTGTTATATTCAAAAAACGGCACAGTGGCAGAAAAGGGAAGAAGTTTCTGGGCAGCGGAGATTAATCTGTTCTCTAAAAGCGAGCTGGGAGGCCTAAATGTAGTACTCAGTCACAGAAAACTCGTCTCAAAATTTCCGTATCATCAATTCAATTGTTTGTTTTGGAACACAGCTACAGGATGTCTAGTTAAAAACTCGTGCACTTGATAGAGACACAAAAAGAAAATAATAGCCTGCAGTACAGGCTGCACAAGATGGTGCAAACTTGGGCCAAATCCCTGAAAACCACCCCATCCCTATGTTAACACTGCTTATCTTCTCTTGGATTCAATCCAGTTCCAGCCTGAAAACCAAAAGATGGACAAACTCATCAGTGCTTGTTTAGAGGAATATATATCTGGAGTCATGCCCTGGACTCGTCTCTGCATCTCAGCCAGAAAGCTGTGGAAGCTTCCTACGGTATTAACTCAGTGCACTGTCAGAATTAATAATTTGAGGAAGAGAGAAGGGAGGGGCGGAACAGGACATCTGAGCTGGATTTTATCTCTCGCTCTGTCTATATGGAAATATATTGGATACAGTATTTTCCCAGCTATCATCTGCACTTTGAGATCAATATTCCCGGGACAGATCCTGATCAGGATAAAGCTCTTACTGAAGATGAACACCTGAACATTTTCCCATCTATATTTAATTAAAACTCAAACGCAACCAACCAATTTTATGACAACGACCTTCAGTTTTGTAGTGCATTTGGAGGGCTGAAAAATACACTACCGTTCAAAAGTTTGGGGGCACTTTGAAATGTCCTTATTTTTGAAAGAAAAGCACTGTTCTTTTCAATGAAGATCACTTTAAACTAGTGCAGTCAAAATTGTCGCGTTATTAACGCGTTAACTTGACTCAATTTTAACGGCGATAATTTTTTTATCGCGAGATTAACGCTCTGTGATATGATGTAGGTTTTTCATAAGCTTTTGAAACTGCCAGGAACTTGGAACAGAGACTTTGCTTAGAAAACCGATAGCAGCTAGACTGTAATGCCACGCCCCGCACAGCCAGAGTCCTCTGCCCTCCTCCCCCAAAGAACCAGCGCGGGCAGGGCGCGATAGTAGAGATGGGATTTATGGCTCTTTGATGGGATCCGCATCTTTGTGATCCGTTCTTTGAAAAGAGCCGTTCAAAAGACTGGCTCATTTGGCTCTTTTTAAATATTTATTCAGTTTTAAGAAGACAGCGTCTAAAGAAGCCAGATCCCTCTGAACTGTAAACTCAATGCTATCCCAGAAATCTTTCCTGTAATATGCAAATTTGACCGCCTCTGATTGGACAGTGCGACGCATCAACAGGCAGAAAGTGTAAAAGTACAAAATGTGTTAAGTGAGCTGAAACAGTAAAGATCAGATTCAATGCAATATTTATCAACGAACAACTTAAACTTAATATAATAGTGTACTTTATATTATAATCAAGCATGTCAAGCCTACCGTCACTGTGTAACCTGTCTCTCTGATTAGAACTCAAGCAGTAGATCACTTCACTCATGGTTCTTTTGCTAGCCCCGGTGCTCAGCTTAGGTTTCACTTTGCAGTGGCTGTGTCAAGACGTGTTATGCTTTGCAATACAAAGCAAGCCCATTCACTTTTTTATGCTGATAAGAGAATAATAATGGTTTTTCATGTGACAAAAATCTCATCTCATCTCATTATCTCTAGCCGCTTTATCCTTCTACAGGGTCGCAGGCAAGCTGGAGCCTATCCCAGCTGACTACGGGCGAAAGGCAGGGTACACCCTGGACAAGTCGCCAGGTCATCACAGGACTGACACATAGACACGGACAACCATTCACACTCACATTCACACCTACGGTCAATTTAGAGTCACCAGTTAACCTAACCTGCATGTCTTTGGACTGTGGGGGAAACCGGAGCACCCAGAGGAAACCCACGCGGACACGGGGAGAACATGCAAACTCCACACAGAAAGGCCCTCGCCGGCCACAGGGCTCGAACCCGGACCTTCTTGCTGTGAGGCGACAGCGCTAACTACTACACCACCGTGCCGCCCTGTGACAAAAATGTGCGATTAAATTGTGATTAATCGCGAGTTAACTATGACAGTCGCGACATTAATCGCGATTAAATATTTTAATCGCTTGACAGCACTACTTTAAACTAATCAGAAATCCACTCTATACATTGCTAATGTGGTAAATGACTATTCTAGCTGCAAATGTCTGGTTTTTGGTGCAATATCTCCATAGGTGTATAGAGCCCCATTTCCAGCAACTATCACTCCAGTGTTCTAATGGTACAATGTGTTTGCTCATTGCCTCAGAAGGCTAATGGATGATTAGAAAACCCTTGTACAATCATGTTAGCACAGCTGAAAACAGTTGAGCTCTTTAGAGAAGCTATAAAACTGACCTTCCTTTGAGCAGATTGACTTTCTGGAGCATCACATTTGTGGGGTCGATTAAATGCTCAAAATGGCCAGAAAAATGTCTCGACTATATTTTCTATTCATTTTACAACTTATGGTGGGAAATAAAAGTGTGACTTTTCATGGAAAACACAAAATTGTCTGGGTGACCCCAAACTTTTGAACGGTAGTGTACGCCCATGCAGGCACAAAAAATCCACTGGCTTCTGACGGGTGAAAAAACTTTTGAATACTATGACACAGCGAGTTCTGTGCACAAGATATACTCACTAGAATTGACAAAAGATGCACTCATGCAGACCCGTCATCCCTGAAGAGGGTTGAAAAGGAGTAAAAACTCAGTAAAAGAAAAAAAAATACAACATAGCGTATTTTCAATCTCGTCCTAAATCGCTTGCCAAGTGTAGCTCAGAGAAACCATGAAGTGTTTCAACATGGCTGAGATTTTTGCTGTTGATCTCCGGCTCAAACTGTTTGAACGCATCTGATCGAAGGAGCACAAAAGAGCAAACAGCATTTTAATCGCATTCTTATACTCAGTGCCGAACATTAGATTTGACATTTCACTGTTCACTTATATATCTATATATACAGTACTGTGCAAAAGTCTTAGGCACCCTATTTTTTTCATACAAACTTTGTTAGAGATTTCTATTTTATGACTTCTACATTATCGAGTCAGCAACACAAAAACATTTTCGAGTCCAAACGTTCTTTTTTTTCCAGCACAAAATTAAATGTTACAGAAAAAAAAAGTTTGTATCTGAGCAGCATATTCCATAAGAGAGCACTTTTCAGATTAAAAAAGAAAACATAAAGAAGGCTGCTGGGTTTTGGTGCAAAATGAAGAAGCGAGTGTGACGGTCAAAGTGTCCAGAAGAACCGTGGCTGGTTCTGGAAGATGCTCAGTAAAACCCACAGCTCATTTCCGCATAAAACTGCACTCATTGGACCTGAGACTACTTTTTTTTTTTTTTAAGCAAAGGGTCGTCTCACACCAAATACTGACTTTATTTCATTTATTATGGCTTACTGATTACTGTTTCTCATGTTGAAACATTTCATTTCATTATTTTTAAATCTAAAGCCATTTTTGGTCTACAGGATTTCTTTACTGTACATGTGCCAAAGACTTTTGCACAGAGCTGAGAGAGCAGCACAGTTGAGAGACAAGCTCGATGTGTTTGTGTATTACAGTGGTGCTTGAAAGTTTGTGAACCCTTTAGAATTTTCTATATTTCTTCATAAATATGACCTAAAACATCATCAGATTGTCACACAAGTCCTAAAAGTAGATAAAGAGAACCCAGTTAAACAAATAAGACAAAAATATTATACTTGGTCATTTATTTATTGAGGAAAATGATCCAATATTACATATCTGTGAGTGGCAAAAGTATGTGAACCTCTAGGATTAATAGTTAATTTGAAGGTGAAATTAGAGTCAGGTGTTTTCAGTCAATGGGATGACAATCAGGTGTGAGTGGGCACCCTGTTTTATTTAAAGAACAGGGATCTATCAAAGTCTGATCTTCACAACACATGTTTGTGGAAGTGTATAATAGTACGAACAAAGGAGATTTCTGAGGACCTCAGAAACAGCATTGTTGATGCTCATCAGGCTGGAAAAGGTTACAAAACCATCTCTAAAGAGTTTGGACTCCACCCATCCACAGTCAGACAGATTGTGTACAAATGCAGGAAATTTAAGACCATTGTTACCCTCCCCAGGAGTGGTCGACCAACAAAGATCACTCCAAGAGCAAGGCGTGTAATAGTCAGCGAGGTCACAAAGGACCCCAGGGCAACTTCTAAGCAACTGAAGGCCTCTCTCATGTTGGTTAATATTAATGTTCATGAGTCCACCATCAGGAGAACACTGAACAACAATGGTGTGCATGGCAGGCTTGCAAGGAGAAAGCCACTGCTCTCCAAAAAGAATATTGCTGCTCATCTGCAGTTTGCTAAATATCACGTGGACAAGCCAGACAGCTACTGGAAAAATGTTTTGTGAAGGATGAGACCAAAATAGATCATTTTGGTTGAAATGAGAAGCCTCATGTTTGGAGAAAGGAAAACACTGCATTCCAGCATAAGAACCTTATCCCATCTGTGAAACATGGTGGTGGTAGTATCATGGTTTGGGCCTGTTTTGTTGCATCTGTGCCAGGACAGCTTGCCATCATTGATGGAACAATGAATTCTGAATTATACCAGTGAATTCTAAAGGAAAATGTCAGGACATCTGTCCATGAACTGAATCTCAAGAGAAGGTGGGTCATGCAGCAAGACAACGACCTTAAGCACACAAGTCGTTCTACCAAAGAATGGTTAAAGAAGAATAAAGTTAATGTTTTGGAATGGCCAAGTCAAAGTCCTGACCTTAATCCAATGGAAATGTTGTGGAAGGACCTGAAGCGAGCAGTTCATGTGAGGAAACCCACCAACATCCCAGAGTTGAAGCTGTTCTGTATGGAGGAATGGGCTAAAATTCCTCCAAGCCGGTGCGCAGGACTGATCAACAGTTACCGCAAACGTTTAGTTGCAGTTATTGCTGCACAAGGGGGTCACACCAGATACTGAAAGCTAAGGTTCACATACTTTTGCCACTCACAGATATGTAATATTGGATCATTTTCCTCAATAAATAAATGACCAAGTATAATAATTTTGTCTCATTTGTTTAACTGGGTTCTCTTTATCTACTTTCAGGACTTGTGTGAAAATCTGATGATGTTTTAGGTCATTTTTACACAGAAATATAGAAAATTCTAAAGGGTTCACAAACTTTCAAGCACCACTGTACTTTGTGTGTGTGTGTGTGTGTGTGTGTGTGTGTGTGTATATACTATATTCTATCCATATTCACTGGATATGAGCAATCGCCCTCTCTGATTGGCTACTCTAACTACTAGGAGATCAGCTCATATACCGTGAGTAGAGAAAAACAGAATGGCAGAGCGCATCAAGTCAGATATATCACTTTGTTATCAAGCATTTAAAAGAAACAGAAATACCTAAAAGAATATAGTTATTTTCCCCCCAGTACCTCCTGTTCCACACTCCAGCCCAGTGGGTGACAGTAATGCACCTTTAAGTTGGTTTGCCAACTGCCAAAATTCCCAAAAATAGAAGAAGAAGAACATGGCGGAGCATGTTGCTGAACCAACCTAGCCTGGGCCCGCCCATCCTAAGTGTGACGCAACACGAGGGCCTGTTGCAAGCTTAGTCTGGCAAGGCAAGCTATCTCCAGCTCTTCCAAGCTCCCGAAAAATCGGGAGCCAATCAACTTTGAGCATCTCCAACGGCCCTGGGGAGAGGCGTGTTCAAGGCAGTGACGTAGTAGAACTGCGACCGGAAGCCATAGATTGTTTACAGAATCTATGCCGGAAGCGCTTCATTCACTAGAAACATTACGAACATGGAGCGGCGGCAAGCCTTTGACACAGCGGTAGATGCTGTATTGAAAGCATTCAACGGGAAGTTCTCATTGAAAACGGAGCAAAGAGCAGCCCTGGAGGTATTTATCTTCTTCCTGTTACTCAAGCAGTTTCTGTCGCGTCACATACGTCAGAGGAAAGAGTGATGTGATTGGTTTAAGCTTCGTCACAGCCTTTTCAGGCTTCGACCAGTAGCAAACTGAGGCATTTCAGGGAGGCGGGTCAACCACGCGCTTTGGGAAACGGTTGGGCTTAATATCTTTGCCAGACCAAATGCTCGCAGAGCTTTGAAGTCGCGTTAGCCAGACTAGAACCAACCAAGGATGAAATAAAAACTCTACTTGAAAACAACCCCCCCCCAAAAAAAATGGAATAAAAGTATTTGATGGTAAAAACATTTTTTTCAAGAATTATCATCACATTTTTCACAAATTGCTACTGTCATTTCGCTGGTTTGTTTACATGCTCCATGGAAATTATTTTGTCAGACGTTTTGGATTGAGTTTCTATTTATGGAATTTGCAAAAAGTTAAAATAAAAATGCTCTGTTTCTCAAAATCCAGTGAATGTGGATAGAATAAAACAGTTATTCCACTCAATCTCATCGTACGTGGCTTATAGACAACTCGGTGCTATGCGCCTCATCGACTATCAGCTCGTATACAACTCGATTTCGTCGAATAACTGTTAATTATTTTTTTCGTGGTCCAAATCCTGCGCTCTGATTGGCTGGCGAGCGGGTCCATATCCTACGGTACGGACCCCAGTTACGGACCCCGGTTACGGACCTCTGGCGACTCGCTTGTTCACAACAACAACAAACATGGTAGCATTTTTGTCAACATTTACAGTGCCTTGAAAAAGTATTCATACCCCTTGAACTTTTTCACATTTTTCCACCTTACAACCATGAACTTAATTTTTTTTTATTGAGATTTTATGTGATAGACCAACACAGAGTAGCACATAATTGTGAAGTGAAACGAAAATGATAAATGGTCTTCAAAATTTTAAACAAATAAAAATCTGAAAAATGTGGTGTGTATTAGTATTCAGCCCCCTGTACTCTGATACCTCTAAATACAATCCAGTGCAATCAATTACCTTCAGAAGTCATCTCATTAGTTAATAGAGTCCTACTGTGTGTAATTTACTCTCAGCATAAATACACTTGTTCTGTGAAGGCCTCAGTGGTTTGTTAGAGAACACTGAAGAACAAACAGCATCATGAAGACCAAAGAACTCACCAGACAGGTCAGGGATAAAGTTCTGGAGAAGTTTAAAGCAGGGTTAGGTTATAAAAAAATATCCCAAGCTCTGAACATCTCAAGAAGCACTGTTCAATCCATCATTCAAAAATGGAAAAAGTATGGCACAACTGCAAACCTACCAAGACATGGCCGTCCACCTAAACCGACAGAGCGAGCAAGGAGAGCACTGGTCAGAGAAGCAGCCAAGAGGCCCATGATCACTCTGGAGGAGCTGCAGAAATCCACAGCTCAGGTGGGAGAATCTGCGCACAGGACAACTATAAGTCGTACACTCCACAAATCTGGCCTTTTTGGAAGAGTGGCAAGAAGAAAGCCATTGTTGAAAGACAGGCATAAGAAGCCATGTAGGGGACACAGCAAACATGTGGAAGAAGGTGCTTTGGTCAGATGAGACCAAAGTTGAACTTTTTGGCCTAAATGCAAAGCGCTATGTGTGGTGGAAAACTAACACTGCTCATCACCCTGCACACACCATCCCCACTGTGAAACATGGTGGTGGCAGCATCATGCTATGGGGATGCTTTTCTTCAGCAGGGACAGGGAAGCTGGTCAGAGTTGATGGGAAGATGGATGGAGCTAAATACAGGGCAATGCTGGAAGAAAACCTGTTGGAGGCTGCAAAAGACTTGAGACTGGGAAGGAGATTCACCTTCCAGCAAAACAATGACCCTAAACATACAGCCAGAGCTACAATGGAATAGTTTAGATCAAAGAATATTCATGTGTTAGAATGGCCCAGTCAAAGTCCAGACCTAAATCCCATTGAGCATCTGTGGCAAGACTTGAAAATTGCTGTTCCCAGACGCTCTCCATCCAATCCGGCTGAGCTTGAGCTATTTTTCAAAGAAGAATGGGCAAAAATTTCAGTGTCTAGATGTGCAAAGCTGGTAGAGACATACCACAAAAGACTTGCAGCTGTAATTGCAGCAAAAGGTGGCTCTACAAAGTATTGACGCAGGGGGGCTGAATACTAATGCACATCACATTTTTCAGATTTTTATTTGTTTAAAATTTTAAAGACCATTTATCATTTTCGTTTCACTTCAAAATCTCAATAAAAAACTTTTAAGTTCATGGTTGTAAGGTGGAAAAATGTGAAAAAGCTCAAGGGGTATGAATACTTTTTCAAGGCACTGTATTTCCGCATTTCTCAGGAGAATAGCATTAATTTTACAGCATGGATAGCGATAACGACAGTCTTCACAGCGAAAGCGAGTTTTACTACCCTGAGGAAGAAGAAATAAAAGAAAACATTTCAGGAGAAAGCTAAAAACCTGTAACTTGCTAACGCTGAGCAAAAACATGGCTGAATCCTGAATGACTCCTATTTGTATAAATAGGGGACTACATAGGCAGCAAAATGTAGTTTTTTTCCTGCCATGGAAGTGCACTTGTATACCGAGGAGGAAGCAATTTGCATTACAGCCATGAATGAGGATTCAAAATAGCATTAATTTTACAGCATGGATAGCGATAACAACAGTGTTCACAGTGAAAGCGAGTTTTACTACCCTGAGGAAGACAAACTAAAACATTTCAGGAGAAAGCTAAAAACCTCTAACTTGCTAACGCCGAGCAAAAACATGGCTGAATCCTGAATGACTCAATTTTGTATAAATAGGGGACTACATAGGCGGCAAAATGTAGTTTTTTTTTCCTTGCCATGGAAGTGCACTTGTATACCGAGGAGGAAGCCATTTGCATTACAGCCGTGAATGAGGATTCAAAATGGTGGCTCGCCTCAATTTTCCCTTTCGGGCGCTCTCGTTTTCTGTTAGAATTTGGTAAAGAAAAAAATAAATATATTATTTACCAGCTTAAGGTCGGTCCGTATGGTGAAATACCGTGACCTCGGCCTTGAATACTGACCTCAGCCCAGAGGGCCTCGCTCAGGACTTTCAAGACCTCGGTCACGGTATTTCACGATACGGACCTCCCAGCTGGTAAATAACATACGTATATATATATATATATATATATATATATATATATATATATATATATATATATATATATGTGTGTCACTCGGATCCGTGATGTATTTCATTTGAAAAATTTCAACACAAGAAGATAAACTTCATATCTTCAAGCCCGCGTGTGATTTTCTTTTTATTATATTGACACATTCACAAACAAAAAGTCCCCAAATTTATCAAAACAGTTCATCGATTTCCTCACAAGTGACATATCGAGATTTATGTCACGGTTTTGGTTCTCCATGTCCCAGATGGAGCTCATGAAAAATACAAGTGGTGTATTTCTCAGTAAAATACTCGTGTCCATATAATATATATCATTTACCTTACAATCCCACATGGATTTCCATTTCAGAGAATTGGCTTTCTCACCTTAACCTTTAAATCATGAAGCTTGCAGTCGAGGAAGAGTATTATTTATTTATCTTATCATAATTGGATGGATCATTGAAAATCAAAGTAATGTCAAACAAATTAGTCCCACAGTAAATATCTAAACTATTCCTTTGCCAAGCGATCGATGAACAAAGCCTGTTTGAGTCTATAAAGTGAGCGAAGGGTGAAAGCTGCACATCTCAGAAGACAAGGTGTTGTACTCGAGGAAAAATCAATATGTTAATTAGTATCAGGTGCTGAGAGGATACAAAGCTCGAGCAAGACAAATAAGAGGATGGGACGAAGGACGTCTGACTCACTGACTCATAAGCAATGTCATTAATTTGATCAGAGCCACGAGAAAAATCCCAGGAGGCTATCTTGTATGGTGTGATTGGAGTCATTCCTCATTGAGGAGGCATAGCGTGAAGGCTCATCCTCCATTTATCCAACTAGTGTGAAAATGCAAGCAAATGACACCTGGCGTGAACTAAACGTTGAATTGAATGGACCAAGAAAACAACTGCTCATAACAGGCAAGCACCATTTTTACTGCTGGCACGACTGGATTCAGAATTTATTTCAAATTTTAGTTCATAGGCAGCACGGTGGTGTAGTGGTTAGCGCTGTCGCCTCACAGCAAGAAGGTCTGGGTTCGAGCCCCGTGGCCGGCGAGGGCCTTTCTGTGTGGAGTTTGCATGTTCTCCCCGTGTCCGCGTGGGTTTCCTCCGGGTGCTCCGGTTTCCCCCACAGTCCAAAGACATGCAGGTTAGGTTAACTGGTGACTCTAAATTGAGCGTAGGTGTGAATGTGAGTGTGAATGGTTGTCTGTGTCTATGTGTCAGCCCTGTGATGACCTGGCGACTTGTCCAGGGTGTACCCCGCCTTTCGCCCGTAGTCAGCTGGGATAGGCTCCAGCTTGCCTGCGACCCTGTAGAAGGATAAAGCGGCTAGAGATAATGAATGAATGAATGAATGAATGAATGAGTTCATAGGCGGCACGGTGGTGTAGTGGTTAGCGCTGTCGCCTCACAGCAAGAAGGTCCGGGTTCGAGCCCCGTGGCCGGCGAGTGCCTTTCTGTGCAGAGTTTGCATGTTCTCCCTGTGTCCGCGTGGGTTTCCTCCGGGTGCTCCGGTTTCCCCCACAGTCCAAAGACATGCAGGTTAGGTTAACTGGTGACTCTAAATTGACCGTAGGTGTGAATGTGAGTGTGAATGGTTGTCTATGTGTCAGCCCTGTGATGACCTGGCGACTTGTCCAGGGTGTACCCTGCCTTTCGCCCGTAGTCAGCTGGGATAGGCTCCAGCTCGCCTGCGACCCTGTAGCACAGGATAAAGCGGCTAGAGATGATGAGATGAGATGAGATATAATTTTGAACATTTTCTGAACTGTAAAATTTTAGTTCTAGCATTTTGGACTATGAGTCGCCCTAAAAGGAAAAGGAAGTAAATGTTATCATTCCAAATGAGGCACAGAATCATCAAAAGCATGTCATCAGCCATAACAAGTTAAAACTGTGGTTTCTATACTTTTAAACAACACCAAATTTGTGTTTAAAACTCAATGACTCGAAAAAAAAACACAGCGCCCCTGCAGTATAATGTATAGCTTCGCCCATCCCTGTGCATTTCAATAACAAAATAGCCATTTTTTCATGTCACTTTTCTCGTCGATACTGTCTTTCCATCAACGGTGTCGAATTCAAACACTTAAGGTGATGATACACAGGGCAACTTTTTTTGGGCAATGCTGCCGAGCAACTGCTCCTCGACACTTTCCCATTGAGATCGGGCGACATATGCTGCTTTTCCACTACAAACGCGGCTGAGTTGGGCTGAGCCGTGCGGTGCTGAGTTGGGCTGAGTCGAGCTGAGTGGGGCTGTTGGAGTTGCATTTCGACTACAACCGCGCTGAACCGTGCTGGCTGGAAGTGGGTGGACACATTGGGTGGAGTTAGCGAAAGTGGGTGGACGTCACGTGATGTCGTTTGGCAGCGCAAACAGTGACATCAGTGATATTTTAAGCGGTAGTCTCACGACCCGGATAGTAAACAATAAACATGGAGGACATGGAGTCGTTAGTGTTGCTGGTCTTGGTGCTGTGGCTTGTTGTCACCGACAACGCCAACAGATACTGGCAAGAGTGTATAGATGAGGCAAGGCGCATAAGGCTTCAGAAATTCTCGTAATTCGTAATTCTTCTTCTTCCGGGTTTACGGTGTTTACAGATCCCAGCGTGCTCGCGGGGCGTGTGTGGGCATGTGAGGACACTCCTCCTCACCAATCAGTGCACAGGGGAGTGTCTCCTCACACCCCTAGTCCCACTCGGCTCGGTTTGGCTCGCTTCAGCCCCACTCCAAAACCGTGCGAGTTTTGGGTGCTGGGTAGGGCTGAAGCGAGCTGAGTCGTGCTGCTCTGAGATAGTCGAAACGTGAGCCGTGTCGGGCTGAAGTGAGCTGAAGCGAGCTGAAGTGAGCTGAAAAAGGGTAGTGGAAAAGGGCCAATAATTTCTATTTGAACGATTTTGATAGTTTTGGGCAACTTTTTAAGATCATCCAATCAGAGTGCTAGCAGCGAATCACATAAACACCTGAGAGCTTCTGAAATTTTCAGCAAAGGTGGCGGCGTCTCCAGCAGTGGTGCAAAGAAAAAGAGAGATGACTTTATAGATAGATAGATAGATAGATAGATAGATAGATAGATAGATAGATAGATAGATAGATAGATAGATAGATAGATAGATAGATACTTTATTTACTAAAACATTGCAGCCATTTGGTTAAATTACGTTTAAGTTAACAGATGCATGAGAATTAAAAAAAAGAATTTTTTTATAAAAATTATTGATTTGGAATTTAAAATTTGACTAGAATTGAAATATTAAGATGGAAATGCAAAACTCATTATAAAACTATTCTTAAAACATTCAGTCTTGCAAGAGGGGCAGGCAAACTTCCTGGAGTTCCTTAATATGTAAGTGCAAATGTTCCTTGCCGGGAGGAGCTTGTAGAGGTGGACAGTAACGAAATACATTTACTTGAGTACTGTACTTAAGTACACTTTTTGAGTATCTGTACTTTACTTGAGTATTTTTTTTTAAACTTATGACTTTAGCTTCACTACATTTGAGAGACAAATATCGTACTTTTCACTCCATTACATTTCTATCAAGGTCCTCGTTACTCGTTACTATGGAGCAGCTTTGAAAATGGATTTTTTTTCTTTTCTTTTCTAAAACGTGATGTTTTTTTCACAGGTGACACTGAGACAGCCGATCAGTAATCACTAGGGTCACGTCACATCCATAGACTGGATAAAATCAAGTTCAACGATTTCTCTGCAGCATTATTTGAACACGATCAGTTGATGGCAGAATGGAAGGAGGCGGTTCTTCTGGAGAATGCATGCACCCATGGCCCATGAACCCATGTTTCAGTTTTCTGTTTGGATTAAAGATTTGTTTCATTTTAAATGTTTGCTTTGTTTGCCTAAAACAACCCTATCACGGCCTACAAAAACTCGCCGTCCAACCTGCAGAAGCACATTGAGGGATATAAACGTTTTATTCCAAGAGAAAGCTTGCAACAAAGCTGTCTGTGCTTTTAGAGCGAGCGATAACATTGCAATAGCTGTGCAGTCTGGTTAGTCCAATTACTTTCTATGGATTTGCCTGCCAAGTTGCCGTAGCCTTGTCCACGGCTAATGTTAACACAAAGCTAGTTAACTTGGACACTGTTATTTAGCGTGTAAAAACGGAGTTATGCTAACATGAATAACGTTAACTTATCTGAAGTCCTTTCAGAAATATGTTTCAGCATAATCTCGCCAAATAAACAGAATGTTTAAAACATTTGAGTTTAAAAGAAATTATGTTTCGATATATTCAAGATGAAAAGAAAATACACAATCATTCTGGGGGTCTTAACAAGATAAATATTAGAAGTTTAACAAAACAAAAATAAAAAATTTTATAGATTTTCAAAGATTGTAAAGAGTTAAATTATTAAATAAATAAATAAATAAATAAATAAATAAATAAATAAATAAATAAGGGACTGTGAATTTAAAATGGTTAAAAAACTGCTCAGTATTTTCAAGCCTGGGTTGGAAATTGTGTTTATTTTTTCCCCAATGTACAACTAAATTAATTTTAAATCCCTTAAATATTCATCATTTCCGTTCCATTTGAAATGTCGTTTATTTTAATTCAAAATCAGATCTGCACCCATAAGCCAGAAAACTATTCAAGTGCCTCAGTCACTGACTTTCGACCTTTCTTTAAGCCGTCACTTTATTAACCAGCTTGTACTTCATCTCAACATTGAAATAAGCTCGACTGAACGGTGAAATCAGACAAAAACCATCATGAGGTCATTTCTCTTTCAGATTCACTCCTGAGTCTTGCCCATAATACCCCCTGTAATTCAGAATATCCCCAAATACAATTAACTCCAACACATAGATAAGGGCGTGCTTTTGTGTCCCGGGGCACCAACTGGATTTGTCCAGATGCTGCGGACTTGAGGATTACGCAAAGAGCAAAGATGAACATGTGAAACATCTAAACGTGATATTACTTGGTTACTATCTGGAGAGGAAAGTGGTAGGTGTCATGCTCCACCCTGGACTTCCACTTTGGAGATTTATTATCTCCCAGTTCAGCGCTAATCCAGATCTGGGACGGGACTTCCATCTTGCTGGCATTCACGTCCTGGTTTGCTCTGCTGTGTATAAAAAGGCTGTTCTCAGAAGGGGACTTTGCCAGAACGTCTCGTTGGTTTTTCATGTCGTCTCTGTGCCATTATTGCTTCTTGAAATTTGCTCTCTGTTTTGCCTGTTTCTTGTCACAGTTTTTTGCACTACATTTTTGTCTTTTTTGCATGTTTGTTGTGTTATGTTTTTTGTCTGAACTATTTTTATGCTATCTGTGAAGATACTCAGTCAGCCAGGTACATAGTAATCTGTGGTTGGTAGAAGAGAGCAACTGGACTTGCTTGAAAAGTCTTGAAGACGTTTCGCCTCTCATCCGAAAGGCATCCTCAGTTCTGTCTGTCTAATAGGGAGTATCAAGTATCCATCCTCTCATGGATCATCATAGAATCCGAATCCGAATGCTGATGGCTGCATTGCAGGTGGCTGATAGATGTCATAGACCCCCACCTCTGTTCAGTGATGGTCGTTCCAGGTTGACAAAATGAACGATCCTCTCTGGCTAAGATGTCTGCCAGTTTTCTGGAAGTCCTCTCATACTCCCACACCAGTCGAAGGGAACTCATCCCAAAGTGCGTAGAAACATATCTGTGAAGATTCTCAGTCATCCAGGTACATAGTAATCTGTGGTTGGTAGAAGAGAGCAACTGGACTTGCTTGAAAAGTCTTGAAGACGTTTCGCCTCTCGTAACGATTATTTTTATGCTAGCATTTTTTATCCTTGCCTGCCTCGTTTGTTTTTTTTTTTGGTTTTTTTTGTCCCTAGCTTTTTCTGGATTTTTTTTTTTTTTTTACTCCTATTAAATCTTTTTATTATTGGATTTACTGGTCTGTGTTCTGCTCTTGGATCCTACTCACCACATCTCACCACCCATAACAGTAGGAGGTTGAATATTGATTGGTTTATGGATCCTGAGATACATTTTTATGAGAAAGAACGATTGTTATTAGAATCTGTGGTTGGTAGAAGAGAGCAACTGGACTTGCTTGAAGATTCTTGAAAACGTTTCACCTCTCATCCTTCAGAATTCTGATTCGGATTCTATGATGATCCATGAGAGGATAAATACCTGATACTCCCTATTAGTCAGACAGAACTGAGGAAGCCTTTCGGATGAGAGGTGAAACGTTTTCAAGAATCTTCAAGAAAGTCCAGTTGCTCTCTTCTACCAACCACAGATTACTATGTACCTGGATGACTGAGAATCTTCACAGACATGATTGTTATTAGAGATTCTGACCTTGGGTCTTGTTTTGATGCTATTATTCTAATAAAGCAGTGTTTTGCTGTATAATTTGTTTTGTATATTTGGACTCTGCCTTCCGTCTTCGTCTCCACCAGTCTGTTTGTGCCTCTCTTGACCTTTTCCCGTTTCACGACCCTGCCTCTGTCTTACATTTTTTAACTGTTTGCCTGCCTGTTTGTAAATAAACTCTCTTCCTGCAATTATATCCATCATTCACCTGCTTACATGACACACTGAGCCATGCGCTCCTCTTCCCACCAGAGACAAGCAATAAGTAATCGAGTCCGCAGTCAAGTTAACGCCATAAAACAAAAGGCCTAACCAGCCAAGCTTAGGTGTTGATCATGAACAATTATTGAGAACGGTGATCAAAGGATCAATAAAAGGATGAAACAAGTGCTGATGCCGCCAAACTTAACACCTAGTTAAAATGCACCAGTGGTGTTTTTATATCCCTTGCTCCACCCGGCCCCAAGGCGTGATATAAATTACATCATCAGTGTCTTGCAACAAATGAAAGAACTGCATGGTGAACATTTAGAAAATGTGGTGAGTCAGTGGGTGGACATTGATAACGATACACTGGTAACCGCTGTCATTTCCGTAACAGACAAAGAAATCATTTGCCTCAGTCTGTGATCCTTTAACCCTCTCAAGTCGAGAGCTTCAACGGCGAAGGTCGGCAGGTTTAGAATGAGTAGGTCATGTATTTCGATAAATATCTTTGTGAGTTTTAATCATACAAGCATGATAAACATATTGGCAGAAACTTTATACAACCCCGATTCCAAAAAAGTTGGGACAAAGTACAAATTGTAAATAAAAACGGAATGCAATAATTTACAAATCTCAAAAACTGATATTGTATTCACAATAGAACATAGACAACATATCAAATGTTGAAAGTGAGACATTTTGAAATTTCATGCCAAATATTGGCTCATTTGAAATTTCATGACAGCAACACATCTCAAAAAAGTTGGGACAGGGGCAATAAGAGGCTGGAAAAGTTAAAGGTACAAAAAAGGAACAGCTGGAGGACAAATTTGCAACTCATTAGGTCAATTAGCAATAGGTCATTAACATGACTGGGTATAAAATGAGCATCTTGGAGTGGCAGCGACTCTCAGAAGTAAAGATGGGAAGAGGATCACCAATCCCCCTAATTCTGCGCCGACAAATAGTGGAGCAATATCAGAAAGGAGTTCGACAGTGTCAAATTGCAAAGAGTTTGAACATATCATCATCTACAGTGCATAATATCATCAAAAGATTCAGAGAATCTGGAAGAATCTCTGTGCGTAAGGGTCAAGGCCAGAAAACCATACTGGGTGGCCGTGATCTTCGGGCCCTTAGACGGCACTGCATCACATACAGGCATGCTTCCATATTGGAAATCACAAAATGGGCTCAGGAATATTTCCAGAGAACATTATCTGTGAATACAATTCACCGTGCCATCCGCCGTTGCCAGCTAAAACTCTATAGTTCAAAGAAGAAGCCATATCTAAACATGATCCAGAGGCGCAGGTGTCTTCTCTGGGCCAAGGCTCATTTAAAATGGACTGTGGCAAAGTCGAAAACTGTTCTGTGGTCAGACGAATCAAAATTTGAAGTTCTTTAAGGAAATCAGGGACGCCGTGTCATTCGGACTAAAGAGGAGAAGGACGACCCAAGTTGTGATCAGCGCTCAGTTCAGAAGCCTGCATCTCTGATGGTATGGGGTTGCATTAGTGCGTGTGGCATGGGCAGCTTACACATCTGGAAAGACACCATCAATGCTGAAAGGTATATCCAGGTTCTAGAGCAACATATGCTCCCATCCAGACGACGTCTCTTTCAGGGAAGACCTTGCATTTTCCAACATGACAATGCCAAACCACATACTGCATCAATTACAGCATCATGGCTGCGTAGAAGAAGGGTCCGGGTACTGAACTGGCCAGCCTGCAGTCCAGATCTTTCACCCATAGAAAACATTTGGCACATCATAAAACGGAAGATACGACAAAAAGACCCAAGACAGTTGAGCAACTAGAATCCTACATTAGACAAGAATGGGTTAACATTCCTATCCCTAAACTTGAGCAACTTGTCTCCTCAGTCCCCAGACGTTTACAGACTGTTGTAAAGAGAAAAGGGGATGTCTCACAGTGGTAAACATGGCCTTGTCCCAACTTTTTTGAGATGTGTTGTTGTCATGAAATTTAAAATCACCTAATTTTTCTCTTTAAATGATACATTTTCTCACTTTAAACATTTGATATGTCATCTATGTTCTATTCTGAATAAAATATGGAATTTTGAAACTTCCACATCATTGCATTCCGTTTTTATTTACAATTTGTACTTTGTCCCAACTTTTTTGGAATCGGGGTTGTACTTTACACTTTCCTATGAGTCAGAATGCTGAGTTAAGTTAAGCTGATACCACTTACGCATTCAGAAAAGACGATTTGTGTGGTAACGGCACGATAATTGTTGTCCACAATAATGTAATAATGTTAATTGAGGGTGTTTACAGTTAAAGGGGTCTCTGGCTGTTAAAAAAATAAAATAAAATAAAAATCATGTACCTCTGTTATAGATGACCTTCATGATGACCTATGGCCTTCGTATATATTTTTATTCCCTTAATTTTCTCTTATTGTTGATATTTCATAAATAGACAAAGTGATCTAATTCAACTTACCCAGAGGTATCCCTGCGGGAGTGACGTGCTCGCTGCAGAGAAACCAAGCAGAGCACAATGGACTGGATTGTGCAGCGCGGCTTCTAGCTAAAAAAGAAAAAGTTCTGCTTTTAATGACAGGCATACCTCCTAATAATATATTTTCAATGTCACTGTAAAAGTGAATTCAAGCCAGCGTGTCTGTGAGCTTTCCTGGAGGGATCGTTCATCCAAAAATGAAAGCTGTACACGATTTTCCCAACATAAAGGATATCATGGTTTCTGAAAATTGCTTCAGTCATCCCAAAAAAAAAAGAAAAAAGGTGACATTCATAAGGCTACATGACATCTAAATACATTTTTTTCATAAACCCACATTAGCAGTGAGAGGTCAATTTTTGTGTCAAGCTGACATAAAATCAAATGACAAATTTCTCTTAATTGGAAAATTTCTCAGTGGTGGCACTTCCAAAAGTTGATCAGTGTCTTCTGAACTTGGCATTAGCCAACATAAATTCAAACTGTTGAACTGTGTGTGGTTTTGACACTGACAGCCAATGTTAGTATTAGTCATATATATTTTCTCTGACTATTACACAAAGTTTCATATCCATATCATCATAGGTACACTGAACCACTGAGTCAGTTATAATTCTTATGTTCTTATGCCAACCATAGCACAACCTTCTGTAAAGAAGAACCCATGCACTGCAAAAAATGGCCTTTCAAAAATAAGAAATAAAAGATTAAAACAAAGCATATTTGCTTGAATCAGGTGAAAAAAATCTGCCAATGGAACTAGTCAAATTCAACTTGGTAAGATTTCTGAAAGTAAGATGAAAAATCTAACCTGTTTTTAGATGAAATAATTCCAAAATAAGATTAGAGAACTTATTATGCGAGATCTGATTAACTCAAAATAATCAAAATAGTCCTTATAACAAGATCGTACTTCTTACATTTAGCCATTCAAGTCATTTTTATTTATTTCATTTTAAGGGTATTTCACTTAAATTCATGACAAAGTCTTAGCAGTAAAAACTGAATTTAAGATAAATATACTAATATTAGGATTGTTAAATTCTACAACTAAGCATTACTAGCTTAAACGATTCTCCTTTTGTGACCTGTAATTAGTAAAATACTCTAGATATGAGACCAGAGACTATCTTGAATCAAGTTGACGACACGTGTAGCATTGCAACAAGTTTATTTTTTTTCCCATTTCAACATTCAAACATTAAAACATCTCTTAAGATTCCACTTCTCCAGGACCCCAGGCACCAAAAAAAAAAGTAATAAAAAAAAAAAAGTCTACGCATTTTGACTTAAGGCCTCTGCATGCTCTTGCGACAAGGCTTTCGCAGATAGCTTTTCGCAGACAGTTGTAATTTATCGTTGAGCGGGGAGTAATAGGCGTGTGCGATGTTATTCACCGCCACAACGCAAGGGGGCGCGAAGTCGCAAAATCGCTAGGAGTAGTTGGTGGGTGTGGTTAGTGGAGTGTTTATCCTCCGGTTACTTATAATGACTAGAACTGGAGTCGTATAGATGTACGTACTTCCTCACTTCCTCGATCAACCGCTCTTCGTGCTGCTCCATCTTCGCTCATGTTTTTAAAAATGCCGGTCGTGAAAACAAACCAAACCGGGAAAGTAGGGAAGTGGAAGTGCGTGTACAGCAGATGTAGAGTGGACCAATCAGAGCCCTCTTGTCTGCGAGGCTGTCTGCGAGGCTTCTGCGGTGGTCACAATTTTTGGGAGGTGAGCGCAGAGCGTCTGCGAAGGGGGGGGCTACCCAGACGCTATCTGCGACGCCGTCTGCGAGGACTGGGTTGTCAGCATAAATTGGCCTTTACAGTGCTTACACAATGCCAAAGCAACAGTGCAGTGTACGAGGGGTTTACAAGATCAGGCACAAAAAAAAAAAAGTCTATGCATTTTGACTTACAGTGCTTACACAACGCCAAAGCAACAGTGCATTTTGGGGGCACTGATTATTCATGTGTATGAGGGGTTTACAAGATCAGGCACAAAAAAACAACCAAACAAACAAACAAACAAAACAAACCAAAAAAACACTGAACTTAACTCACAGCATTCCAAAAAGACCTCACTAAAACGCCCTCCACTCACTCATAGCCTTTTTGAAGGCACTTGTCTGGTCTAGAGTCTGTACAGCATCTAGAAGGACCTCACTCTGAATGACTGAGAAAACAGTCGCAGTAAACTTAGGATATGTAAGGTGGAGTTGAATTGTAATGAAAGATTCAACTGGGCTGCCAACTCTCACGCAATGAGCGTGAGACACACGCATTTGATTGTCTTCGCACGCTCACACGCCATACCTCCGATTTCTCACGCTAGAAAAAAAATCTAGTTTATCTATCTGATCTAGGCTACCCATTGCGTCACACCAACCACTTGCGATCAATCAATTACGCCTTACGCACGGCTAAACAGGCAGAGAGGTGTTCCCTTCTGTACACACTCCCCTATGGTAGGTGGCGCATCTAATGATGCTGCACTCGCCGGAAGTTGGATAATTGCCTACCGTCAATTTAGAGGAAGAGGAGAGAGAAGAAGGTATCCGAGTTGAAGACGGGTGTCTCAGACAGGTTTGTACATACTGTATGCACGCCAATGTGTGGCGTTACTGGCGTAATTATGAACTTATATAAAGTTTCTTAATCGTTTTAGCCTATAAGTGTTGTGAGAATATTTAATGCCATATCGAGAGCTGTGTACTAGGCATGCTAAATCATTATAGGCCTACTGCCGTGCCACAGCCTCTATCTTCCCCAACAAGCAGCACGGGAGAGCACCTCCTTAGCACACGTTTATAAAGGCGCATTTTTAGTTTGTTTACTGTATGTTATCATACTTTATGACTTTATTTGAAGCCATACTGGAAATGTTATAAAATAAAGCAAGTAAGAGATAATATTACAAATGCAAGAAGAGCCATTAGCCACCATACCTATTGTTTATTTACAGGGTATTTATTTTTAATTATTTCTGATGTATGTAATTGCTCAGTTAAAGTAAATAAAGCATGGTCGCCTGTAATATCAAAGAACTTGAACTTGTGAATAATTAAAAAAAAAGACAGAACAATATACTGAGGAGACAGGGTTTCAAAGAGGGCAAGACAGGTAGAGAATATTTGTCAGATAACAGGCCCTGACGAATGCTCTATTACTAATAAGAAACATAGATAAGAAATAAATTAATAAGAAATAATATTAATATAGCTTATTTAAGTATGACCAAAATTTTTAAGCCCAACTTTGTGTGCACATTCCCACCTATGGCCAAGGTTCAGCTTTTTGTGTTTCAATACTGTTCAAACTTAATCATTTTAATGTTTCTTGTAGCACATGCACATTTTGCTTACTGTTTAAGCATTTTATTTGTTCTTTTGCTGTTGATATTTTTCCCCATGCCAATCTTCTGCTGAACCCAGTGGTGGGGAAAGCCCTTAAATGCATAATGAATAGTCAGTGAGGGACAATCTTATTTTTTGCAACAGTTATGAAAAACTTAACATTTAGTTTCAATTCAGAAGGTGTTTAGGCTTAGCTGATGAAATATTTTCAAACATGAACTTGCCTTTAAATCTGAAACACAGGTCTATAGGGCTACAGGAACATTGGCAGTCGTCTGTAGTTTTGTAGTGTGGGGGCTTTTAAGCCAAAACTTGGTGCTTTTGTTGGCCACAAGCTGAAGGCCTGGCAAGTCAGGGTGTGTAAGGATGTAGGTATGGCACAGCAGGCCACTCCAAAAATCCACCAGAATGCAGGAACATCTACTAAATCCAAAATCTCAAACCCCCCCCCCCCCCCCCATTGGCCATTTCCAGCTGGACGACCCACAAACAAAACACCAGAATGCAGGGGGACAAGTGAATATCAAACTGAATACAAAATTCCCACTTACTGCATGGTGTGCGGAAAAATTTTGCCGTCGACCCCCCCCCCCCCCCCCCCCCAAAAAAAAAAAAAATCTCACTCCAAGGAATTTCGAAAAGTTGGCAGCCCTGGATTCAAAGATTTCAGTAAAGTTCATTTATTCCCAAAACAAGCATACTTTGTTTTTTGTTTTTTCTTGAAACAAGATGAATCGCATTTGACAAATGTCCAAAATGTACTTACTTGTTTTAAAAAAAAAAAAAAAACTTGTTTTATTTTCAAAGGTGCTCCAAATAAGACTTTTTCAAGACATTTTGTCTATACAAGATTTTCAAGATGGACTGTCTAAAAACTAGCCTTTCTAGCTAAATGAGGTTTTGCTTGTTGGGCAATTATGTCTTATAATAAGGGTGGCTAGATGTTTTGACTTGAAAATAGACAAATCAACTTCCTAAGATTTTTATTTTTTGCAGTGTGTCACCTGACTTTGATCGATTTAGGAGTTACGTTTGCTTGAGATCAGAATTTGCAACGTCATGCCTGTCATCACACACCACTTTAAATGTCTAAGGAGGTTTGATTACATAGGTTTTGTGTAGTTTTACAGCATTTCCCCTGGGTTCTGAAAACTATTCTCCACTTTTCTCCTTGAAAAATCAAGTCAAAGAAGTCTTCACTTTTTTAAATGTTTTCTTCACTTAGTTTGTATTTTTTCTTCGTTACTGACTTATTAAAGTGGACTTAATACAGATTTATACCAACCAAACTGGCACAATTAAAATATTTGTACAGATGCAGATAGGCCTCTCCATTACATAGAAAATTTAGGCTCCACTCCAGCCTCTAATACAAAAGACTTGATTTTGGGCACCATGTGCCAGTTCAAGCAAAAATAAACCTCTTTAGTTTGAGCTAAAGGTTATTTTAGCCTGGAATTATTCAAAAGAGGTATTAGGACTCCCTTTAGCCTTTACTTCAACACAAAACTTCATTTACAGTTGAACAGAGTCGAGCAGAATCTTGGAACAACCAACCAACAGTGAAGGAATTTGAATTTCCTGTCAATATACAAACCAAACACAGAATGACACAGCAGTTTTCATCATACATTCACCACGGGAACTCAACATGCCACGCCGCCTGAAACATAGCTCTCTTCAGTCGCTAGCCGGCTAACAGCACTTTCACGTTGGCGTTTTTACCGTCCACTGTCTGATGTACTCGGGGATGGTCAAGGCTCTGAGTGTTTTTAACTGATCCCTGTATCACTGATGCTATCCGATGTGCCCGAGGACGGTAGGGGCTCTGAGTGGTTTTAAGCGACCCCTGTATTATTGACACCGCCCGATGTGCTCGGGGACGGTAGGGGCTCTGAGTGTTTTTAACCGACCCCTGTATTACTGACACCGCCTGATGTGCTCGGGGACGGTAGGGGCTCTGAGTGGTTTTAAGCGACCCCTGTATTACTGATACCGTCCGATGTGCTCGGGGACGGTAGGGGCTCTGAGTGGTTTTAAGCGACCCCTGTATTACTAACACCGCCCGATGTGCTCGGGGACGATAGGGGCTCTGAGTGGTTTTAAGCGACCCCTGTATTACTGACACCGCCCGATGTGCTCGGGGACGGTAGGGGCTCTGAGTGGTTTTAAGCGACCCCTGTATTACTAACACCGCCCGATGTGCTCGGGGACGGTAGGGGCTCTGAGTGGTTTTAAGCGACCCCTGTATTACTGACACCGCCTGATGTGCTCGGGGATGGTAGGGGCTCTGAGTGGTTTTAAGCGACCCCTGTATTACTGACACCGCCTGATGTGCTCGGGGACGGTAGGGGCTCTGAGTGGTTTTAAGCGACCCCTGTATTACTGACACCGCCCGATGTGCTCGGGGACGGTAGGGGCTCTGAGTGGTTTGGGACGGTAGGGGCTCTGAGTAGGGGCTCTGAGTGTGCTTGGGGACAGTCAGGGCTCTGAGTGTTTTTAACCGACCCCTGTATTACTGATGCTGTCTGATATGCTCGAGGATGGCAGAGGCTCTCATTGTTTTTAACCGACCCCTGTATTACTACCACTGTGCAACGCGCTTGGGGATGATCGGGGCTCTGAGTGCCTCCCCCGTGCCTGTTTCAGCCCTTAAATTATCATCAATGCTTGAAGAAACCCCACCCAAAAACTTCATCAGCTTAGACTGTGCCATTGTTTGGTTCACACAGAGATAATTACACCACTACACCAAGCCAATTAAGACACAATGCGAGTGGTCAAACGCTTGGCGCCCATTTGGTCATTCTGCGTAGACTATTTTTATTGGTCACAAGCATATGCTCATTGTTTACACTCTGGCTTCCCATAGTCTCTTCACTGGGGTTGGATTTCAGCAAATGGAGGGATTTCTTTAAAATATGACTTATGATAATGATAAAGATGACAAATACATTCATCATGATGATGACTGCTTCTAATTTCCTCTTTGTCACTGATGGATTATGTTATGGAAAATGTGAATTTAATTGCATTTCATCTAAACCTTAAAAGAGTCTCAAATTTAGTAGTGTATTTAAGTTACCTTTAAGACCGGCCCTTAAATGTAGTCATAAATTTAAGTATCTTTACTGAACTTTTTAAATTCGTACTAGTAACTCTCAGATCTTTTATTGGTAATCTTAAAAGTAATAGTGACTTTAAGTACATTTAAATGTTAAATTTAGTAACTTTAAATGACATCTTAAATGTTATTTTAACAGCATTTCGTTATTTTTAAGAAGTCATGGAAAATCACTTAAAGTTATACTATAAGCATTCTTAAGGTTAGAAGTAAATAGACTGAAATTTAGCATTTTGTAAACTTTTAGGATACTTTACGAATATCTTAAAGCTGTTCATTCGTCTCACGTTGTTTGCAAATTAAATCAACATTGAACAATGTGTAAAATTCATTTTTGGCCCAACAATTGTACCACTGAACAAACATCTATAAAGCCAACGCATCATAATACACTCACGACACTGATTTTTATTTATTTATTTATTTTTAATGATGCCAGGCTCTCTTACACTTCATGTTTGTGCAATAAATAATAATTTCCCTTGTGATAAAAGCAACTTTTATATCCCTTTTGTATCGACAACGTCCTTTTCCGTCAAAGCCTGAAGTAAAGAATGAGCTCCAATTGCTACATATATAGCATATGCAGTTAAATTTTTTGAACATTAATAAAAATAGTTATTTGTTCCAATACTCCTGAAGGCATTTTCATTTGGAGAAGGTAGTGGTTAATGGTAGGCCTGAGAGCTTTTCACAGCAGCTAAACAGAGAGTGCTAATAAAACTGGCAATGAAAGGTGCATTCATGCTTCAAAAATAGTGGAACCGCCGTATATGCAGTTTCAGTTATCCATGTTTTACCTCAGGCAGAAAATATTAAGCAGAAACATCAGGATCGAGAGAGACAGACAGATAGAGAGAGAGAGAGAGAGAGAGAGAGAGAGAGAGAGAAATGAAGAAAAAAGCACACAGTATATTTGCTACATAGCTTCATATATATTCAGACAAACAGTATTTACTAGAGGTATCCAATTAGTTACGCTTAAGTTGCCTTTTGCGACTCCTGGCTGGCTCGCCAATCAACAGATCTTCTATTCACTGCAGAGTTTATATACTAACATTCTGAAATTTAAAACACATCTTAGTTTGTAATACTGCCTTTGAAAGGTTGTGAAAGACCTTGTTTGCATTAGAAAATACAGCGCCCTCCACAATTATTGGCACCCCTCGTTAAAATGTGTTCTTAGGCTTCTAATAAATTCATTTTTTTTAATAATATAGGACAACAATGCAATAAAAAAGAGAAAAATCCAACCTTTAGTTCAAGTGCATTTATTCAGGAGGAAAAAAAATCCCACATTAAGAAATAATTCTTTCACATGAAATCATGTGTGCCACAATTATTGGCACCCTTGATGTTAATACTTTGTACAAACCCCTTTTGCCAACAAGACAGCACTTAATATTCTCCTATAACATTTCACAAGATGGGAGAATACAGAGACAGGGATCTTCAACCATTCCTCTTTGCACAATCTCTCTAAATTGTCCAGAGTCCTGGGTCCTCTCCTATGCACTCTCCTCTTCAGCTCACCCCACAGGTTTTCACCGATCCTCCCCCATACTTCACAGTGGGCATGAGGTGCTTTTCCGCATACTCATCTTTTGTGATGTATTAGAGTGTTTGTTGCCAAAAAGCTCTATCTTGGTCTCATCTGACCAAAGCACACAATCCAAGTACCGCTTAGCGAACTCCAGACGTTTACGTTTATGCTTGTAAGTGAGAAAAGGCTTTTTCCGTGTATGCCTCCCAAACAGCTTGTTGGCATGTCAATAGCGCCTGATGGTTGTTACTTTGTGACCCCAAGATGCTATTCTTTGATGCAATTCTCTAACAGTGAGCTTTGGATAACTTTTTACTTCTCTTCCCATCCTCCTCACTGTGCGTGGTGGCAAGATAAACTTGCATCCTCGTCCAGGCTTGTTCGCCACTGTTCCAGTTGTTTTAAGCTTCTTGATGATTCCTCTGACAGTAGATACGGGCCAGTGTAGGCGAGCGGCTATTTTCTTGTAGCCATTGCCTGACTTATGAAGGTCGGCACACATCTGCCTTACTTGAACGGTGTGTTCTCTTGTCTTTCCCATGTTGAAGAGTGGATAAGAGAAATAGGCCTCTGTGTCACATCATATTTACACCCCAGGGAAACAGGATGTGATGAATTGCTAATTAAAGGTTCCTAGATACTCTGATCAACTTTATAAACTACAGTAGAAATGACAGAAATGCTTCAATTACATTTATTTTCTAGGAATTGTTATGGGTGCCAATAATTGTGGAACATGTGATTTTATGAAAAAGAATTATTTCTTAGTCAGGGATTTTTTTTTTTAATTCACTTGAGTTAAGGGTTACATTTTTCTACAATTTTCAGTGTGAGATTATGCTTCTGCAATAAAAAATTGAATTTATTTTAAGGCTTTTAACACATCTTCTGGGCTGCCAACTCTCACGCAATGAGCGTGAGACACACGCATTCGATTGTCTTCACACGCTCACACGCCATACCTCCGATTTCTCACGCGAGAAAAAAATCTAGTTTATCTATCTAATCTAGGCTACCCATTGCGTCGCGCCAACCACTTGTGATTGATCAATTACGCCTTACGCACGGCTAAACAGAGAGGTGTTCCCTTCTGTACACACTCCCCTATGGTAGGTGGCGCATCTAATGATGCTGCACTCGCCAGAAGTTGGATAATTGCCTACCGTCAATTTAGAGGAAGAGGAGAGAGAAGAAGGTATCCGAGTTGAAGACGGGTGTCTCAGACAGGTTTGTACATATGCATGCCAATGTGTGGCGTTACTGGCGTAATTATGAACTTATATAAAGTTTCTTAATTGTTTTAGCCTATAAGTGTTGTGAGAATATTTAATGCCATATCAAGAGCTGTGTACTAGGCATGCTAAATCATTATAGGCCTACTGCCGTGCCACAGCCTCTATCTTCCCCAACAAGCAGCACGGGAGAGCACCTCCTTAGCACACGGTTATTAAGGCGCATTTTTAGTTTGTTTACTGTATGTTATCATACTTTATGACTTTATTTGAAGCCATACTGGAAATGTTATAAAATAAAGCAAGTAAGAGATAATATTACAAATGCAAGAAGAGCCATTAGCCACCATACCTATTGTTTATTTACAGGGTATTTATTTTTAATTATTTCTGATGTATGTAATTGCTCAGTTAAAGTAAATAAAGCATGGTCGCCTGTAATATCAAAGAACTTGAACTTGTTGTGAATAATTAAAAAAAAAAGACAGAACAATATACTGAGGAGACAGGGTTTCAAAGAGGGCAAGACAGGTAGAGAATATTTGTCAGATAACAGGCCCTGACGAATGCTCTATTACTAATAAGAAACATAGATAAGAAATAAATTAATAAGAAATATATTAATATAGCTTATTTAAGTATGACCAACATTTTTAAGCCCAACTTTGTGTGCCCATTCCCACCTATGGCCAAGGTTCAGCTTTTTGTGTTTCAATACGGTTCAAACTTAATCATTTTAATGTTTCTTGTAGCACATGCACATTTTGCTTCCTGTTTAAGCATTTTATTTGTTCTTTTGCTGTCGATATTTTTCCCCATGCCAATCTTCTGCTGAACCCAGTGGTGGGGAAAGCCCTTAAATGCATAATGAATAGTCAGTGAGGGACAATCTTATTTTTGCAACAGTTATTAAAAACTTAACATTTAGTTTCAATTCAGAAGGTGTTTAGGCTTAGCTGATGAAATATTTTCAAACATGAACTTGCCTTTAAATCTGAAACACAGGTCTATAGGGCTACAGGAACATTGGCAGTCATCTGTAGTTTTCTAGTGTGGGGGCTTTTAAGCCAAAACTTGGTGCTTTTGTTGGCCACAAGCTGAAGGCCTGGCAAGTCAGGGTGTGTAAGGATGTAGGTATGGCACAGCAGGCCACTCCAAAAATCCACCAGAATGCAGGAACATCTACTAAATCCAAAATCTCAACCCCCCCCCCCATTGTCCATCTCCAGCTGGACGACCCACTAACAAAACGCCAGAATGCAGGGGGACAAGTGAATATCTCACTCCAAGGAATTTTGAAAAGTTGGCAGCCCTGCATCTTAACCGGGAACCGGGGTGCCAATAATTGTGGAGGGCGCTGTAACTTCTTTCAAATGCACAGACTTGTGGAGATAAAGCTTAATGCTGCAACATTAGTCTCATCAGAGTATTAGGAAGTATTAGTATAAGTTTTTACTGGATTAGGAATTTGGTGGGGGTTTTGGTTGGATGCAGGATATTGAAACTTAGTCTGGCATTATGAGATTAGGAGAGACCACTTCCATGTCAGTAAACAGTTTGGAGGCGGGATGCAAATGCAAATTCCTTTATTTTTATAATCACAAGCATCCGACCTTGCAAATTGAAGTGATCTGGTTCTTTGAGTTACTTTACTGTAAATTTGTGACTTTTTATAATATTGGGATTTCTGAGTTTTGTTTTTTTTTTTCTACAAAAAAGTAGAAAGATCCTGAGTGAGAGTAACAATTTGCATCAATGCTGCTAGTGCAAATTAATCATGCAGGTTTTGATAACAGAAACAGTTTTGATCTGTAAGTAGGATTTTTTTTTTTTTTCATTGACGAATGGTGACAGGGTGGTGTAGTGGTCAGCACTGTTGCTTCACAACAAGGTGGTCCTGGGTTCGAGCCCCGTGGCCGGCGAGGGCCTTTCTGTGCGGAGTTTGCATGTTCTCCCCGTGTCCGCGTGGGTTTCCTCCGGGTGCTCCGGTTTCCCCCACAGTCCAAAGACATGCAGGTTAGGTTAACTGGTGACTCTAAATTGAGCGTAGGTGTGAATGTGAGTGTGAATGGTTGTCTGTGTCTATGTGTCAGCCCTGTGATGACCTGGCGACTTGTCCAGGGTGTACCCCGCCTTTCGCCCGTAGTCAGCTGGGATAGGCTCCAGCTTGCCTGCGACCCTGTAGAACAGGATAAAGCGGCTAGAGATAATGAGATGAGATGAGAAACTCTAAATGTGTATTTTACTAAACTGGAGAATGTTAACAGTTGTTTTTTAAAGTAAATTTGAATTTAATCATTTACTTATTTTTTATTTATTGGACAGTGGGCACAGATTCGCAGAAATTGGACAGCTGAAAATTGGAAAACACATTGCCTGGTCTTTGTCCAAGCTTCAGTTGTGCACAGTTTGAGTGAGTCTGTGCCCACTGCAGCCTCAGATCCTGTTCTTGGCTGACATTGTTCTCACTGGAATTTGTATTTGTGACTGTTTAAAGATCACTGAAAAAAATATGTAAAAAATATATATGTATATTGTCCTCATATAAAGGTTTTTTTTTTTTTTACAAGCTCCCTCCTGTTTCTTAATTCTACATAATTATCAGGTGCTGATACCTACAGTACTTACAAATAGCAGGGATAAATATAATTATTCTATCCCCATTCACTGGATATAACCAATCGCATGCTCTGATTGGCGACTCTACTACTAGGATATCAGCTCATATACCGTGAGTACAGAAAAACAAAATGGCGGCACGTGTTGCAGAACCAACCGAGGATGAAATAAAAACTCTCCTCGAAAACAAAACCCTAAAATATACAAAAAAAGGATTAAAAGTATTTGATGGTAAGAATGTATCTTATTTTTCATTTTTCAAGAATTATTATTTTTGCCTTTTTCACAAATTGCTCCTGTCATTTCGCCGGTTTGTTTCCAGGATTTTGTCAGATGTTTCGTATAAAGTTTTTATTTATTGAATTTGCAAAAAAATACAAATAAAAATGCTCTGTTTCTTCAAATCCAGTGAATGTGGATAGAATAAAACAGTTATTCCACTCAATCTCGTCGTACATGGATTATAGCCGACTCAGTGCTATGCACCTCATCAGCTATCGGCTCATGTACGATTCGATTTCATGGAATAACTGTTAAATATCAATTATTCGCCAAAGGTGAAGTGAATATCAGTGAATAATGCCGCTTTTCCACTACAAACGCGGCTGAGTTGGGCTGAGCCGTGCCGTGCTGAGTTGGGCTGAGTCGAGCTGAGTGGGGCTGTTGGAGTTGCATTTCGACTATAACCGCGCTGAACCGTGCTGGCTGGAAGTGGGTGGACACATTGGGTGGAGTTAGCGAAAGTGGGTGGACGTCACGTGATGTCGTTATGCGGCGCAAACAGTGACATCAGTGACCTTTTAAGCGGTAGACTCACAACCCGGATAGTAAACAATAAACATGGAGGACATGGAGTCGTTAGTGTTGCTGGTCTTGGTGCTGTGGCTTGTTGTCACCGACAACGCGGACAGATACTGGCAAGAGCGTATAGATGAGGCGAGGCGCATAAGGCTTCAGAAATTCTCGTAATTCGTAATTCTTCTCCTTCCGGGTTTACGGTGTTTACAGATCCCAGCGCGCTCGCGGGGCGTGTGTGGGCATGTGAGGACACTCCTCCTCACCAATCAGTGCACAGGGGAGTGTCTGCTCACGCCCCCAGCCTCACTCGGCTCGCTTTGGCTCGCTTCAGCCCCACTCCAAAACGGTGCGAGTTTTAGGGGCTAAGCAGGGCTGAAGCGAGCTGAGTCGTGCTGGTTTTTTGGTAGTCGAAACGTGAGCCGTGTCGGGATGAAGTGAGCTGAAGCGAGCTGAAAAAGGGTAGTGGAAAAGGGCCATAAGAATGAGATGAAATTAAGGTTCTTATTTATCGATATTCACTGAGCCTGAGGTGGATAATTGTTTTAGTATAAATACACAGGTGATTATTTTAAAAAAGCATATTCAAAAAATCATTTCGTTCAATCTTCAAAAGCAGCATGTAAATGTAATAACGGCGCAGCACAGACTTGTCACTTATCTATGCCGACTCACATAAAATACTTTGTTTTGAAATAAATAAAATAAATCACAATCAATCCTTCCCTTTGAATAGTTTTAGACCAAACTTTGCAGCATCTTTAGTGCTTTTAGAAACAGCATTTTCTTTCCTAATTTCTAATTCTTCTTCACTTACGGTGACGATGCGATTGGCTGCCATTTTGCCGAGTTGCTTGAGGTGATTATCGAGAAATAGTCCGAATCTCTCGACCAATCAGAGCGTGTGATTTTCTCTACTAAAAAGGAAAATGATATCAAACTTGTGTTCAGAAGAATATGGATTTCCAGTGTAGTTATGGATTGCTGCATAATTAGCAAAAAACAAATAAAGCTATACCAGTCCTGGAGCATATAATTTGTCAGAATTTTACGTTTTATGTTCACAGACCACAAACAGCATCTCCATCATAATATATCACAAGAGAATGAATGATGAGCGAAGCAGCAGAGCAGAAGGTATGCGTAATTGCATCGTAGAGAGTTTTGTGTGTGTGTGTGTGTGTGTGTGTGTGTATGGTGGGTGTCAGTGTGTCAGTATCTGTACAGCTTTAATGCCATTTAATGTTGCTGCAGAAGAAAGTGAGCATCAATCACGAGTAATTTATGACACCAATCACGCCTTCAACCCCCCCATCAGCGAAATGTATGTGCAAATACAAACACTCTAAAAATAAAGTGAGTCAGATGACTGCGTGAGGCCATCTGTCCAACGCGAACACCTCCACCCCACCCCACTTGAATATTGAATCACCTCGTTGACTCACACGCATGCAGCACATTCTGTCCTGCCGCCAGCCTCATTTTTATTCCATCTTCTCCTCTGCCATCGAGGACAGATATGTTTAATTGGTAATCAAACGTCAGTCATGACGAGAGCACACGCTAGCAGTGCACCAGGGTCCGAGTCGTTCGACAGTCTCGCTGTATGAGATGCAGGCAATCTTTGCAGGTGGAGATTGCTTTGTCTTTGACCAGTCTCGAGTGAAAAGGAAGTTGTTCTATCAGGCTGCCTACTCATTCCCGAGGTCTCAGCAATGGACTCTATGATTCCCTGAAGTAACAAATGTATCGTGGATTCTCAAAGGGCATTTCGCCAGACCGCTGTCCAGATGCACAAGTAATATAGCAACTCTCAGTCTATCTCGGCTACGATGGGGGTTGGCGTTTGACTTCTCCATGTGGAATTGCTGCATGATCTGGTTTACTTCTGTCTGCCGTCTGTCAATGCAGAGATCTAATTCCAAACATGTGACTCTTGATAATTATACGCAAGCAACTTATTTACTTTCCCTTAAGCCTACAGGGCAAAAAGTTTTAACTCCTAAATAAAACTTTGTGAAGATTTTATTAAGCAGTTTTTTGGCAAAATAGTCCAAAATAGTGTTTTGTTTCATTATGGCACTTCATGTTACCACTTTTGATACTAACAGAGAGATAATTATTTGTCCAAAAACAGTAGACAAAAAAATATCCTTCCTATCAGTCCATTAAAGGTAGACTGCATTTCAGATTTTTCAAATGTAGGTCATAAAAAGGATTTTCCCTGACACCTAATTATTTTTGTTTAGTGGACCGAAAGCTACTGAATTCGAATCACAGATTTCCAAATGTTATTTGGTTTTTTAAATAAAACAATTAATGAATTTAAAGCCACATGGCCCGAAATTCTCCACTATTTTTTCCTGCTTCACCATGACCCAATTCAAGATACTATGTCATGCATGGCATGGTGGGCTTTCCCCGTTCACGCAAGGTATTGTGGGACACAAATTTGAAATAGGAAAGAAAAACGGAGGACATGAGTGTGCGACTGAAATGTGAAAGACCGACTACAGTAACGGAAAGCGAGAAGAAATATATGCTATTTACCTGCTGGTTGGTCCGTATTGTGAAATACTGTGACCGAGGTCTTGAAAGTACTGAGCGAGGCCCTCTGGGCCGAGGTCAGTATTCAAGGCTGAGGTCACGGTATTTTATGGAATCAATTTTGTGCCAAAATGTTCATACAATACTTTTGAAATATCAAACAAAAACGACAAATCAAAATACAAAAAAAACAAAAAAAAGTCAAATTTTTTTTTTTACACTGGCAAACAAATTATTCGTGTAATCGTGCAAAATATCAGTCTATTACTCTTCAGAAACCTTTTATTTTTGTTCCGCATCTTTCTCAGTTTTGTTTGACGTAATTTATTTTGGTTGCGATTCCAGCTTTCTCGTTTGCGCTCCCTGACTTTTTGCTTGCAGTTTTGGCACAAACTTCACGTGTGGGTGGGCTGTCCAGGAATGCATTCCCATTGGCTAACTTGTGTTTGACTGACAGCTACGCTCAGCCATTCCCTACTCGGATTCTGGCGGACTGTTTGACGAGTGACCGATCCATTGACGGTAAACAAGGATCGAGTGGACTTCAGTGGCGACTATGATATTGAATTAATTCAACAAAGTGTAAGTGCGGGACAAATGTGTTGTATGTGTTGCAGTAGTGCACATTATGCAGGTGTTTCATGGCAAGTCAAATGTTAGACTTAGCTCCACTGCCCAATATAATAGCTGTCTTGCTAATGTTAAACACACCTGCATAATGTGCACTACTGCAACACATACAACACATTTGTCCCGCACTTACACTTTGTTGAATTAATTCAATATCATAGTCGCCACTGAAGTCCACTCGATCCTTGTTTACCGTCAATGGATCGGTCACTCGTCAAACAGTCCGCCAGAATCCGAGTAGGGAATGGCTGAGCGTAGCTGTCAGTCAAACACAAGTTAGCCAATGGGAATGCATTCCTGGACAGCCCACCCACACGTGAAATTTGTGCCAAAACTGCAAGCAAAAAGTCAGGGAGCGCAAACGAGAAAGCTGGAATCGCAACCAAAATAAATTACGTCAAACAAAACTGAGAAAGACGCGGAACAAAAATAAAAGGTTTCTGAAGAGTAACAGACTGATATTTTGCACGATTACATGAATAATTTGTTTGCCAGTGTAAAAAAATTTACTTTTTTTTGTTTTTTTGTATTTTGATTTGTCGTTTTTGTTTGATATTTCAAAAGTATTGTATGAACATTTTGGCACAAAATTGATTCCATAGTATTTCACCATACGGACCGACCTTAAGCTGGTAAATAATGTATTTATTTTTTTCTTTACCAAATTCTAACAGAAAACGAGAGCGCCTGAAAGGGAAAACCGAGCCGAGCCACCATTTTGAATCCTCATTCACGGCTGTAATGCAAATTGCTTCCTCCTCGGTATACAAGTGCACTTCCATGGCAGGAAAAAAAAACTACATTTTGCCGCCTATGTAGTCCCCTATTTATACAAAATTGAGTCATTCAGGATTCAGCCATGTTTTTGCTCGGCGTTAGCAACAGTTACAGGTTTTTAGCTTTCTCCTGAAATGTTTTCTTTTATTTCTTCTTCCTCAGGGTCATAAAACTCGCTTTTGCTGTGAACACTGTCGTTATCGCTATCCATGCTGTAAAATTAATGCTATTCTCCTGAGAAATGCTGGCAAAAATTTATAAGATTTTTGATAATCTTATAAATAAATCTTATAAAAAAGATAAATGTTGACAAAAAATGCTACTATGTTTGTTGTTGTTGTGAACGAGCGAGTCGCCAGAGGTCCGTAACCGGGGTCCGTACCATAGGATACAGATCCGCTCGCCAGCCAATCAGAGCGCAGGATTTGGACAGCGAAAAAAAAGAAAAGATGTTATGTTCTATACAAAGGAAAGGAAACGCAGGACCAAACTAATAAATATCGACGCTCAGCGAGCACCTCAGTGTGATCAGCTGTTCGTTTAGCGACAGAATGATGGAACTGCCAGTGCACGCTCAAAGGTAAACCTGCGCATGCGCACACACACAGACTTCCTCTGTCTGCTTGACTGCACGAAGCGAGTGATTTCATGCACATTATTTGCTTTAATCCCCTCAAATTAAATAACTTCCCTGACACAGAATGGCCTGATATTTTTTGAGATATTACAGAAATAAACATATATCACAATGACCACATTTCAGAGGGAACCAAATTTCACCGATTTTATGGAATCGAAAGGCCATCTAGCTTTAATCAGACCAGAGTACTGTAAGAAAATGAAAAACCAATTCAAGTATTAAACTAATCTCTCTAGCATCTACCCCAGTGAGCTTTTTTATGCTAAATAATGTATATAAATCCATGCGATTGGATAAACCATGAGAGATCTGCTACGGAAACTGAGCCTTTTTTTATTATATTATGATTTTTTTTTTCAGTTTATCATGTTACAATAGTTTGCTGGGTCCACTGTCTACCAATTGATGACCTCTGACCTCAACATTCTAGGATTCATTGGTAGCTTCAGGCTAACATTCCTCACTCTCACAGTTTCACAGTAGTTACTGAATAATACATCAGAGTTACAGAATAGACTGTGTTCCTATGAATAATGTAATTATAACCCGAGAGTGGAAGGTCTTCAAGACAACATGAAATCGAAGTTGGGCTTCCTGACATTGTCGGTTTGTTAATATCGCTGGTATTTGATGTAGAATAGCACAATTATACAACATTCTTATTTCCTCATTAACATCCATGGAAATGTAATGCATTTTGTCCACAGTGTAAACATCAAATGATATTCATAACCATGAAGGATGGGCAAAAAACAACTACCACATCACATCACTATCACATAACATTTCATGTCCGGTCTATTTCGCATGCTTGCCTTAAACACCTCATCTCATCTCATTATCTCTAGCCGCTTTATCCTTCTACAGGGTCGCAGGCGAGCTGGAGCCTATCCCAGCTGACTACGGGCGAAAGGCGGGGTACACCCTGGACAAGTCGCCAGGTCATCACAGGGCTGACACATAGACACAGACAACCATTCACACTCACATTCACACCTACGCTCAATTTAGAGTCACCAGTTAACCTAACCTGCATGTCTTTGGACTGTGGGGGAAACCGGAGCACCCGGAGGAAACCCACGCGGAGAACATGCAAACTCCGCACAGAAAGGCCCTCGCCGGTCACGGGGCTTGAACACGAACCTTCTTGCTGTGAGGCGACAGCGCTAACCACGACACCACCGTGCCGCCCATAATAATAATTATACCGCACAAATTCAAGTACCCTGTATACAGTTTTCAAAAGCACCTGATTTGGTACCTAAAGTTGAGAAATACAGACTGGTGTTCATGCAAATCAACACAAGCTGTGAAAATATGAACATTGGCATTAAGTACATAAACACCATGTTCGAGCCAATTGACATTATTATTATTATTATTATTATTATTATTATTATTATTATTATTATTATTATACTAAGAATATATTTGTTTCTTCTTTGTAATCATAGAAAAGTAATTTGGAATTAAGTCTTAAGCTTCAAAATATAAGTAAATAATATCAATATGTTGGACCGGTCTTTCCTCCTCCTCCTCCGAATGAGGTCATCCGGTCTGCATAATGTACTGATAGATGTCAGCTGGGGGCGCTGTGTTGTCTTTGTGTGGAAGGATTGAGGAGTGAAACAGATTGTTGACCACTAAGTTATTGAATTTTAAGTTCATTTTGTTTTATTTTTGCTTGAAGTCAACCATGGTGTCTACGTAAATAAAATCTCCACGAGTGCTATCTTTTACAGTTAGTGAGGCACAAACCTCCTCCTCAAAGGCTACTAAATAAGGATCTTTGTGAACGAAGAGTAGCCTCAACACACCACAGACACAAACTAGAAAGGCACTCGGTAGAGTCGATACCTCCACCAAGCTACATGTTATCAACATCAAAATCAAAACATTTGAACCTACGGTAGGATAATCCTAAAGCTGTACACCAAATTTCATCCAAATCTGTTCATGACTTTTTGAGTTACGTTGGGAACAGGCAAACAAATGTTGGATCCGCATACGTATCCGGATTTGCATCAAAATCTAATCAATTGTTCCTTGGCCCATGGCTCACCTTTCCTATAAATTTCATCAAAATTCGCTCACTACTTTTTGGGTTACGTTTGTAAAAACAAGCAAATGGAGGCGAAAACATAACCTCATCCAACAAAGTTGGCGGAAGTAAAAATAACTTTTCGGCTTCTTAGACCCTAACAGTTCCTTCAGTCCATTCCTGTATGCAGAAATGAAATTACAAAAAAAAAAAAAATTGTCATGTATACACACGAATTACTTCAGAAACTTAAGTCCAAAACGATGGCAGTATTGATAAGTATTCATAAGAGTCGAATGAATATGCACGTGCTTATATAGATTTTGTGGGCTTACCATTTAGACTATGCAAATAACCCGAGTGTCTTTCACACCTCTGAGAAGGACAGATTGTTCTTGTGCACCAGCATCCAAGACAGAGGTTTTTCAATGGCCTGACCTGTGGACTTGGTTGCCAAATGTAACATAATGCAGCATAAAATCAAGAGAAAACTTCAAAACAAAAAGCTAAACCGAAAAGATGTACAGTGGTGCTTGAAAGTTTGTAAACTCTTTAGAGTTTTCTCTATTTCTGCATAAATATGACCTAAAACATCATCAGATTTTCACACAAGTCCTAAAAGTAGATAAAGAGAACCCAGTTAAACAAATGAGACAAACATATTATACCTGGTCATTTATTTATTGAGGAAAATGATCCAATATTACATTTCTGTGAGTGGCAAAAGTATGGGAACCTTTGCTTTGAGTATCTGGTGTGACCCCCTTGTGCAGCAATAACTGCAACTAAACGTTTCCGGGAACTGTTGATCAGTCCTGCACACTGGCTTAGAAGTTACCCTGGGGTCCTTTGTGATCTCACCGACTATTACACGCCTTGCTCTTGGAGTGATTTTGTTGGTCGACCACTCCTGGGGAGGGTAACAATAGACTTGAATTTCCTCCATTTGTACACAATCTGTCTGACTGTGGATTGGTGGAGTCCAAACTCTTTAGAGATGGTTTTGTAACCTTTTCCAGCCTGATGAGCATCAACAACGCTTTTTCTGAGGTCCTCAGAAATCTCCTTTGTTCGTGCCATGATACACTTCCACAAACATGTGTTGTGAAGATCAGACTTCGATAGATCCCTGTTCTTGAAATAAAACAGGGTGCCCACTCACACCTGATTGTCATCCCATTGATTGAAAACACCGGACTCTAATTTCACCTTCAAATTAACTGCTAATCCGAGAGGTTCACATACTTTTGCCACTCACAGATATGTAATATTGGATCATTTTCCTCAATAAATAAATGACCAAGTATAATATTTTTGTCTCATTTGTTTAACTGGGTTCTCTTTATCTACTTTTAGGCCTTGTGTGAAAATCTGATGATGTTTTAGGTCATATTTATGCAGAAATATTGAAAATTCTACAGGGTTCACAAACTTCTAAGCACCACTGCATATGACAAGATGAGAAAGCACTAAAATACACATTTAATAAAAGTCTGGTTTACGTATTCCCAATAAATTCCTGCATGAATAGTTCTCGATGTAATGATCACATTAATCACGGCAAATGTGCTGCAAAAATACATTTATAGTATTTATACAACTGTATATATATATATAAAACTTTTAATGCACCAACAGTTAATTGTTTGCACAATGTAATGACACACCAGAAGATACTGAAATTGTACAAGCAATTGTAATGTGTGCACAGGATATAGTTCTATGAATATTATCACACATACACTCACTGGCCACTTTACTAGGAACACCCCTACATCCACCTGCTGTTTGATGCCGTTCTCTCATCAGCCAATCCCTAAACAGCAGCGCAATGCATCAAATCATGCAGATACAAATCAAGGGCTTCAGTTAACGTTCGCAATGTTCAAACATCAGAACGGGAAAAATCGTGATCTCAAAGTGTGACTTTCTTTCACTGTGGCATGGGTGTTGGTTTGAGCCAGACGTATGTGATGGTGTGAGTATTTCAGAACCTGCTGATCTCCTGGGGTTTTTATACACAACAGTCTCTCGAGTTTACACAGAATGATGCGGAAAATAAAAAACATTTGCCAGGAAGGATACAGTAACTCATCGTAACTTTTTATAACCGTGGTGAGCAGAAAAGCATCTCAGCAGAAAAGCAACAGCAGAAGATCACATTGGGTTCCACTCCTGCAGCCAAGAACAGGGATCTTAGAATCAAGAACAAGTTCCTATTAAAGTGGCCGGTGAGTGTATTATATTAATTTGCTGTCTTGAGTCAAATTTATTAAATAATGTCAGGAATGTCACAGCAAGAAGGTCCGGGTTCGAGCCCCGTGGCCGGCGAGGGCCTTTCTGTGCGGAGTTTCATGTTCTCCCCGTGTCTGCGTGGGTTTCCTCCGGGTGCTCCGGTTTCCCCCACAGTCCAAAGACATGCAGGTTAGGTTAACAGGTGACTCTAAATTGAGCGTAGGTGTGAATGTGAGTGTGAATGGTTGTCTGTGTCTATGTGTCAGCCCTGTGATGACCTGGCGACTTGTCCAGGGTGTACCCCGCCTTTCACCCGTAGTCAGCCGGGATAGGCTCCAGCTTGCCTGCGACCCTGTAGAACAGGATAAAGCGGCTAGAGATAATGAGATGAGATGAAAAATAATAATAATATAAAATTTGGCCTCAAACATCATTTAAGTTTCTGAGTGTATGTACCAGTGGCGGCTGGTAGTCTTTCAAACAGGGGAGGCTGGTCGGTTACGATATTTCCAGATTTTAAAAGAAAAAACACAACAATTTTGCCCATACTCATGCCTCTGATCTAGCTGATTGTTGGCAGGGTCACAAACTGTGAAATAACAGGTTATTTTGGCCCATTAGCCTACTGTCCAATATACATGATGGTGGTGGGGGAGGGGGTTTATATTTTAACATATTATATTTTAAAATTGTGGCATGTTGTTTAAAAATTGACCTCGGCTGTGTTTTTGTTTAAAAATGTTTTCCAAATTGTAGCGGTGTTTAATTCATATCCAGAAAAACATATATTCCAATATAATATACTCAGCATAAACACTTTAAATAGATTCTATATTTTTGGTCCATCCATGACATACAGTATTACTAAAGTAGCCTATTTACTGTTGTTGATGTGGGTCACTTGCTGTTAGCCAATTCACTTTCTCGTACCAGGAGATCTGAAAGGAACGAGTATTATTCCCTACCTTTTTCACCAAGTCAGTTTGAGGCGTTGGTCTACCCTGCTCTTTAATTTTAATTTTTTCCTCGAAAGGAAGCCTGGCAAATGGCTTCACCAAAATTAAATCAGCAATGCTTGGCATCCGTGCGCAGCTTTCTTGCTAGCTGACTAGCCGCCTCAAGTTCAGTCACTCAAATAAACGAAATTTCTGGAACTAAGATAGCAAACTTGACAACACTATATTTACACTTTATTTACAGTGAAAATATATACAAACTAAAAAAGCTGGTAGAAACCGTATGTAATGAATGAAATCGAAATGTAAGCCGATCTCTTACAATACAGCACTTGCGAATCCGCATGGGACTGAACTGATGTTGCCAGATACTGCTGACGTTATCCAGCCCAAAATATGTTCAAAACCCGCCAAAATGCACTTAATTGGCCGGTAAACCGCCCAATCTGGCAACACTGTGCTGCCTGTCTATAGTTGAAACGAGCTGTCAATCAAAGAAAATATCCGGCCGCTTTCACCAATCGCCAGTCTCCTCGCGGAAACTGCCATGTCCCTCCCATGTGAGGCTGGGAGTCCGTGGGCGGGCATTTTCGCAGTATTTGTCCAATAACCGTCTTGCATTTTGAGATTGAAAAGCGCAGAGCTCCCAAATGCCATTGAAGTCCATTGAGGCTGGGAGTCCGTGAGACTCCGTGGGTGGGCGTTTTCGCAGTATTTGTCCAATAATTGTCTTGCATTTTGAGATTGACAAGCACATAGCTCCCAATCCACTGAGGCTGGGCTGCATCGCGCTGTCACGAGGGGGAAAAACTCACGCACACATTAGGCGAACTGGGGAAAGTTATAACGGAATGATTTCGCACTGTAGTGGGTTGAGCACATATATTTCGATGATTCTGGATCTGAAATAGCAATGTTATAAGGTCGGCTATAACATAAGCCTAGCGCAATTCATCCTACACGATGTTCGTCATTTTTAGAGGAGGCTGAGCCTCCCTCGTTGTCTTAGAGCAATCACCCGTGGTATGTACAGCCCCCCAAAAAAGGCACACAAGTGAGAGAGACCTCTATTTTACTCAAAATCCTACCAAACTGTCTAAATCTTAGGTTTGAATAGTGATCTCTGTGATTTCAGTCTGAAATCTGTTAAGATATGTGCATATAACTCAACGGCCCTTAATTTCCAGAAACCCTTTGCTGCTCTCTGGAAGTTTCTAAAGCCTGGAAGGATTTGATCTATTTGAAATAGATCCACATTGTAAATACTCTGGATCTATTCTGGCTCTGTCATATTGTACAGATGCACGGAAACAACCTTCTGCTCAGAATAATGTATCAGCACACACAGTCAGAGACTCTTCGCATAGTGCAGCCATCAGCAGTGAGAAAGTCATTTACATATCAACGTGATGTCCCATTCCACCCAGTCGATTTCATAGGGCACACATCCTTCCAGACTTCCTCTCAAAACCCATCTGCTGCTCTTTCAGCTCCAGGAACCACAATAAAAGCTAGAAGGGTACTCGTTAGATTGCATACCTCTGCGCCAAGCCACATACTCGGATTTGCATCAAAATCTGATCGATTGTTCCTTGGCCCGTGGCTCACCTTTCCTCCAAATTGCATCAAAATTTGCTCATTACTTTTTGAGTTACATTGGGAATAAACAAACAAGATATTTACTCAAGATAGATCAACTGTTATTGCTCAACTGGTATAATGTGGCAAATTTTGGCAGTAAGACAGAAGGTGTGAATACTGTATTTCTGGGTCTTTGCAAAGCGTTTGATTTAATCCACCATGCCATCTTGTTGACCAAGCTTGCCACCATGGGAGTTAGAAGCTTCTAGAAATGGACTTAGAGCTTCTTGTCAGGAAGAACACTGCAAGTGAAGCTACCTGGAGCATTGTCTAAATTAGCTCATCATTGTTGGTGTTCCACAAGGTGGAGTTCTATTTCCTACACTCTTTATATTAACGACATTGAGGAAGGCATTCCGAGTGACCGAGTTACAACATGCAAATACGGTATGCCGATGACTGCACGTAATTCTTGGGTTTCGCATGTGAGTGGAAGTGAGTCACATGGGTGGTAAAAGAAAGCAACTGGACTTGCTTGAAGATTCTTGAAGACGTTTCACCTCTCATCCGAAAGGCTTCTTCAGTTCTGTCTGACTGGTAGGGAGCATCAGGTATTTATCCTCTCACTGATGCTCCCTACCAGTCAGACAGAACTGAAGAAGCCTTTCGGATGAGAGGTGAAACGTCTTCAAGAATCTTCAAGCAAGTCCAGTTGCTCTCTTTTACCACCCGCAGTTTACCATGACCTGGATGAATGAGAATCTTCACAGACAAGTGAGTCACATCCACCTCGTTAGTTATTCAAAACTTTAGCTGGTGGTTTACCAAAGCTCAGTTGACAAAGCGTTTGTACGGAGAAGGTGCATTGCTTGCATGAAAAATGCCTTACGCTTGTGTTGTTTTAGGTTGTTTGAATCGATCAAACCATGAAACTGATCAAAGTTTCCTCAGGGTTCCCCAAGAACTAATAAAAAAGATGAACAAACACAAGATTTCACAAAAAGACGTGGAGAAAGGTGGCTTTTGAACCTCTCAGTGAAATCGAAGGGAGCCGAGTCGAAGCCTGCTCGAGTTTGCAGTGATCACTTCTTTGTGAAAGGTCTGTATTTCCCTCTCAGCTCTGTCCTTAGTGTATTCCAAGTACTTTTCTTGCTATGTGTCATTATTTTATGGTACTTTTTTTTTAGTCACGAAGCGCTAAAGTCCCCAGTTGTTTCTTTGTTTGCTCCTCACAAAGTCCATACGCATGAAGGTCGCGACAAAATTCTTCCCCAGCCGTACAGTTACAGTGCGCCGTGATCACTTCTTCTCCATCTTGTTTAACTAAGATCCAGGTCTTTAAAGGGGTTTCTGATGATCTTTGTGAATGATTTAGCTGAGAGATAAGAGCCAACACAAGTGAGAATCAAGTGAACTGTTGTTTGTTTACACTTCAGCTTGCAGCGCTTCGTTGTAAAGACGTGAACGAAAAGCTTTAAAAAAACACCATACTTACACAATACAGGATTCATTCGACAGCGACTTGATAGCAAGGTCCTTTACCCAGCCACATACAAAAAAGTTCTAAGCCTCCGTACTCTTCAACGCTTTCATCTGTTTTGCAGTGGAGAAGGACGTCTGCAACACCAGATAGTTCGAGAACTCGACTGAAGGGTAGTTTTTGAGATCGTATGCCAAATCCTTCTTTCCCAGACTGTAGGGGTCGATTCCATTGCACAGAGCAATCTTCTGAATGTATCTAAAGTGAGCAGTGGCTTCTAGATTACGAGCGTACTCTGATAAGTTATAGTTAGTTGTTTGCACTACGGCAGCCGTTTTGGTTTGCTTCACCATCAGCAGTTTTACCAGAAGTGAAATCACAAAGAAAAGTCACGTGACTGAAACCAAGAATACCAGAAAGGATCTTTAAATTCAGAGAGTCGTATGCAGGATGTCATGCACTATTTCTGGGCTGAGAGCAACAAAATGGAACTCAATGCCAAGAAAACAAAAGAGATGTGGGTTTCTTAAAAAAAAACCCGAACAACTCCCTACCTCCTTTACGCATCAAGGACGTGGACCTCGAAAGAGTCACTGAGTTCAAGTTGCTTGGCGTTGTAGTACAGGATGACTTAAAGTGGAACTCTGACATATCGAGTATTGTCAGGAAAGCTAGTCAACGTATTTATTATGTGAGAGCATGGAGGAAAGCTGGTCTTCCTATTGAGGTTGGCCTTACTACCTACATGACAAAGATCCGGCCCTTGCTGGAATATGCCAGTCCCATTTGGCGTGGTTTGCCTGAGTATCTCTCTGTGGAGCTACAAAGAGTGTATGACCATTGTCTAAGTATCCTTGGACTTCCAAAGGACACCCTGGAACCACTGGGCCAAAGAAGAGACACTATGACTAAGAATGATCTAAAGTGTATGATGGAGGGTAACAATTTTCACTACTTATTTCAACAATCTGAACACGTACACAACGACAGCCGGAGGAACAGGAAAAGTAACCAAGCACCGCTTTCTAGAACGAAGAGACGTCAGCAATCATTCATCCCGAAAGCTTTGAAACTGTAGCTGTAGGAGCTATCTCTCTCTCTCTCTCTCTCTCTGGCTGTCTGTCGTATCCGACAATGACGATCTATTAATTGCTCTTTTCCATCCTGTTCTATCAAGTGACAAACGTTGCCAGTTACCGGCTGAGATGTTTCTTTCGGCTAAGTTCCTTTTTAAGGTGTCTTTGAAACGTAACCTAGGCCTTCCAATTGCACGACTACCCTCACACAGCTGAGAGAAAAGAATTTGCTTGGGGAAATTTGCTTGTAGGAGCTATCTATTCTGTTTTATTCAACATTCACATATAAATATATATGAACTGTTGTGACTTTTATTTTAATGTAAAAGACTTTTTCACAATAGTGTTTTTAATTAAGCTATTATTATTACAAAGAAGGGGCCACATGGTGGTGTAGTGGTTAGGACTGTCGCCTCACAGCAAGAAGGTCCTGGGTTCAAGCCCAGCGGCCGGTGAGGGCCTTTCTGTGTGGAGTTTGCATGTTCTCCCCGTGTCTGTGTGGGTTTCCTCCGGGTGCTCCGGTTTCCCCCATAGTCCAAAGACATGCAGGTTAGGATAATTGGTGGCTCTAAATTGACCGTAGATGTGAATGTGAGTGTGAATGGTGTGTTAACCCTATGATAACCTGGCAACTTGTCCAGGGTGTACCCCGCCTCTTGCCCACAGTCAGCTGGGATAGGCTCCAGCTTGCCTGCGACCCTGTAGAACAGGATGAGTGGCTACAGATAATGGATGGATGGATATTACAAAGAAACAAACAAGAGAAAACATAACCTCCTCCAACAAAGAAGAAGAAGAGTATGTTTCGATCCTGTGAGCCAACCAGACAGGATCAGCGAATTGTGTCTAACCCGTGGACTTAAGATCGTGCATCAAAACATATGGTCGCTTCTAGGCAAACTGGACCAACTAAGGCTCTTCAGCTCTACAAACAAAGGACTCCATGTGATAGGACTTTCAGAAACCCACCTTTCTGAGGATATCCCGGATAGTGAGCTCCAGGTGGATGGCTTCAAAATCTATAGAAAGGACAGGCCTGTTGGTTTAGATGGTGGAGTCCTGGTCTACATCGCTGAATTCACACCTAACATCAGGAGAACTGGCCTAGAACATGATGATGTTGAGGGTATATGGATTGAGGTTTTATATCCAAAATCAAAAGGCATTCTGATAGGTAATTTCTACAACCCCCCAACTACATCTGATTATCATGACCCCAAGTTCATGGATAAGTTACTGGACGTTTTGAATAAAGCGTCTGTAGAAAACAAGGAGATAATCATCTTGGGAGATCTTAACTGTGACTTATTGCCTGGCTGAAAGCACGACAGTGACACCACGAAATTGGTCAGCATTTTTCGTACTATCGGTCTGGAACAGTTGGTTGATACTCCCACGAGGATAACAAAGAATAGTACATCACTCCTAGACACCATTGCTTCTAATAGCTCACAGAACATCGTGAGACGCGATGTCATATCAACAGCTTTCAGTGATCATGAAATGGTAGCATGTGTTAGAAAACTGAACTCCTTGAAATCCCAACCACTACCTGCCAAGTTTTCAGCAAGTATGATCCAGAATTATTCTGCGTCGACTTACATGAAGCTTTTCAGGACTTTGATGCAAATATTGAGGATGTTGATTGTTTTTGGACACAGTGGAGGGAACGTTTCACAAAGATCTGCGATGCTCATGCACCCATGGTAACAAAGAAGATTCATGGTCGTGACTGCCCCTGGTTCACTACAGAAATAAGCAATCTCATGAGAGCAAGAGGCATGTTTCTGAAAAGAGCAAGGAGATTAGGTTCAGAAGAGGATTGGAAGGAGTACAGACGTCATCGCAACCTTGTTACTACAAAGATAAGAGCCTCTAAAGCAAGCTACAATCGACAATTAATTGACACTAACATCAACGACCCACGCAATTTTTGGAATACCATCAAGAAAATACACCCAACCAGCAACAAGACAAGCAGATCTCCACCTGATGCTATGTCAGTCAGCGGAACAATCACCACTGATAAAACTGTAATTGCAAATGGGTTTTGTGTTTTTTTCTCAACCATCATTGATCGGATCCCATGTCTCATCTTGCCAGGCAAAAAATCCTATCCCCTCGAGACCTTGACCAGGAAGGAGTTCCGCTTCCAACCAGTCAGCTCTGCCTTTGTTTACCAACAACTCAGGACACTCAAGCCTAATAAGGCACCTGGTCTTGACAACATTCCTCCTCGAATGCTCAGGGATGATGCAGCGGAAATTGCTGTTTCGCTGGCTAGGCTTATCAACACCTCCCTACGAACATCAAGGGTTCCAGAGGAATGGAGGGTAGCAAAAGTGATACCATTATTCAAGGCTGGCAACCACAAAGACATGGACAACTATCGCCCCATATCTCTACTCTTGATTGTCTCCAAAGTCCTGGAAAAGGCTGTGCACTTTCAACTGATGAGTTACTCGGAGGTCAACAATCTGCTAAGTAATAACCAGCATGGATTTCGAAAGGGACATTCCACACAAGCCGCAGTCATTCATCTAACAGAAACCATCAGAGCAAACGCCGACAAGGGATGCTTGACGGGTGCCGTATTTATTGATCTCAGAAAGGCATTTGATTCGGTACCACATGGCTTGTTGCTTAGCAAACTCATTAAATATGGTATAAAAGATAAAGAGCTGAAATGGCTTTCAAGTTACCTGATGCAGAGACAACAGGTTGTATATTGTAATGGGATAACATCTGTCCCCCAAAATGTCACAAGTGGAGTTCCTCAAGGCAGCATTTTAGGCCCTCTCCTCTTCATTTTATATGTTAACGACATACAGCTCGTCCTTGAAAGATCTTCCATTCTCATATATGCTGATGATACTGTCATCTTCACATCTGGACCAACCTCAAACTGCATCGAGACAACGCTTAATGCAAATTTCAACAACATGCTCTACTGGCTTGACCAAAATGAGATGATAATTCATTTGAAAAAGACTGAGTGCTTACTATTTGGGACACACCAAAAATTGGCGCATTCTTCAAATCTGAACATCGCAATTGGAGACCAAGTACTTAAGCAAGTGACATCATATAAGTACCTTGGGGTGCATCTTGATGCTGCACTCACATACGAAGAGCACATTAACAATCTAGCTAGGAAGGTTTCGCAGTGTCTTGGCGCCCTCAGAAGAACCAGACCAAACCTGACAACAGAGGCAGCCAACACCATTTACAGGGCATTCATTCTGCCGATCTTAGACTATTGTGATATCTGCTGGAGTAGAGCTAGCTCAACACTCCTAGAAAAACTTAAGAGACTGCAGATAAGAGCAGCCAAGGTTGTACTGAAAGAGAAGTAGCAAAGACATCAGTCTGGAACGACTGGGCTGGAAAGACCTGCGAACCCAACAAAAACGGAATATGTGCGTCTTTGTTCATAGATGCCTGTATGGCTTGCCCCCTCAGGATCTCCCCATGACTTTCTGCTGGATCTCCTCGAAGTAAAACACTAGACAAAAAGGGATAAACCTTGAACTTCCTCAAGTTAAAACAGAATTCTTCAGAAAATCGATTAAGTATATGGGACCAAAAACATTTACTGTAATACCCTACCTGCAGAAGCAAAGTTACTATAGAAAGATCATTAACTGGCTTCAAAAGGAGAATCAAGAACATTCTATAGTCTCTTAGAGTAAAAAATTTTGACTTTTTTAATTTAGCTGTTATTTTTAGTTGTATTTTGCTTTTTAATAAGTAATCTGTTTTTCAATTGTAATAATTTAATGCAGGACCCCCAGTGATAGCAGACACTGTCTGAAAGGGTTTATCCTGTTGAAATATTGGTTAATAAATAATAAATAGTAAATAAAAGCAAGATTTGACACAGTGTTTGCAATGCAGCTGATCAAGCACTTAAGTGATAATTAATGAGAGATTTGTTGATGTGTCTAGAGGCCAGGTTCACAGCTGGTGGTACCCATGACCTGGTGCCTTACATGGGACATGACCCACCCATTCCCCCAAGGGCAAGCAGCCCATATGTTGGATATGTGGCAATTATGATGTCCGCACACCGAGCGAGTGGCGAATCACATTCTGATAAGAACTAGGATTATCTAATGATGCATGTGTATGGAATAATATTAGCGCATCCACATGACAGTAATAAAAGCAAGAGAATTACTTTGGCAGGTGGTTACATGTACAGATGTTGGCTCATGCAAAATGGTAAGGAGGTGACCTTGTGTGCAACAAGATCGGGGCTTTAATCGTCAAGCTGTCAGATGAACAGAAAAATGTGGAGCAAGATACAAATGACTCATTTATTACATCGCCACACTTTCCGTGTTTGATGTAGGAGAATGAATTAGCAATAACCAATTAACATCATCGGGATGTGACACAGATGGAGTGTTTGCACCTTCGGATAGATTTCACTCCGGCAGCTTCTGTGAAATGTTCACTTCTAAGTTCAGCTGGGACTAAATTTGTCACATATTAGATGCAGTGATCATCAAGCAGGCATCTGCCTTGTGAATAATGCTCTGAAGATGTAAGAACTATTACTGGATTTTCATGTTTCTCAAATATTCTCAGTGCACTCTTTAAATTTCCATTGTCTATAAATATGCCAGATTATCTCATCTCATTATCTCTAGCTGCTTTATCCTGTTCTACAGGGTCGCAGGCAAGCTGGAGCCTATCCCAGCTGACTACGGGCAAAAGGCGGGGTACACCCTGGACAAGTCGCCAGGTCATCGCAGGGCTGACACATACTGTAGACACAGACAACCATTCACACTCACATTCACACCTACAGTCAATTTAGAGTCACCAGTTAACCTAACCTGCATGTCTTTGGACTGTGGGGGAAACCGGAGCACCCGGAGGAAACCCACGCGGATACGGGGAGAACATGCAAACTCCGCACAGAAAGGCCCTCGCCGGCCACGGGGCTCGAACCTGGACCTTCTTGCTGTGAGGCGACAGCGCTAACCACTACACCACCGTGCCACCCTGCCAGATTATTATTCATATAATATCATTCATTTTCTTTATCCATTGTGGGTCATGGGCAAGCTGGGGCCAATCCCAGCTGACATTGGGTGAGAGGCGGGGTTCGCCATGGACAGGTCACCAATCCATTGCAGAGACAAACAACCATTTACACCGATCGGCAATTTAGAGTAGCCAGATAACCTAATCCATGTCTTTGGATTATGGGAAAAAACCCACACAGGCACGAGGAGAACGCACAAACTCCACACAGAGAAAGGCCTCTGTCGAGCATGGGACTCGAACCCAGAACCTTCTTGCTGTGAGGCAACAGTGCTAACCACTGCACCACCATATAATATCAGATTTACTTTTTATTTATTTATTTTTTAATCTGCATTCTTTAGAGCACAGTGATTTTTAGCTCATCTGGCTGTAGGTCAGGCCGGATGAGCTTATGCGATCACATGTCGTCCGTCCACAATTTACAAAAATCGCTACTCCTCCTACAGGATTGATCAGATTGTGATCAAACTCGCATACAATGTTTGCCAAGTGGGTGTGCAGAAAAGTTGTCAAGATGGTGGCGCCACCTGTCATATTTATGGGCGTCTGAAATTTTTGGGTGACTCATCACATTAATTAAACGCTACTCTTCCTAAACTGCTGGGATGTTTTCACTGACACTCACCCAGAAGACTCTAAAGACATTTAACAACAAGAATTGTTCACCAGGTGGTGCCACCTACCATGGATGAGGCTACATAGGGATCACGTGCAATTTCACAAAAATTGCTACTCCTCCAGGATTGATAAGATTTTGATCAAACTCGTATGGAATATTCTCCAGGTTGGTGTGTATAAAAGTTGTCAAGATGGTGGCACCACTTGTCATATTTAACATTTTATGGCCGTTTGAAATTTTTTGTGTGACTCGTCACACCAAACATGACTGTTCGTAAACTGCTCGGACGTTTTCACTGAAACTCACCCAGAAGACTCTGAAGACATATTCCAACAAGAATTGTTCACCAGGTGGCGCCACCTACCATGGATGAGGCTGCAGAGGGGTCATGTGCAATTTCACAGAAATTGCTGCTCCTCCTCCAGGATTGATCGGATTTCAAATTCACACACAACAGTGGCTGGTATGAGCTCCAGTCTCATTGAGGCTATTTTTTTCCCCCTCTGCATTTAACCCATTTGGGCGGCACGGTGGTGTAGTGGTTAGCGCTGTCGCCTCACAGCAAGAAGGTCCTGGGTTCGAGCCCCGTGGCCGGCGAGGGCCTTTCTGTGTGGAGTTTGCATGTTCTCCCCGTGTCCGCGTGGGTTTCCTCCGGGTGCTCCGGTTTCCCCCACAGTCCAAAGACATGCAGGTTAGGTTAACTGGTAACTCTAAATTGAGCGTAGGTGTGAATGTGAGTGTGAATGGTTGTCTGTGTCTATGTGTCAGCCCTGTGATGACCTGGCGACTTGTCCAGGGTGTACCCTGCCTTTCACCCGTAGTCAGCTGGGATAGGCTCCAGCTTGCCTGCGACCCTGTAGAAGGATAAAGCGGCTAGAGATAATGAGATGAGATGAGATTTAACCCATTTGGGGATATGAGTACATATATACCCAGGAAGCAGGTAGGGGGTTGGGTGCTAAGCTCTAGGGCACTTCAGCCATGAATGTAGAGGGAGGGGGAAAGTCCAGGGAATTGAACCAGCAACCTATTGATCGCAAAGTTGCTTCTCTAACCTTTAGGCTTCCCTTAGCATTCGGGTATATTTATCACATAGCTTCCCTCATTTCTAGGTATTCACTCGGTGTAAATTGTAGAACACTGGGAAGTGGTTTGGGTTAAAAGGTAGTAAGTACCAGGACACAACCAAAATGCATGCAAAATTCTTGAAACTCAGAGATTACTAAAAGAGCAAATTGCGAAGTAGAAGCACATTCATACTACATTTTACTTTAAGACTGCATGGTTAGGGAGAAAAAAAATATATGTACCATAGAATATACCGTATGTTACTCTGTAGACAGCGGGGTCCACTCGTGAAAATGCTCCTATTTTGCATTATTTTCGAATTTAATACACCAATTTTCATTACAAATTATATTAACAACAACCTGAGCAAAAAGCAGAATCTATGAAATATTTAGATGATTTTTTTTTAATATTTACATCATGAGTTTCTTAGTATTCGCTCCATCCTCTTATTTTCTTCTCTGCTTTAATGACTGTACACTCGATCTGGCAAGACTCTGCAAGTTTGTGTAAAACCTTATGATCCATTTTAGATCAAATCGTTCAGAATGTGGCCTGAACATATGCTTCAATAGAAGAGATAAGGCATGAGATGAGGAAAATCAGACCTTTTGTACAAAGCAGTTCATATCACAAATTTGCTTGCATTTAAATAGAGACCGAGAAATAGTGCAGAATGTTAACGATTAAATACACAAGATACTGAATGTTAATTTCCTTCGTTTCAAATATTTCAGGATTCTAAAACCTTCTGTCCATTTCCTTTTTTCTTTTTTAAATCCCAAATCTTCAGTGTGGCCTCATACTTTTTGGACTGTGTGTGTGTGTGTGTATGGATGGATGGATGGATGGATGGGTGTGTGTGTGTGTCTGTGTATGAATGAATGTATGTATGAATATGAAAAACTTTATACAGGGGGGTCGCAGGCAAGCTGGAGCCTATCCCAGCTGACTACGGGCGAAAGGCGGGGTACACCCTGGACAAGTCGCCAGGTCATCACAGGGCTGACACATACACACAGACAACCATTCACACTCACATTCACACCTACGCTCAATTTAGAGTCACCAGTTAACCTAACCTGCATGTCTTTGGACTGTGGGGGAAACCGGAGCACCCGGAGGAAACCCACGCGGACACGGGGAGAACATGCAAACTCCGCACAGAAAGGCCCTCGCCGGCCACGGGGCTCGAACCCGGACCTTCTTGCTGTGAGGCGACAGCGCTAACCACTACACCACCGTGCCGCCCATTATTTAATCAATTAATTATTAATTTAATAATGAATTTTTGTACATTGTTGACGTAAATACCACAAACCAACTGAAAACTTACTTACTTAAATAATTAACCAGTGTTTTGGAGTAAATTCCGACAAACTGCCATGTTAGTTCAAATAAATATTTATGTCTTTTACCTCCTTTTCTCTTTTTTTCACAGCCACAACTCTTTATTCATTTCAATGAGATTCAGTGTGTGAGAAAATATTTTGTAATGAGGTACAAATCAACAGTATCGAGGTTAAATTATCCATGGCAGCAAGGATGAGAGCTGGTATATACGAGGTTACAGACTGCATTCATCTGAATGCAATGTTAAAACCTGCTGTCTGACTTTATCCAGTGCCCAAGTAATGAGCAATGACATTCAGATCAAACCTCATAATCCTCTGACAGTCCAGTCCAATGACACACTGTGAACAACTTGGTAAGCTGGGACACCACCCCATTAGCATCCAATAAACTCTGGGTAGGCTGTAAACCCGCACAGTTTGGTTTAACGTGAAACGCTGCAACATAACAAGTGTTTACTGGGAAATACGCCACTTGTATTTTTCATACACGTTCCATCCGGGACATGGAGAACCAAAACCAGGACATAAATCTCTACATGTGACTTGTGAGGAAATCAGTGAACTGTTTTGATAAATTTGGGGACTTTTTGTTTGTGAATATGTCGAAATAATAAAAAGAAAATCACACGTTGGGTTGAAGATATGAAGTTTATCTTCTCGTGTTGAAAAACTTGCGTTTTTCAAACGAAATACATCACAGATCTGACTGACTGACTGACATATTTAAATAATATTGGCTGGCTTTTTTTCATGGTATATCCATTCAGCGAGCACGATTTTGAACGAGTCAAAGATGAGTGTGAAAGCTAGCTATTATTATTATTATTATTATTATTATACATACACATTCCTTTCGGGCGGCACGGTGGTGTAGTGGTTAGCGCTGTCGCCTCACAGCAAGAAGGTCCGGGTTCGAGCCCCGGGGCCGGCGAGGGCCTTTCTGTGTGGAGTCTGCATGTTCTCCCCGTGTCCGCGTGGGTTTCCTCCGGGTGCTCCGGTTTCCCCCACAGTCCAAAGACATGCAGGTTAGGTTAACTGGTGACTCTAAATTGACCGTAGGTGTGAATGTGAGTGTGAATGGTTGTCTGTGTCTATGTGTCAGCCCTGTGATGACCTGGCGACTTGTCCAGGGTGTACCCCGCCTTTCACCCGTAGTCAGCTGGGATAGGCTCCAGCTTGCCTGCGACCCTGTAGAACAGGATAAAGCGGCTAGAGATAATGAGATGAGATGAGACATTCCTTTCAGGTGTTCAACACGTCTTTCTCTTTCAAAATTCTCTCAAAATCTTCCGTATTTAACGAAGCAAACCTGGTGGCCATATTTGTTTACAAATTGTCACAGTCGCTCGCCAGCGCAGAAGTTTTACGTCTCTGACGTGTGACGTCATGTTGTCTTGACAACCATGCAATATCGTAAACCATATTCAACGCTCATTCTCCATTGGGTAGAGTGACGTAACACACATAGCATAAGCAATATGCTAACAATATTGCATGCTATCAAACCAAATGAATGAAACCCACTGGAAGGGAATAGAACACGTTTTTATTCCATCGAAAAAGTGACCTGTATGGATAATAATTCTCAATATTTCACTCCGATGATGTCACTCCCAGTGTTTTCCTGCTGACTAGATGTGCGTTGTCAAAATGGCAAACTGGTTCAAAATTTAAATTCTTTTGATTAACTTGTGTGTGTGTTTTTTTTTTTTGTGGATCTGTCCATATAATATAAAGAACATTACACAGTAGTGCGAAGATATGGTTTATCTTCTTGTGTTGAAAATATTTTCACTTGTTCGCTTTGCTCACTCGGGAATATTTTCACCACTCAAAGATTAACGCCACCATGTATGTATACACACACACACATATATAAATACTGTATGTATATATATATATATATATATATATATATATATATATATATATATATATACACACACACAGTGGTGCTTGAAAGTTTGTGAACCCTTTAGAAATTTCGATATTTCTGCATAAATATGAGCTAAAACATCATCAGATTTTCACACAAGTCCTAAAAGTAGATAAAGAGAACCCAGTTAAACAAATGAGACAAAAATATTATGCTCGGTCATTTATTTATTAAGGAAAATGATCCAATATGACATATCTGTGAGTGGCAAAAGTATGTGAACCTTTGCTTTCAGTATCTGGTGTGACCCCCTTGTGCAGCAATAACTGCAACTAAATGTTTCCGGTAACTGTTGATCAGTCCTGCACACCGGCTTGGAGGAATTTTAGCCCATTCCTCCGTACAGAACAGCTTCAACTCTGGGATGTTGGTGGGTTTCCTCACATGAACTGCTCGCTTCAGGTCCTTCCACAACATTTCCATTGGATTAAGGTCAGGACTTTGACTTGGCCATTCCAAAACATTCACTTTATTCTTCTTTAACCATTCTTTGGTAGAACGACTTGTGTGCTTAGGGTCGTTGTCTTGCTGCATGACCCACCTTTTCTTGAGATTCAGTTCATGGACAGATGTCCTGACATTTTCCTTTAGAATTCACTGGTATAATTCAGAATTCATTGTTCCATCAATGATGGCAAGCCGTCCTGGCCCAGATGCAGCAAAACAGGCCCAAACCATGATACTACCACCACCATGTTTCACAGATGGGATAAGGTTCTTATGCTGGAATGCAGTGTTTTCCTTTCTCCAAACATAACGCTTCTCATTTAAACCAAAAATTTCTATTTTGGTCTCATCCGTCCACAAAACATTTTTCCAATAACCTTCTGGCTTGTCCACGTGATTTTAGCAAACTGCAGACAAGCAGCAATGTTCTTTTTGGAGAGCAGTGGCTTTCTCCTTGCAACCCTGCCATGCACAACATTGTTGTTCAGTCTTCTCCTGATGGTGGACTCATGAACATTAACATTAGCTAATGTGAGAGAAGCCTTCAGTTGCTTAGAAGTTACCCTGGGGTCTTTTGTGCCCTCACTGACTATTACACGCATTGCTCTTGGAGTGATCTTTGTTGGTCGACCACTCCTGGGGAGGGTAACAGTGGTCTTGAATTTCCTCCATTTGTACACAATCTGTCTGACTGTGGATTGGTGGAGTCCAAACTCTTTAGAGATGGTTTTGTAACCTTTTCCAGCCTGATGAGCATCAACAATGCTTTTTCTGAGGTCCTCAGAAATCTCCTTTGTTCGTGCCATGATACACTTCCACAAATATATGTTGTGAAGATCAGACTTTGATAGATCCCTGTTCTTTAAATAAAACAGGGTGCCCACTCACACCTGATTGTCATCCCATTGATTGAAAACACCTGACTCTAATTTCACCTTCAAATATTTTTGTCATCGTACTGGAAGCCTTATCCCATGATTTTTCAACCGGTGCACCTTGGGAGCTACTCTATGCTGACAACCTGGTGATCACTGCTGAGTCCCTTGATGAGCTCACTGATAAGTTTCTTCTGTGGAAAAGTGGCTTGGAGTCCAGAGGACTGAGAGTCAATATGAAGAAAACAAAGGTGATGATATCTGGCCCTAACCTTAACACCTTGAGGGACTCTGGTAAATATCCCTGTGGCATCTGCAGGAAAGGTGTTGGCTGTAATTCCATCTTCTGTAATGATTGCAAGCACTGGGTACACAAGAAATGCACAAACATACATGGTAGGCTATCTGCTGTTCCCAATTTCAGATGTGACTGTTGCCTTGGTCTCGCACGTCCCATTACATTGGCAAGCAATGTAATCAGGTGGCTATTGGCACTCATGAGCTTGACACTGTTGACTCTTTTTGTTACCTTGGTGACAACCCATGTGCTGGCGGTGGCTGTGAGCTTACCACTATAATGCTAACTAGGTCAGCCTGGAAGAAATTCAGAGAGATCCTGCCCCTCCTGTCATCTAGGAGTGTATCTTGGAGCATTCGTGGCAGAGTCTACAACTCCTATGTTCATAGCGCAATGCTATATGCCTGTGAGTGCTGGCCGATTAAAAAGGAGGATCTCAGGTGCCTGGAGCGTAATGAAAGAGCTATGCTGCATTGGATGTGCCATATTAAGCCAAGTGTTAACATCAGTACTGAAGACCTTCGCCAGAAGTTGGGCCTGGCTGAGCTCTTCTCGGAGATCAGATACAGGTGCCTTCGACGGTTTGGCCACATCCATCGCAGCTCCCAAACCATCAAAGACATCACAAACCTGCAAGTGGCTGGGAAATGGAAGAAGGGTCGACCGAGAAAGTCATGGAAGGACTTAGTGGTTGCCGATTTGAAGGACTGGGGCCTTTTGGCCAGTGACACTCTAGATAGAGACTATTGGAGGAGGAGGCTACAAACTCACATGCACCGTCTGATGCACTAGTAGTGTTTCAAACAGAAAAGAAAGAAAGAAAGCAAGAAAGAAAGAAAGAAAGAAAGAAAGAAAGAAAGAAAGAAAGAAAGAAAGAAAGAAAGAAAGAAAGAAAGATGGTATTTGTAGTAGAGGTTGATAAAGTAGAAGAAAGAAAGAAAGAAAGAAAGAAAGAAAGAAAGAAAGAAAGAAAGAAAGAAATGTAGACTTTGTTAATCAAAGAAAGAAAGAAACAGAATTTGTAGTAGACATTGATAAAGTAGAAGAAAGAAAGAAAGAAAGAAAGAAAGAAAGAAAGAAAGAAAGAAATTAATGTAGACTTTGTTAATCAAAGAAAGAAAAAAGAAAGAAAAACTGTATTTATAGTAGATGTTGATAAAGTAGAAGAAAGAAAGAAAGAAAGAAAGAAAGAAAGAAAGAAAGAAAGAAAGAAAGAAATGTAGACTTTGTTAATCAAAGAAAGAAAGAAACAGAATTTGTAGTAGACATTGATAAAGTAGAAGAAAGAAAGAAAGAAAGAAAGAAAGAAAGAAAGAAAGAAAGAAAGAAATTAATGTAGACTTTGTTAATCAAAGAAAGAAAAAAGAAAGAAAAACTGTATTTATAGTAGATGTTGATAAAGTAGAAGAAAGAAAGAAAGAAAGAAAGAAAGAAAGAAAGAAAGAAAGAGAGAAAGAAATAAATAAATAAAGAAAGAAAGAAAGAAAGAAAGAAAGAAATGTAGACTGTTAATCAAAGAAAGAAAGAAAGAAAGAAAGAAAGAAAGAAAGAAAGAAAGAAAGAAAGAAAGAAAGAAAGAAAGAAACGGTATTTGTAGTAGACGATAAAGTAGAAGAAAGAAAGAAAGAAAGAAAGAAAGAAAGAAAGAAAGAAAGAAAGAAATGTAGACTGTTAATCAAAGAAAGAGAAAGAAAGAAAGAAAGAAAGAAAGAAAGAAAGAAAGAAAGAAAGAAAGAAAGAAAGAAAGAAAGAAAGAAACGGTATTTGTAGTAGACGATAAAGTAGAAGAAAGAAAGAAAGAAAGAAAGAAAGAAAGAAAGAAAGAAAGAAACGGTATTTGTAGTAGACGATAAAGTAGAAGAAAGAAAGAAAGAAAGAAAGAAAGAAAGAAAGAAAGAAAGAAAGAAAGAAAGAAACGGTATTTGTAGTAGACGATAAAGTAGAAGAAAGAAAGAAAGAAAGAAAGAAAGAAAGAAAGAAAGAAAGAAAGAAAGAAAGAAAGAAAGAAATGTAGACTGTTAATCAAAGAAAGAGAAAGAAAGAAAGAAAGAAAGAAAGAAAGAAAGAAAGAAAGAAAGAAAGAAAGAAATGAATGTAGACTGTTAATCAAAGAAAGAAAGAAAGAAAGAAAGAAAGAAAGAAAGAAAGAAAGAAAGAAAGAAAGAAAGAAAGAAAGAAACGGTATTTGTAGTAGACGATAAAGTAGAAGAAAGAAAGAAAGAAAGAAAGAAAGAAAGAAAGAAAGAAAGAAAGAAAGAGAAATGTAGACTGTTAATCAAAGAAAGAGAAAGAAAGAAAGAAAGAAAGAAAGAAAGAAAGAAAGAAAGAAATGAATGTAGACTGTTAATCAAAGAAAGAAAGAAAGAAAGAAAGAAAGAAAGAAAGAAACGGTATTTGTAGTAGACGATAAAGTAGAAGAAAGAAAGAAAGAAAGAAAGAAAGAAAGAAAGAAAGAAAGAAAGAAAGAAAGAGAAATGTAGACTGTTAATCAAAGAAAGAGAAAGAAAGAAAGAAAGAAAGAAAGAAAGAAAGAAAGAAAGAAATGAATGTAGACTGTTAATCAAAGAAAGAAAGAAAGAAAGAAAGAAAGAAAGAAAGAAAGAAAGAAAGAAAGAAAGAAACGGTATTTGTAGTAGACGATAAAGTAGAAGAAAGAAAGAAAGAAAGAAAGAAAGAAAGAAAGAAAGAAAGAAAGAAAGAAAGAACGTAAAAAGGATAAGTAAGTAAGTAACTGCTAATCCTAGAGATTCACATACTTTTGCCACTCACAGATATGTAATATTAGATCATTTTCCTCAATAAATAAATGACCAAGTATAATATTTTGTTTCATTTATTGATGTTTCAGGAATATTTATGTAGAAATATGGGAAATTCTAAAGGGTTCACAAACTTTCAAGCACCACTGTGTATATATATATATATATATGTCTGAGTCACAAAGGCAGAGGCTTCACTCATAGAAACACTCAAATCTTCATGAAAAGAAAAATCACACGCATCTCCCACACAACAGCGAAAACTAACAGCTTTTGTGCTGGTTATTAACAGATAATTGCCTGGTTCTGATGTCCACCTCCACACGGTCCCTCATCTCTATCCACATGCTAAAGGAGGCAAAGAGAGCAAAGTGGAGACTCATGATTCAAAGGAAATCAAGGTACAGCACTCCGGCAAAGCGATTCGCAGCTATTAGGATAGAGAAATGTACGGTGGCCCGTAAGTGCAAGAAAAACACTTTAATAAAACTAACACTGGACCCAAAAGCAAATCCAATAAAACGCAGCATCAAGACTAAAAACTCAACAGCAAAGCTAAACACACGACAAAATCAAGAAGAGCAAAGTGAAGAAACACAACAGCAAAGCCAAAAGCACATCCTCCAACAAAGGAAAATAAATAGCAGCAACACCAGACACAACCACAAATTTAAAAAAGAAACAGAAAACTCTAAAACAGAACAAAACTAAAAACACAAATCCAAATCAAAAACACAACAGCAAATAATATATATTTAAATCAGCACATCCACAAACATAACAGCAAGACGAAAAACACAACGCGAAACCAAGAGCACATCAAAAGTAAAACCCAAGCAGCAAATAAAAAAAACAGCAAAAGCCAAAGCATGTCACCACATCAAGAACCCGACTTCATTTACATTTTAGAGGTATGCAGACTTCAGTGTGTTTTTTGAGATGTAAACTAAATGATATGACTGTACTGTCATGAAACACATCAATGCTTGTGTTAATATTTTTTTTTTTAAATTTTTTTTTTTTTAAATTTATTTGCTAACAAATACAAACAAATACAAAGTAAAAAAAACAGAATGAAACAAATCAATACATACACATGACATACAACAGACGCACTGACGTAACTAACAACAATTTCAAAGGCTGGACAATACTACTAATATGTTAACAAAGAGATGTAACAGAACACATGGAGACAAATTCGACAAAGATAAACAAGAGCTATATTGCTGTATAGAGGAGGATGGGTGGGGTTGATTAGGGGTAATGAATGTGCATATGAGATAGAGGAGGGTAGGTGGGGGAGATTTGGAGGGGTTTTGGGCCTTGAATTATGGGTGAAGGGACAGTGTGTATATGTTGGGGGGGAGCGGGATATGTGAAAGTAAGCACGTGTGTGTGTGTGTGTGTGTGTGTGTGTGTGTGTATGTGTGTGTGTGTGTGTGTGTATATGTAAGCAGTGCTGGTCTGTGTCGGGCCAGGGAGAAGGAAACTGGATCATAATGAAGGAGAGAGGGGGAGGGGGAGTATTATTTTATTTGCTAATCATTTGTGTTAGTAAATTTTTTATAGATAGAAATTCTAAAAATAATAGTTATTTAATAGTTAATTATGATGACTACCTGAGCACCTGTTATGTCTATGGTGCCAGCCCCCCCTGCCCAAGCTAAATCATGATGGGACGACAGAGGGGAGGGGGAGGTACTGCATGAGGCAGGGCTCCGGGCCCTGATGCCCCATGCACCGACACCAGCCCCCCATAGCCTCCGCACAACACGCCCCACCTATCCTATATATGACTGTATATGACAAGAATGTGTGCCTTCTCTAAAATGTACTGCATTAAAAGAAGAGATGTATTTGCATTAAAAGAGGCAAGGAGTGCAGCGAAGCACCTGCAGAGGTTTCCCACATGCACTCCTCCCTTACCCTAGTCTATCATGTTGTTCTTATTGCAGGTGTACAAATGGTGTGTGCTTCCTAATGTGTAGAGCATTTAAAAGAGGATAAGGCGCGCTGTGCAATACCAAGAGTAGGCAGGTATCAGAGTGCATGCGTGGGGTGGGCGGGGCGCCGAGAAAACCTCGGGACCCTGACCCGGAGGGGAACCCTGACCCATCAACCCTCCCAATGGCACCAACCAATGCCAGTCCCACCTGACAGCCAGACAGGATGGGGCCGACCACGCCATCCCAGAAGCCCAGGTATAACAAGAGTAGATGAAGTGGGGGAGGGAAGATGGTAGCAGAGGGAGGGAGGGAGTGGTGGGAAAAATTAATAAATGAAGTACATAAACAAACAGAGATAAGAGATTCCAGCTTCCAGCTTTGTGTTAATATTGATATAATTCCATTTTTTTTAAATAAAAATCAGCATGGGTTGAAAATGGCTCAATTTTCAGTTCCCTCTGAAATGTGGTCATTGTGATATATGTTTATTTCCGTAATATTTCATAAAATATCAAGCCATTCTGTGGCTGGGAAGTTATTTAATTTGAAAGGATTAAAGCAAATAACGTGCATGAAATCGCTCGCTTCGTGCAGTCAAGCAGACAGAGGAAGTCCGTGTGTGTGCGCATGCGCAGGTTTACCTTTGAGCGTGCACTGACAGTTCCATCATTCTGTCGCTAAACGAACAGCTGATCACACCAAGGTGCTCGCTGACCGCCGATATTTATTAGTTTGGTCCTGCGTTTCCTTTCCTTCGTAAATAACATAACATCTTTTCTTCTCGCTTTCTGCTACTGTAGTCGGTCTTTCACGTTTCATTCGCACACTCACGTCCTCCATTTTTCTCTCCTGTTTCAAATTTGTATCCCACAATGCCTTGCGTGAACGAGGAAAGGCCACCACGTCATGCATGACATAGTATCTTGAATCGGGTCATGGTGAAGCAGGAAAAAATAGCGGAGAATTTAGGGTCATGTGGCCCTAAATTCATTAATTGTTCTATTTTTTAAAAAACTAATAAAATTGGAAGTCTGTGATTCGAATTCAGTCGCTTTCGGTCCACTAAACAAAAATAATTGTGTGTCAGGGAAGATTCTTTTTATGACCTACACTTGAAAAATCTGAAAGGCAGTCTAGCTTTAAAATCATCCTGAACCTTTCAAGGCCAACACTGATGTAGAGTTGCCATGTGGTACTTCATCTCATTATCTCTAGCCGCTTTATCCTGTTCTACAGGGTCGCAGGCAAGCTGGAGCCTATCCCAGCTGACTACGGGCGAAAGGCGGGGCACACCCTGGACAAGTTGCCAGGTCATCACAGGGCTGACACATAGACACAGACAACCATTCACACTCACATTCACACCTACGGTCAATTTAGAGTCACCAGTTAACCTAACCTGCATGTCTTTGGACTGTGGGGGAAACCGGAGCACCCGGAGGAAACCCACGCGGACACGGGGAGAACATGCAAACTCCGCACAGAAAGGCCCTCGCCGGCCACGGGGCTCGAACCCGCACCTTCTTGCTGTGAGGCGACAGCGCTAACCGCTACACCACCGTGCCGCCTTGTACTTCATGTCAGTAATTATTATTTTTTTAATATATTAAAAAAGAACGCCCAAAGAGCACATTCTAACCAGAGATGGGCGGCCCATCTCCCTCTGCCCCCACCTTTGAGTGGGAGTCTGTGAAATTGTGTTCATTTAATAGTTATTCCACAAAATCGAGTCGTACATGAGCTGATATTCGATGAGGCACGTAACACCGAGATGACTATAAGCCATGTACAACGAGATTGAGTGGAATAACTGCTTTATTCTATCCACATTCACTGGATTTTGAGAAACGGAACATTTTCATTTTTTTGCAATTTGTGAAAAATGTGAAAATAATAATTCTTCAAAAAATTTTTTAAAAAAGATGCATCCTTACCATCAAATACTTTCATTCCATATTTTACTGCGCTTTTTTTTTTTATTTTTAGGGTTTTGTTTTCGAGTCTAGTTTTTATTTCGTCCCCGGTTGGTTCAGCAACACGCACCACATTTTGTTTGTCTCTACTCCCGGTATATAAGCTGATATCCTAGTAGTAGAGCAGCCAATCCGAGCACGCAGTTGCTCATATTCAGTGAATGTGGATAGAATAATTTCAAATATACGGTATGCTTTTTGAGACATATTATTCATCAGAGCCTGTCATCTCCTCCCCAACCCCATTTTCAGCTCCTTTCCCACTTTTTAGCATTTTTTCAAAATGATGCAATGGCTGAAGCTTCTCAGAGCTGGGGGCGAAGGTACACTTAAAGCTAATAAGGCACTCTTTCCTTGTAATAGTTACCTGCTAAATCCAATCAGCACTGAGTGTGTGATATTCACCTGTCTGGTTTGAATGAACGTCACTGTGTTTCTGAATTAGCTGTCATGTTTCTGGAATTTTCTGATTTGTTGCTGAGCTTTTCGCTTGCAAATGTGTTTTGCACGTACATGCCAGGGTAAAACCTATTTTCTTTTATCTTACACTTGGCCAGACGAGCGCTGCTTCATGTCTTACTCTTCAGGTACTTTAAAATGGGAAGCAGGAGTCGACAGGGAGAAACTTTACATTAAAGCTACACGTGGTTGGGTTTTAGCATTCTGCTGCATGCATGCTCTGCGATTAGCACTCCTTTAGCCTATAGGAATTCAATACATGGGTGTAGAAGACAGGAATACAAACTAGCAACCGGGTTTTGGCAGGAAGCATCAGAAACACTGTGGATCTATTTCAACTGAATTAATACTGACAGCCGCAGTTCCTCCTTCATAAACACCACCATGGAGTCTGAAAGCTGCATCGCGGCCCATTAAACAGAGTCCCATGCACCTGCCTGCTATTTGGTGTCAAATCATATCTTACTCAAATGGACCAGGTTGAAATAAGCAGCTCATGGTCTCACTCCATGACCTCCAGTTGGTGGAACAACCAAAATCACCAGTGATAGCTGCCCTCGATTAACTCTTCTGAACTATTCTGAAGAGTCTAAAAAACACCGTTGAAGGAATGAGTGTCCAGTTTAAGAACTTTGCAACAGTACATTTTACCTTCTTCAGGACAGGGCACTTTTGTGCTTTGTTGGTTCTCAGTAGAGCAAGATGGTGGTGTAGTGATTAGCATAGGGTGACCAGATTTCCCTAGTCTGAAACCGGGACACTTTTGGACGCGACCATGCTCGTGCACGCACACCTTTTTTTTACGTAAACGTGACACTCAGAGAGGTGCTCTTATCATTTTGTTGAAGCTCACATTTATCAACATCTCACATGAAATAAAAGAAACAGGCATGTTGTTATCTAGTAGCATAGTGGTATACAGTACAGATCAGTTAAATTATGGTCAGACAACAGCTTTTGGGGCGGCACGGTGGTGTAGTGGTTAGCGCTGTCGCCTCACAGCAAGAAGGTCCGGGTTCGAGCCCCGGGGCCGGCGAGGGCCTTTCTGTGTGGAGTTTGCATGTTCTCCCCGTGTCCGCGTGGGTTTCCTCCGGGTGCTCCGGTTTCCCCCACAGTCCAAAGACATGCAGGTTAGGTTAACTGGTGACTCTAAATTGAGCGTAGGTGTGAATGTGAGTGTGAATGGTTGTCTGTGTCTATGTGTCAGCCCTGTGATGACCTGGCGACTTGTCCAGGGTGTACCCCGCCTTTCGCCCGTAGTCAGCTGGGATAGGCTCCAGCTTGCCTGCGACCCTGTAGAAGGATAAAGCGGCTAGAGATAATGAGATGAGATGAGATGACACTCAAACAAAACAGCAGTAAAGGAGGAGAGGGGCGACAGCCCGAGGAAAGCCCCCACAGGAGCGCACAGCATTTGCAGCATAGGCTACCCAACTCAGTACAAGAACAAAGCACAGGAACAAAGCTAAGGCGACTGTCAATCCACCCACCCTAAACAAAATGCATTAGCCTACGTATATTTACAAGAAGAGTTTTAATGTGATCCTGTATATCGGCGTTACCACCGTGGGCTACGGAGAAGGAACACTTACAGTGTGTGCAGTAGGCTTCGTGCGCATTGTTCTGCACCTCTCGGAGGAAGGGGTAGGTGCCCTGTAAATCTTTGGAAAAGGTACATTTTCTTTTTGGCATAATTGCTGCGGCATTACTGCTGCTAGCTGCTACACAAAGAACATTCGCGCCAGTTAATGTTTATTTTATTGTTGCATGGCAACACGTTCTGTTGTCTGGAATAATGTGGCTAAATAAACACCCGTGCCACAGGGCCAGGGGGCAGTAACCAGGGAAGTTTGCGATTCCTGTCAATTCATCAAAATAGTAAATGCAGACATTTCTCCGCTAATGATTCAGTCGCAAACGTCACGAGTGGCGAAAACCGGAACATATCCGTGTCCCGACAGACTTTTGTCGGGACTCGGGACACACAACCCCAAATCGGGACTGTCCCGGTAAAACCGGGACGTCTGGTCACCCTAGATTAGCACTGTTCAAGCTCAGTGGCCAATGGAGGACCTGTGTGGAGTTTGCATGTTCTCCTCATGTCTGTGTGGGTTTCCTCCGTGTGCTCCGGTTTCCCCCACAGTTCAAAGACATGCAGTTAGATTAGGGGGGAAGCCATGGCCTAATGGTTACAGAAGCAGCTTTGAGACCAAAAGGTTGCTGGTTTGATTCCCTGGACCAGCAGGAATGGCTGAAGTGCCCTTGAGCAAGGCACCTAACCCCCAACTGCTCCCCAGGTTGCTCTGGGTATGTTGTATGTTGTTCTGGATAAGAGTGTCTGCTAAATGTAATGTAATGTAATGTAATTGGCTACTCTTGATTGCCCATACCCGTAGGGGTGTGTGTGTGTGTGTGTGTGTGCAGAAAGGAACTGGCCACCCTACTGCTGCAAGTCAAGCCCAGATAAAGTTCAACAGTGATGACATTTCGCACAGTGAAATTCTGCATTTAACCCATCTGAAACAGTGAACACACACATGGACATACCGGTAAGTGAGCAATGAGCACACACACATACCCAGAGCAGTGGGCAGCCATGCTAACAGCACCCAGGGAGCAGTTGGGGGTTCGGTGCCTTGCTCAAGGGCACTTCAGCTCAAGGCCACCCCTATGTTAACCTAACCGCATGTCTTTGAACTGTGGGAGCACTCGGAGGAAACCAGGAGAACATGCAAACTCCACACAGAAAGGCCACTGGGCTCGAACCCAGACCCTTCTTCCTGTGAGACGACAGTGCTAACCATTACACCACCCTGCCTCCCCTTCTCAGTAACACGACAAGTCTTATTGCTACAAAATGATGAATAAGAAAGAGTTTTTTTTTTTACAAGCCAATAATAAAACCAAAAGGAACGTCCCCGTGTTACTTAACTTCTGACGGGAATAACAAAAATATAGCACCAGCCAAAAAAATTTGCACCAGAATCTCTAAACACATCACAAATATTTCAATACAAACGAATTTAATGTTTTTCAAGGTAGATGTATTCTTTAACAGGCTTTGGCTAAAGGGAAAAAAAAGTTCCCTTTGCTTATCACAAGCATCGTATCATTAGTAGGCAGCAGAAATTCAGCAAGTGCTTCAGCATATTAGTGCTCTGAGCAGCGTCTGACATTGCCAGCATATCACAAAGCCACATTCATATTCATGTTTGGATTGATATTTTTCTCCTCGTGTCCTGTTTGGTGCATCTGATTATGATGCGTCCAGTTAATTCAATGAGAGACTCGGTGTGTTTTATCATCCCTCCTGGCACCAATTTTCTGACACAGTACAACAGTGCCACGTTGGAGTTTTATATACAATGAGGATAAAGAGAGGGCTGGGAGCCAGGAGTCCCTCTGTTTCACACCATTCTTTAATTTCATACCAAGCATGAAAACAGGAAATGTTAAAAAGTGAGAATGTGTGCTGGTCTCCAGAACTTGACTGGGTGATACCATGGTAGAGGCTGGCAGAATTTGGCAGAAAACAACAGATGTGAAGGCTAGGAGAATAGTGTGTGGTTAATCTTCCTGATCCAATGACTGAGAGAAGAGAATAAAAGGTCCTCAGGCTCCTGTGGCGAAGCAGGAAGTGTCGCCAAGCAGCCAACCCAAATCAAAGATGCTCGCCCTTCCGAGCAGAGTCCAAAGAAAAGCAGTTTAATATTCAGCTCACAGTAATCTCAGTTACAAAGGACCACTTCTAATCAAGCCCTGATAAGGAATGGAATGTGGCTTATATCACCTAATCCTCTGCTGTTTTGTTCCAGAGCATCTACCTTATCAGCCTTTGATGATGCGCGAAACCCAAATGAAATGTTTTCAGTGGAGACGGGAGGCTTCAAGTTGCCCATGGTTTTCACCAGAGGACATATTTACCTCGCCCAGTCGCAAACTGAGTGGCCTACTTCACAAGACAATTGATTTTCACTGAGGCATTTAATTTTTTGACATTATCCAGTGGTCCATGTGGTGCAATCAGGTGGAGAGGACTGACAGTGTAATTAGCATTGAGGAGTAGGAGGAGGGGATGAAGCGAGGCAATTCACAGGCGTGCGGTAAACAAAAGACTAGGCATTAGCAGGGTGCGGCAAAGCACTGTTCTCATAAAGTACCCTCGTGCTATTAAGGGTAAGTCAAACGGAGTGCTGACGTTTAAATTAGCACATTTCGCGTGTGCTACGCTGTTCTCGTCAAGGTTATATTAGTGGCTGCCTGCTCTCTCAATAAGAATGAGGTGATAGTGAGTGGGGGAATGGAAGGCAAGACACTTTATGTCATGCTCAAGGCACTGTTGGAGCAGGGATGAGGTCCAGTAATTAGCATGTAACTGTCAACGCAACAGATCAGCCCCTATGCTGATGACCTCGCGCTTTGGTATTAGTGCAGTGCTACCTCCATTACCTACACACCAGAGCCACACTGCCCTCTACTGGTTAAAAGTGCATGGAGAGATGGATGTGCCTATACTTCAAGCCCAGGACAAAAAGGAAAGGAAAGGAAAGGATCATCCCATTACTTGATGTGCATACCTTTTTCTAGGTAGCTTTTTCTGTTAAAAACAGAACAGTGTTTGTCCTTCTGCTCTCTTCACTGTCCCTTCAACCATTTTCCTACTTGTGATGACCCTTGACTAGCTCGGTGGGAATAAAGTTTACCTGACAGATCATTACATGTTTATGTAGCTCAGACGACTGCAGGCGAGTACTCAGCAAAAAAAAAAAGGTAGTGCAACAACCACTATCATTACCGAGGCATTCTCTCCCAGAACACACAGATATATCAAGAGTTTTTGCTGCTGCTGGCTATGCACACAGATTAATGTAGCAAATCCTGGTTGCAGTCCCCAGACAAGAGCCCTAATAAATAAATAAATAAATAAATAACTGTCACCAAGTTGTAGTGCTGTATTGCACAATGGAGAAACATCAGCTAATCTTCTGAGCTTTTGAGGTCTGTTGAGTATTATTCCAGGATGACACGGTGGTGTAGTGGTTAGCACTGTCGCCTCACAGCAAGACGGTTCTGGGTTGGAGCCCAGCTGCCGACAGGGGCCTTTCTGTGTGGAGTTTGCATGTTCTCCCCATGTCTCCGTGGGTTTTCTCTGGGTGCTCCGGTTTCCTTCACAGTCCAAAGACATGCAGGTTAGCCTAAAGGCCTCTGCATGCTCTTGCGACAAGGCTTTCGCAGATAGCTTTTCGCAGACAGTTGTAATTTATTGTTGAGCGGGAGTAATAGGCGTGTGCGATGTTATTCACCGGCACAACGCAAGTGGGCGCGAAGTCGCTAGGAGTAGTTGGTGGGTGTGGTTAGTGGAGTGTTTATCCTCCGGTTACTTATAATGACTAGAACTTTTTTTTTTTATAATGACTAGAACTGGAGTCGTATAGATGTACGTACTTCCTTGATCAACCGCTCTTCATGCTGCTCCATCTTCGCTCGTGTTTTTAAAAATGCCGGTCGTGAAAACAAACCAAACCGGGAAAGTAGGGAAGCGGAAGTGGGTGTACGGCGGATGTAGAGTGGACTAATCAGAGCCCTCTTGTCTGCGGCGCTGTCTGCGAGGCTTCTGCGGTGGTCACAATTTTTGGGAGGTGCGTGCAGAGCGTCTGCGAAGGTGGGGGGGCTACGCAGACACTGTCTGCGACGCTATCTGCGAGGACTGGGTTGTCAGCATAAATTGGCCTTTAACCGGTGGCTCTAAATTGACCATGAATGTGAATTGCTGTTTGTTTCTACAGTACGTGTCGGCCTTGCAATGATTTGGCGACTTGTACAGGGTGTACCTCGCCCATAGTCAGCTGGGATAGGTTCCAGCTCGCCTGCAACCCTGCACAAGATAAGTGGTTACGGATAATGGATGGATGAGTGTTATTCCACCACACACATTCAGATTATGTTCATGAATCAGAATCTCACCCTGAGAAGTCCCTGAGAAGTGTGATTTGCAGATCATGCAGGGCAAGTCAAGAGTTTTTTTCACATGGGAGATTCCATAGTTATGGTAGATTATTTCACACTGCGTTCAGGCAGCAATCTTTTTTACATGTTTACATTCCTGGCAATGACTTCATTTTGCTCTTAAAAGTTGAGTTGAGTGTTTTCACGTTGAAGCATGGTGACTGAAGCACGCTGAACATGATTGGTTAACATCAGCCTTCATTTGCGACACCAGCATCAGGAAGGACATTTCAGCCAAAAAATTGGCCTCAATATCCTGTAGCATGGGCCAGGGATTGGCTGTTTAATGCAAAAGTGAGTGAAATGCAATAAAAGCATTCAGTACATTTCCCCCAGGCTGTGATGAGATCCTGGCAAGCTTTCACTGACCATAGTGCTTTCATTGGTGCGAGCCATGACAGTCTAGGCGACAGGCCTCTGTGATCAAACAGTGAAGAAAAGAATCAGATTGACAGTTTTCCCATCTCTGACGTAATGTGCATGCTGAGGGCACGCTTCTTTGGCCTTTTCTGATCCTAGCAACATGGCAGAAAATCAGTCCAACTCAGCCTTGGCACTCGGTGACAGCAACATGTTATGAATAAACAACTGGCAGACTGGGGTGGATAGAAGGAGCCTTCTTCAGGATACGCAAACAACAAAAAAAGGATGGCCTTCTTCATTAATTACACAACTCCGTAACAAGGCAGGGAGGAAAAGGCAGGGTGTACCAGGCAGGTGGGAGGCTGTGGCATCAGTAATTAATAACCCAGAGCCCCCTTGATGAAAGCATGCAGAAATATGACTGCAGGTCTTGTTGATGCTTCTTAAACATGCACAGGCACTTTTTCAGCACCCCTGCTGTTCACGTGTTTGTGTTTGCCAGAGGGCTATAGTGCTGCAGAAGAAGAGAGGCAGCGTCACAACACATGAGCAGAGATGTGCGAGGAAGTTTTAATCCATTCTGCAGCATCTGCTCATCACAGAGCTGAGAAGACAACAAAATCAGGATTTAAAAGAAAGGAAGCAAGGAGTAATCTCTACGTGCTCTGAATGGAAGGAAGATTTCATCATGATGACTGAAAAAAGAAAAAAAAAACAACAACCAGAAAACAAGAAAAGCTTAAATCAATAGAGGGCTGGCATGAAACGAGAAGGGCACCTTTCTCTGAGACGTTGTTTGATCTATATTTCATGTCAGGTCATGCCATGCATCAGGCCAAGATGTCTGGGTTTCTAAACACCACCCCGTCCCACCCCCAGCAGCAAGTCATCAACGTCGTATATCAGTCGCTCTCCAAGTGGCGTTATAAATAGACTCGGCCCGCATGTTCGCTATCGCTGGAGGTGTCACTTGGCTATCTCATCTACAGTCGGCAGTCAGTCAAGGAGTTTGGGGGCTGTTGGTGGCGGCATGGCACAGCTCACTCACCACTCACATCATCAGCAGGAGTGATGGGACAATAGGAGCACCAGAGGGCCATGGTCATATAACTCAATCCCAAAGCTAGACAACTTACACAGGAGTAATCAACAAAGGCCAAAATCATCGCAAACCCTTGAGTAATCCAGAATGCAGACCATTCCAGGGAAATATAATGACATTACTGTGCAAATTAATCATGTATCAGGATGCAGACGGCTATAAGTCAATAACACATCAGAAATCATAAGTGAGTGACAGGATGTACTTCATTTTTCTGAGGCTTCCGTCTGATTTCTTAGCTGCCTTAAGTACATTGTATTGTTTTGATCCCGACATCGCTGTCGTTAAAGAAATAACATTGCATATATTCAAAGAATTCGTTGATCGGAAGTCTTGTGTAATGCATAAGAGTTGTGACCGCTGATTAGCTCCATTGTGACCAAATATAACTGAAAACAAATATAGCAAATTTCCGATTAATGTCTCAGAACATATCAAAATAAAAAAATAAAATCTCTGAAAATAAATTAACAGTTTAAACCTCTTTTTGATGGGCATAGCCATACCTTTTACAATCAGGTGGCCAGGCTAGACCCAATGACTTTATTGGCGTAGCTATCTAGGGTGGGGCAAACACTGGGGCTATCTAGGGTGGGGTGGCATAGTGGTTAGCACTGTTGCCTCACAGCAAGAAGGTTCTGGGTCCAAGCCCAATGGCTGATGGGGCCTTTCTGTGCAGAGTTTGCATGTTCTCCCCGTGTCTGCGTGGGTTTCCTCTGGGTGCTCTGGTTTCTCCCACAGTCCAAAGACATGCGGTTAGGGTGACTGATGGCTCTAAATTGACTGTAGGTGTGAATGTGAGTGTGAATGGTTGTTTGTCTATGTGTCAGCCCTGTGATGATCTGGCAACCTGCCCAGGGTCTACCCTGCCTCTCACCCATAGTCAAGTGGGATAGGCTCCAGCTTACCCGCAACCCTGCTCAGGATAAGTGGTTACGGGTAATGGATGGAAAATCTGGGAAAACAAATTAACAGTTCAGACCCCTTTTTGATGGGCATAGCCATATCTTCTACTATGAGGTGGCCAGGCTAGACCCAATGACTCAGTTTATTGGGATGGCTATCTAGGGTTGGTGGAACAGTGGTGTAGTGGTGAGCACTGTCACCTCACAGCAAGAAGGTTCTGTGTTCGAGCCCAGTGGCTGATGAGGGCCTTTCTGTGTGGAGTTTGCATGTGTTCCCCATGTCTGCGTGGGTTTCCTCCAGGTGCCCCGGTTTCCTCCACAGCCCAAAGACATGTGGTTAGGTTAACATGGGGTTGTCATGGCCTGAAGTGCCCTTGAGCAAGGCACCTTACCCCCAACTGCTCCCAGGCGCTGGAGCATAGCTGCCCACTGCTCTGGGTATGTGTGCTCATTGCTCACTTGTGTGTGCATGTACGTATGTGTTCACTGCTTCAGATGGATGAAATGAAGAGGAGATATTTCAGTGGGCTTTAGTCTGTGCTTGAGTGTACTTCTTATCTTCGCATTGGATTTCTTCAGTTAGCTACAATTAGCTAACCCTTAGCAAAAAGTAGTATACTTAAAGTTCATTTTATTAAGTTTGCTTCAGTATAAATATGAGTATAGCAAGTATACTACAGACCATGTACTTTTAGTGTACTAGAAAGTATACAAATCTAATACTTTTTCGGACTAAATTGGAACATTTCAAGTTTATAAAAGTATACTTTAAAGTTCATTTTAAGTTTGCAAAAGTACACTTTAAAGTATACAACCAGTACACTCATCTATATACCATCAATGTACTTGGTATATCCCTCTCGTATGCTTAAAGTATACCACAAGTACACTTATTAATATAGTGCTATTGTACTAGTTACAGTATATACTTCTTTTTGGAAGTACAGGGAAGTGACCTTGGGTCGGAATCAAACCCGGGTCCCCGGATTTATGGTATGGCACCTTAGTCGACTGAGCCATGACACCCCTTAGTTATATACTTCGAGTCCCTATTTTTAGTTTATTATTGTATACTTTAAGTATACTGTTATAAACATTGGTTACTTCACTAGTTTACTTGTTATACTTTAAGTTTGCTTGGCATATTACTTGTAGCTTACTATTTATATACTGGAAATACACTCAAAGTATTCTTAAAGTTTACTCATACTGTATGTACACAAGAGTGTGATGCATTTACAAAATCACAAGACAGAATGTTGAAAACAAGTTTGATATATTTTCAAACATTTCAAAAACAAAGACCTATGAAATCAAGTCCTTCCTTACTGGAGAAACTGATCAATAAAGTCAAGTCAAAAGTTTTTCTGTTTTTGTGTATGATTTTAAGGTACATAAAGATAATGCAATTGAGCACACATACTATATACTGTAAAGTTTTAAACTCCAGCATTATATTATATTAATATATAAATTAAATGTTAAGCATGAGTCAATGATTTGACCTTATTATGCACTTGGAGCAAGATATACTAAGTATTAGTACTTTGTGGCAGAAAAACGTAAAAAAGTATACTAAAGTATACGTTTTAGTATTAAAGTATAAGTCTTAGTATTAATGTACTTAGTCTTAGACTTTTGTTTATACTTTTCAGTATAAGCCAAGTATACTTCACTATACTATTCTTAAGTATATAAAATATAGTTTATAAAAAGTCAACTTCAAGTATACTTCCTCAGTTTTAGTAAAAAAATAAGTATACTCATAGTACACTTGAATAAACGTATTTTTGCTTAGGGAATGATATTAAATGCATGGCACTAGCATATTTCAGACCGCAAGCTGGCCTAGTGGTTAGCGTGTCTACCTCTCAAGCAGGAGATCACAAGTTCTACTCACAGTTGGGTCATACCAAAGACCATCATAAAAATAATACTGACTGCCATCCGGTAAGGCACGGTGCAATACACATGCAAGTAGGGAAGTCAAACTCTTGCAGTTATCAGAGGACTAGGCCCCCACTGTACCCCTAGTTGTATAGGTGAGAGGCTGAGGAAACAGAGATTGGCGCCACACCCATATGCCTCAAAGAGCTGGTTAGTACTGGGACTGGAGACTGCTTGGGAAGACCAGATCCTGGTGTGGAAGGGACTTTGACTTGACTTAACTAGCATATTTCATAAGATATGGCTTGCTAGACAGACAAATGTTGCTATGTGCCTTTATGCCCGATAGGAATCATATGCAGGCACCTTGACATTGACCTTGCAAGTCTCTGAAACAGTACTGGAGCAATGTATAATGTTCTTCCAAAAGATATTGCCTCAGTTGGTGTTTTGATAATTGATTGTGTTGGCCCAAACTGTGCTGGAAAATGTTCATTGTGTTTTCAGGTTTTCCTTTGTCAACCATCTGTAGCCATATTGCATTACAGTCTTATCGGTTCCATCCAGCCATCCATCAATTTTCTACGTCACTTATCCATTGCAGATTATGCATGAGCTGGAGCCAATCCCAGCTGACACTGGGTGAGAGGCGGAGCACACCCTGGTGAGGTCACCAGTCTATTGTGGGATCTTCCCAGATTTGAGTTAAAACTGGATAGTCTGGAAAACTGGATAGTCTCAAACTCTGCTACTTCAAAGTCAACATCTCTCCACATAAGACTTGCACTGAAGAAAATGCCTGATTTTTCCAAAATCCCCTTTTTTGTGTCATCATTCACTTCAAAGCAATCATGATGAAATCCCTCAGGTAGCAAAGCACTCTCAAATAAAAGCTAAACAGAATAAAGAAGTTTTTTTTTTCTTTTCATAGTTCTGTGAAGCACTCAATATGTTGTTGAAGTCAATTCTGGTGAAGTGTCTTCTCAGAAGTTAAGGGATGAGCTCTGAGTCTGTGTATTAAAGTCTGGGCAATAAAGACAATGCCAGACAACTTAATGGTCAGTTGTCGATGTTGAGATGAAAGCTGGTGGAATGGAAAAGATGAGTTCAGGGTGAACATGAAATGAACCAGTGCAATTGCTAATATGAGAATTTTTCACATTAATGAACACTACGTCCAGCTTTAATGGAATACCACATTCTCTTTAGAAATGATTCCATCTACAACCGCTGAACGGGAGAGAAATGTACATCCTGATTGACGGACCACTTCAGACTTGGATAAAGAAGTCTCAGAAACAGTTACCTGTTGTGTCTAGCACTATTATGTGCTGCGTTCATCTTCCTCATATGACCCCAAGATAATATTCAAGCTATAATCAGATTACAGTTGTAAAAGCTTTGATCCCCTCCGGCTATATTTGTCTGAATCTTGGTCGTTAACATCCGCCATCCCCATGACGCAGATGTTTTCACTTCCTTGCGCTAATGAACACTTTGCCAAGTCAGACTGCTGCCAAGATTGAAGAAAGATGTTTGAAGGCTTTGGCATGGAATAAGTCAAGCCACTAGCAGAGTGAGACTGGAGATGGAAAAAAAAAGTTGAAGGAAATTGGGGAAAGGAAGTGCTGACTTAGCCTTTCCCTCTAGTCACTTGGATGGTAGAAAATAATCCTAACAATTCTTTCTAAATCCACCTTCTGTCCATGAGAAATTGTCTCTCCCAGCAGCTTAGCTCATATTAATCCACATTATATCTTATTTTCAGCAAAGCCACAAATATTAACCTAAAATCTGACCATTCAGATGCCACCATCTGTCCTCAGCTAGAGTGGATTTTAGCGGCAAACTGGTGGTGGCTCACCCCGTCCTCTTCGGAATAAATAATTGATAAACAACTGATATTATTTTCCTCCCATGAAAGTTCAGGACATTGTGTGAAATCCTCGAATGCAGCATATTTCATTAAAGGTAGACTGCCTTTTAGATTTTTCAAGTTTAGGTCATAAAAAGAATTTTCCCTGACACCTAATTATTTTTGTTTAGTGGACAGAAAGTTACTGAATATGAATCACAGACTTCCAATTTTATTAGTTTTTTTTTTTTTTAATAGAACAATAAATGAATTTAGGGCCACATGGCCCTAAATTCTCCGCGATTTTTTTCCTGCTTCACCATGACCCAATTCAAGATACTACATGATACCACATGGTGGGCTTTCCCCACTCACGCAAGGCATTGTGGGATACAAATTTGAAACAGGAGAGGAAAATGAAGGACATGAATGAAACGTGAAAGACCAACTACAGTAATGGAAAGTGAGAAGAAAAGACGTTCTTTTGCGAAGGAAAGGAAACGCAGGACCAAACTAACAAATATCGGCAGTCAGCGAGCACCTCAGTGTGATCAGCTGTTCGTTTAGCAACAGAATGGTGTAATTGTCAGTGCACGGTCAAAGGTAAACCTGTAGATGGTAGTAATTGTGAAGGTAGCTGAGCGAACACTGTTGAATGGGAGTGGATTTGGCCACAAAAATCAGAGTCATTGTGAGAATGGACAATATAATTTAATGTCCGGCTTGAAAAAGATGAATCGAGCAATAAATGTCCATAGGCAAAATTCAAATCTCATCTCATCTCATTATCTCTAGCTGCTTTATCCTTCTACAGGGTCGCAGGCAAGCTGAAGTCTATCCCAGCTGACTACGGGCGAAAGGCGGGGTTCACCCTGGACAAGTCGCCAGGTCATCACAGGGCTGACACATAGACACAGACAACCATTCACACTCACATTCACACCTACGCTCAATTTAGAGTCACCAGTTAACCTAACCTGCATGTCTTTGGACTGTGGGGGAAACCGGAGCACCCGGAGGAAACCCACACGGACACGGGGAGAACATGCGAACTCCACACAGAAAGGCCCTCGCCGGCCACGGGACTCGAACCCAGGACCTTCTTGCTGTGAGGCGACAGCGCTAACCACTACACCACCGTGCCGCCACATAACACTCAATTAACACAAACAACAAGAGAGACTCTGAGACAAAAGCACAAGTTCTTATACATGTGAACAAGCAGATTTACGAAATAAATACAAAGCATATGTAATATGTGCAGAAAGAGGTTTGGCATTGTCTTGCTGAAAGAAGGATGGCCTTCCCTGAAAAAGATTTTGTCTGGATGGCAGCATATTGCTCTGAAATGTGTATTCAGCATTAATGATGCCTGCCCAGATGTACAAGCTCCCCATGTCATGTGCACTAATGCCCCCTCATACCATCACAGATGCTGGCTTTTGAACTGTGCACTGATAACAAGCCGGATGGTCCCTGTCTTCTTTAGCTTGGAGGATGTGGTGTCCATGATTTCTCAAAAGAATTTCTACTTTTGATTCATCAGACCTCTGGACAATTTTCCACTTCGCCTCAGTCCATCGTAAAAGAGCTCGGGCCTAGAGAAGGTGGCGGTGTTTCTGGATATTGTTTATATTTGGTTTTAACTTGTATTTGTGGATGCAGTAATGAACTGTTTTCATCGACGATGGTTTTCTGAAGTGTTCCTGAACCCCTACAGTGATTTCCACGACAGACACGTGTCTGCTTTTAATGCAGTGTCTCCTGAGGGCCTGAAGATCACAGGCATCCAATGTCAGTTTTCAGCCTTGTCTCTTGCATACAGAGATTTCCCCATATTCTCTGAATATTTTAATGATATTATGTACCATAGATGATGTGATCCCGAAATTCTTTGCAATTTTACACTGAGGAACGTTATTCTTAAATTGTTGCACTGGTTGCTCATGCAGTCTTTCACAGAGCAGTGAACCCCTTCCCATCTTTACTTCTGCAAGACTCTGCCTCTCTGGGATGATCTTTTTATACCTAATCATCTTGCTGACCTGTTGCCAATTAACCAATTTAGGGTTGTTGTTTTTTTTAGCATTACACAACTTTTTGAGTCTTTTGTCTCCCCGTCCCAACTTTTCTGAAACGTGTTGTCGCTGACATCAAATTCAAAATGAGCATATATTAAAAAAAAAAAATCTCTCAGTTTCATTATTTTATATGTTGTCTCTGTACTATTTTCAATGAAATATAGGGTTTCCATGATTTGTAAATCTTCACATTCGTTTTTTATGTTTTACACACGGTGTCCCTTGGAATTGGGGTTGTTCTACCTGCATATCACCTTGAACATTTTTGACATTTCATTATGCAGGACTTCATCTTGGTACTAAAAAATAATCAGAACCTTCGAATTTGTAATAGACACTACTTCATGTTTAGAACCTAGCATAGTGTAAAAAAAAAAAAGTTGTATACGAAGTAACTTTAAAAACGCACAATGGAATTCAACACGATATCACTTTAGATCCATGCATATATTTGAAATTTATGATATTGTATGTAATGCACACACATCTTGAAACATCGATAAAGGACATTTATTGTCAGACTCAAGAATTAATTCACAATAAAAAAATTCAAAGTGACAGTTGGTCCATGTTCGGACCGTCATGCTGGAGATTCTGGGTCTGTGTCGTCCAGGGGTCTCAGCAGCAGTGACTGAGGGTGTCAGGAATCTGTCACGGAGGTGAGCTAGCCTGATGTGCCGATCCTGAACTGGTGTCGTGACTCGAGGCTGACCAGGGCGTGGACGATCCCTGGTGCTCCCTGTCTGTCTGTAACGCTGACTCAAACGGGAAATGGTCGAATGATGAACACCGAAGTGCCGGGCGACCTCTGTCTGTGTACTTCCGGCACGCAACATCCCGACGGCCTGTTCACGTTGATTTTGGCTTAGGCGTGGCATCTTCAATAATGACAATTTTCCCATCATTTCCCCCGGGTATTTATAGGCAAGATTGTGTGTATGCAAAATTTGTTTGAAAATTAAAGCCTGTCCATGTCATTGACTACCCGAGTCATATTGTACGTTATTGAGTACAACTCCCTTAAATTCTGATTTGAGCACAGATTTGGAACTTATTCGGGCGGAACGAAGTTATTTTTCCATTGTGATATATTTCTTTTCTTCTTGAGATAAACTCAGCACGAATTCAGCAAGTTTTATCAATGTGCGTTTTTAAAGTTACTTAGTGTATTTTTTCCTGGTCGTGTTAAAAATCACTGTTAAATACGCACAAACAGCGTATAGAACAGAACTAGATCGAGATCTTGAATAATGGTATGAAAATTATGATTTCTTGGACAGAGTTTGAGTTTCTGCAGACAGACCTCAACTTCCTGACTGAAGCACAGAACCTTAATTTAATACAGGCGCATTGATTTATGCTCAGGTGTCACACAGTCATTAAAGTAATTGCATGATCACTTTATAACATCCTCCCATGGAGGCACTGGTAATTTGGCGCCTCATAATGCAACGCAGAGGCAAGTCCTGTAACAACGTTAGGGTTGAAAATGTAGTCTGGGCTATCATCTTACAGACGGTACAAATAGATTTTATACCTTTCTGACTGACCACGAAAACCCTTTTAATGTGTCTCTCACTCAAGTTCAGGCTTTGATCTATGAAAGGCTCACCAGGCTTAATAGCCGCTATCGATTGCCACTTTCTCTCCAGCAAGTTTCTCTGGCAAGGTTTCAGTGTCAACTTATCGTTTCACAGGTCTGCCATGTTCTTGTGAGATATCGCTGCAGTCTGTCCGCACCTTTAAAGGTGGTGCTGGTGCACAGTTTCAATTTCCTCAGGCTAGAAATGGCAGCCTTCACAGAGGAATGACCAGGGACATTTGTCTTAAAACAAAAAGCACAATTTTCTGCTAATCAATTTTTATAAAGAGTAAAGTTTAAAACAAAGTTTTGCTTACAGTGGACTATAGTTTCTAATTGCAGAGTGTGACAAAGTACGAACACACACACAAGACTTTTCAAGATACTGGCAGTTGCTAACCTTACATTCCTGGGCTTTTGAGGTGAAGACAGGCATACGACAGGCAAGCAGTGGACACCAGAGTGGATCTTTTGTCCTCCCGTCATCTTCTGCACAGATCCAGCCAGGTGTGTTTTCTTCTCCTGAATGTGATAGACAAAATGAATCATGTTCTCTGTACAAATCAGCATGTCAATTTTAACTAGAGTGCTCTGAGAGTACGATATCCCCCACTGGCAACTGTGCCATAACTCTGGTAAAATGCGACTGAATTGAACGAAATTGCAATAGGCATATTACCAACGTATAACAAAGAATCCTGCCAAGTTTCATGAAATTCTTCCAAATATGTGCATCCAGCTGTGCCGATTTGCATACTGAAAGTGAACAGACACACAGCCTTTCTTTAGTAGTAGAGATGATTTATAATCCATCCATCCATTATCCATAACTGCTTATCATGTACAGGGTTGCGGGCAAGCTGGAGCCTATCCCAATTGACTACGGGCGAAAGGCGGGGTACACCCTGGACAAGTCACCAGGTCATCACAGGGCTGACACATAGACACAGACAACCATTCACACTCACATTCACACCTACGGTCAATTTAGAGTCACCAGTTAACCTAACCTGCATGTCTTTGGACTGTGGGGGAAACCGGAGCACCCGGAGGAAACCCACGCAGACACGGGGAGAACATGCAAACTCCGCACAGAAAGGCCCTCGCCCATCAACCACTGGGCTCAAACCCAGAACCTTCTTGCTGTGAGGTGATAGTGTCGAACCCCGTGGCCAGCGAGGGCCTTTCTGTGCAGAGTTTGCATGTTCTCCCCGTGTCCGTGTGGGTTTCCTCCAGGTGCTCCGGTTTCCCCCACAGTCCAAAGACATGCAGGTTAGGTTAACTGGTGACTCTAAATTGACCGTAGGTGTGAATGTGAGTGTGAATGGTTGTCTGTGTCTATGTGTCAGGCCTGTGATGACCTGGCGACTTGTCCAAGGTGTACCCTGCCTTTCGCCCGTAGTCAGCTGGGATAGGCTCCAGCTTGCCTGCGACCCTGTAGAACAGGATAAAGCGGCTAGAGATAATGAGATAATGAGACTACACCATCATGCCGCTTTATAATCATTTACTTATTTAAAACTTACATCATTAGCCCATTTTTGAGCATAACTGAGATTCCTTTAACAAGTTAGTCTTATTTGTGAAGAACATGATTAATTGAATCAAAAAAGCAGAAATCTCAGTCATTAACAGAACTTACATAGCCACTAGAATATTTACAGATTTTTTTAAAATAGATAAAAAAAACCAACAACAGACATTCAGATAGACACAAACAGATCAACACTCCAGACTAGAGAAAGCCGGGCAACAGCAACTGAATGAAATGAACTCAGTACCCTCAGAGTCATTTATGTGACCTTGCAAAAGAAACTGTAATTTTCTCTGTGCAGTTCACCAAATATACCGTACACTTTTGAAATCCAAGGCAACCCAGAGGAGTATGTGAATAACTCAGAAAGATTTAAATTAAAGTTGATTTTTTTTGAGAGAGCTGAGTGAACCTGAGTGATTTGAGGCCATTCAGTTCAGAAAAGATTCATGAAGCTTGGTGCGCTGCCTTGTGCAGTCGCACTTATGGTTTGCTCAAAATTAACGTGCAGCAAATTTACATGCCTACAGCATCTTCGTAAAATTCAAATAGTTTGGGCAATGTAATGTTTTTTTTTGTCTCATTAACTTCAAGACAGAGAAAAAAGGGTAAGGCTGAGGTCTATAATATAGTATTTGGATAATTTCCATAATTTTGCCTCTGTATACCACCAAATTGGATTTGAAACGAAGCAATCAAGGTGTGATTAAAGTGTAAAATTTCAGTTATAATTCAAGGCATAACAAAACCTGTTTAGGAATTACAGCCTTTTTTATTTTTTTATTATTATTACTTTTTTTTTACACAGTCCTTCCATTTTCCATTTTCGCAGGCTCAAAAGTCATTGGACAAATGAATGATAAGCAGTTTCATGGCCAGTTATGGCCTGTTTCCTCATTATTTAATGACAAAGTAACGAGATACAAGGTTGAGTCCAAGTGTTGAATTTGCAGCAGGTCATATGGTATGTTCACTGTGTACTGGAGAAGCCTGTGGCTGGAGTTGTGTGTGATGAGGTTATGAGTTTGCCTCTCAGTGTTGCGAAAACACAAAAGTATGACTGGGTGGGGATGCAGACGGGACTTGGTATGTAAGTAAATTTTCAATATCCTGGTCAAAATTTCATGTTATGTGACTGACAAAACAGAATGAAGGTAGAATGGATTCAGGCTCTTGGTCTTGAGATGGTAGACACAGCATAGATCAAGGATTGTGAACACCTTGTCTGATCTGAGTTGTTTCAGGGCTGAGGGGACCAGTGAGGAAGGATAGGAATATTCCAATGTGAACTAATTTAATCATCCACACCAACTTTTCTCCACAAAGAAGAAGCCTACTGAAGCAAGCGCGGCAAGAGGACAAATATATCCCTTTTGAAAGGCTTCTTGGATGTAGTCCTTCATGGCTTGTTGTTCTGTGAGGGACAGTGGATAGATGTGGTTACATGGGGGCATGGTGTTGGGCAGAAGGTCGATGGTACAATCATAAGGTCTGTGGAGTTGTAGGCCACTGGCCTTGGCTTTGCTGAACATTTCAAAGAGTTCAGGATGTACTTCAGGGATAGGGGTTGTGACTGGAATGTTGGGGCTCTTCACAGTGGTAGATGTGATGAGGACACATGAGAGATGCAAACAGTGGTGAAAGCATTGTTCAGGCAACGTGATGATCACCTTGTTCTGCTAGAAAATCTGAGGATCATGGCGATACATCCAGGAGAATCCAAGGACTATTGGGTGCTTAGTGGTGACAGTGACCAGGAAGGAGATGGGCTACTGATGGAGGGCAATAACTTGGAGTAGGAGGGGCTTGCATAGTGCATAGTGTGATGGTGCAGTTCCAATGGGTCCTCTGTCGATGCCCTTAATTTTTAAGGGATACTGTAGTAGCTGTGTGGGGGAGCTTAAGCTTCATAATGGTGTCATGGTCTATGCAGTTGTCAGCGACTCCAAAGTCAATCAGGGCTGAAAGAACAGAGACAGTTCTGGAGTGCTTTATTTGAATGTTTTGAGCAAATGATTGGTAAGCCAAAAACTTAGTGGTGAGCCAAAAACTGAGTGGTTGTTTTCTCAGCACAAGGGAGGAGGTAGGGTTCTTCACTTAAGTGGGACATTGTGTAATGAAGTTATTGGGAGCGCTGCAGTGAAAACATAGCCTCTCCTTCCTCCTCTGCAGCATTCAGCGATGCTTAGCTTGGCTCATCCCCATTGTTGCACAGGTTCAAAGTGGTCCACTATATACATCATCATCATCATCATTTGCAGTCCATCAAATCAACAATGACTGTTCTATAGTTGGTTCCAAACCTTTTCATAGAGCTGCACGCAAGTCAAGTTTAAAGTGCAACTAGCTTTTGTCAGCCTAGGAACACTCTCTCGGCAAACAGAAATGTGGTCCAGTGGGCAAGGACAGGCCGAGACATGCTGGCATTTATTGTTTGCTGCAGTGGCTGACCAGAAGATAGGTTTGTTTATCCCCGCTCTTGGGTGATGCCACAAAGCACCTGACTGGGGTGGTCCGCTACAGACCTTGAGACAGATCTTGCATTTGGTTCTGCCAGGATGCCCAGTTTCACCCTTTTCACACAGGCAAGCCTAGTAGGGTAACCAATTTAGTCGCCGGTTACTCAACCATGAAGCAAGTTGTACTGGATTTGATGTTACCAGTAGCAGGCAAACCATAACCTGACATAGCCATTATATAGGTACATACACGTACATATACAACAGGACATGTAGTTATTAGAAGATAATCAGCTTCAGAATGTGAGCAGTAAGTGAAATCAACTGCTATCTATCTATCTATCTATCTATCTATCTATCTATCTATCTATCTATCTATGCTTTGTGTCAACCCACATCACACCACACAGTCACTGATATTTTCCTGGAATAGCATGGCCCCTAGCATTTTATTCCTTACTTAATAATTGTTGTCATCGGCTGTCCATCACTAGCGATGATGACTGTTTTATTAGGATGTGCAGAAATGCAGATGGGCTGCGAGGCCCACACCAGAGTGACAGAGCCATCCGCAGCAGCGGCACAAATAGCACGAAGGGCCCAGCCGAGCCGCCATGGAATGCCTGGCCTTGTGAGCTCTTGTATACTATTCTCCTCTCCTATCAAAGCACCTTGCACAGTAAGACAAATGATGTCGCGCCCCCATCGTGTTGTCTCTCTGGACCTCCAGACCTGATGCCAAGTGGTGCACAAAAGTGCCACAGACCTGACAGGTATGGAAGTTGCCCCACAGTGACAACTGACTTTGCAAGTGATGCCATCCATTGGCCATTTGAGTGGCTCTTACGCATGCCATCTGGTGGTGTGCCATTGACCCTGTTGGCTCCTTATTGGTGATGTACGTACTATTTAACCCATAGCTGAAACCTAGGCAGGCAGGTGCTACCACTCTGGGTCAGAGCAGACCTGGGAGCAATGGTGATTAAGGGATAACTCCACTTTCCCCAGTACTCAAGTCCTCTCAGACCCGAGACTCACCACCAGTTGAAGTCATACCCAGAACTAACTTAATAATCAGAGCTATATAGATCATAGCTATTTACTGATCATGCATCAACAGCAGTTTTGAGCTGACATAAGACTACGTAAGAAAATCATATTCATGAATGAAGCTCCAAGGACTGGAATGTTCGTTGAGTCAGTGAAGGCAGAAGTAGACATAAAAACACATTCTGACAGATGAACTTTCCAGACAAAAAAAAAAATCTTTCAGCAACAAGTGAATGAAAGGAATGACTCAGTGATCGATACCGTCTTTTTCACCTAAGTGACTTCTTGTAAAGGAAAGGAATTTGTACATATTATACAAAACATCTCATTGTAAGACCATTATTTGTCAAGAGTGCAGCTAAGCCTTATCCTGCAGAGCATCACAGTGTTCAAACTCCCATGAAGTTCTCAACAAAATGATTCATAAGAAATAGCACAGGTGTCTGTCTCAGCATGCAATGTAGGAACTTCTGGAAGTCAATTAATGAAGCCTGGAGGTGGTGGGAGCGACCAGAGCTCTGAAGCACAATGCAGCAACAAAAATGAATAACATTAAAAACTGCAGATTATATACAGTAGGACATAGAAATTCTAAAAGTTGCTGTTTGCCTTGATCATCATCACACCAAGGACTTCCATAATACCACAGAACAACTCCTTAAATACAAAGGCATCCTCAGATGACCATTAGCTAAATTAGTGATGTGATTGTTCAATGCATACTGGGGTAGGAGGAAATTGCATTAAAAGAATGCAAGAAAGTTGCTGAAACTTTCTTGGGAACTACAGCACACCTTTGTATACATTCAAATTTAGATGACTTCTTTGAAATCAGTGGCAAAAATGGTGACAGGCTTCACCAAGGCATTGCAGCGAAGGAAAAATGGTACCAGTGCAAGTGGAATCATCAATGTTGGCAAATTATGGTTAGACTATTAAAGAAGATGCATCAGATGCTAAGTACATCTGAAAATAAGCAAAATAAACTTGTAGGTAAGTGGAACTAGACTACTACTAGTACTCATGTAATTAAACATAAACCCAATAGTACACAACATAGCTTGCATAATTGAACCTTGGATCCAGGAGGAACAATGCGGTTTTCGTCCTGGTCGCGGAACACTGGACTAGTTCTATACCCTTCATAGGGTGCTCGAGGGTTCATGGGAGTTTGCCCAACCAGTCCACATGTGCTTTGTGGATCTGGAGAAGGCATTCGACCATGTCCCTCGTGGTATTCTGTGGGGGGTGCTTTGGGAGTATGGGGTTCGGGGCTCTTTGCTAAGGGTTGTCCGGTCCCTATACAAACGGAGCAGGAGTCTGGTTCGCATTGCCGGCAGTAAGTCAGACCTGTTTCCAGTGCATGTTGGACTCCAGCAGGGCTGCCCTTTGTCACCGGTTCTGTTCATAATTTTTATGGACAGAATTTCTAGGCACAGCCAGGGGCCAGAGGGAATCCTGTTTGGGAACCACAGGATTTCATCTCTGCTTTTTGTGGATGATGTTGTCCTGTTGGCTTCTTCAAACCAGGACCTTCAGCATGCACTGGGGCAGTTTGCAGTCGAGTGTTAAGCGGCTGGGATGAGAATCAGCACCTCCAAGTCCGAGGCCATGGTTCTCGACCGGAAAAGGGTGGCTTGCCCTCTCCAGGTTGGTGGAGAAGTCCTGCCTCAAGTGGAGGAGTTTAAGTATCTCGGGATCTTGTTCACGAGTGAGGGAAGGATAGAGCGTGAGATTGACAGGCGGATCGGTGCAGCCTCCGCAGTGATGCGGTCACTTTACCGGTCCGTCGTGGTGAAGAAGGAGCTGATCCAAAAGGCGAAGCTCTCGATTTACCAGTCGATCTACGTTCCGACTCTCACCTATGGTCATGAGCTTTGGGTAATGACCGAAAGAACAAGATCGCGGATACAAGCGGCCGAAATGAGTTTCCTTCGCAGGGTGGCTGGGCGCTCCCTTAGAGATAGGGTGAGAAGCACAGTCACTCGGGAGGAGCTCGGAGTATAGGCGCTGCTCCTCCACATCGAGAGGAATCAGCTGAGGTGACTGGGGCATCTCTTTTGGATGCCTCCTGGACGCCTCCCTGGAGAGGTGTTCCAGGCATGTCCCCCCGGGAAGAGGCCCCGGAGAAGACCCAGGACATGCTGGAGGGACTATGTCTCTCGGCTGGCCTGGGAACGCCTCGGTGTTCTTCCCAAGGAGCTGGTCGAGGTGTCTGTGGAAAGGGAAGTTTGGGCTTCCATGCTCAGACTGCTGCCTCCGCGACCCAGCCCCGGATAAGCAGACGAAGACAAGATGAGGCCAATAGTACACAACTTCTTTGTGACACAAACAATATGAAATGATATTTGTTGAGACTGGTGAGAGAATGACTATTTATAGCTGCTATAAAGTAAGTAAGAACAGGAACTAGGGCCTAAAGGGGGAGCCATAGAGAAGCAGGGTTGGGACCAAAAGGTCACTGGTTTGATTCCCTGGACCAGCTGGAATGGTTGAAGTGCCCTTGAGCATGGAACCTAACCCCCAACTGCTCCCCAGGCTGCCCTGGGTATGTTGTATGTCGCTCTGGATGGATAAGAGCGTCTGCTAAATGCTATTAAGGTAATAATGCCATCAAGTTCAAACACTCTGTCATGACCATGGAAGCCATGACCTAATGGTTTGAGAAGCAACTTTGAGACTAAAAGGTTGCTGGTTCAATTCCCTGGACCAGCAGGAATGGCTGAAATCCCCTTGAGCAAGGCATTATCTTGTTTTTCAGGTTAATCAGTTCATTTTAACCAATATAACAACCTTTATATTATGTAGGACGTTATATCATCAATGTATGTGTTGAATTCTCCATTCTGATTAGTCGGAAGATGTAGATTTGCTTTATAACAGCAGCTCTGACAGTAGTACTTAACTGTTTCTGTTGTAAAACTTTACACATGGACTTGTCTGTTGAAGTTTACTGTTGTAACACATTCATGGAAGGAGTATCCAGTGTCAGTGTTAAGTCAGTCAGAAGTAAAGTCTTTTAAAGAGACTTTCAGAGACAGAAAAAAATAGGGGGTGCTGAGAAAACAACTGTTTATGGCTTCTATAATAATGTAAGTGATGTGTTGTTGTTTCACAACATCAAATGGATAATAAGTACGTCAATGACGGCATAGCTCACTCTGGCCCCGTCTAGTCCAGAAGGAACGATCTAAAGTGGGCCACCTTGCACAATAAATGTTGCAAGCTATACACACTATATACAAGCTATATATAGAAGCAATATCCACCCTAGGAATACCGACCTATTTGTCAGAAAGAATCCAAAATTGCGAGGAATTGACCGAGAAGAACCGATTTTTGTTGAACTGCTCATTAAGGATTAATTAGTCCATAACTTGATTAATAACTGTAATTAAGCAAACCTGGGTAGAAGTTAAGCTAGTATCTCACTGGGCTGCGACAGCTTGTGACAAAATGCGAACGTCATTCGCAAGAGAGTTTCAAAAGTGTCTTGAAACATTCGTGGGGCTTCTCAATTTCCTCGCATGAGTCAGAAAGTGTCGCGCCTTTGTCGCTGAAATTTTGAACATGTTCAAAAAATTAGTACGACAAAATTTCTATCAAAATAGCCGCAAATGCATCGCCGGTGTCGCAAAGCCATCGCGAACCCTTCTCAAGTCAGTTTCCATGAGGCTTCCTCTACTTCCCTGCCTGCCGAGGGAAAGCCGGGCTGCGACAGCCTGCGACTAGTTGGAGACACAACAATTGTGGCAAAATATGCAAATATCAATTCAGTGTGATTCCAAGTGAAAATTGTCGCTAATTCGCATATTTTATCGCAATTGTTGTGTCTCCAACTAGTCGCGGGCTGTCGCAGCTCAGTGAGATACTACCCTTATACGCACCCTAGGTACCCCTACCTTCATGCCAGAAAGAATCAAAATCAGTGAATTGAGGGAGAAGAAGTGATTTGTGTGGAAACTGCTCGTTAGGGCTTAATTACTCCATATCTTTATTATTAATTGCAATTACGCAAATTTGGGTAGAAGCCATATGCACTCCATGCAGGCCTACCTTCCTGCCAAAAAGAATAAAAATCAGTGAAGAATTGAGAGAGAAGAAGCGATTTTCGTGAAATGTGGATGATGCCGGACGGACGACGGACAACACATGATGGCATAAACTCATCGCCTGTCAGCTGGATGAGCTAATAAATAAAAATCGCAGTTGTTGGCAAATTGCTGGAGGAATAAAACACTTTGGGATGAGCTGCTTTTGGAAAATAATTAACTTTGGTTTGGAAGCAGTCACTGTGCTTCAACTCAGGCTGTATTGCATTGCACCACCATGTTGTTGATTATTTTCCCAGAACAGCACATGCACAAGTGATTTATTCCTCACTTGATACATTGATCAAAATCAAAAGAATTATTTACTCATGGAGTGTTGGATATTAGTTTGGTATTGTTTTTTGGGTTTTTTTTGTTTTTTTCTCTGACTAAACACAAAGTAGGCTATACGTTAATATTTAATGGCGTACACTCATTCCATCATGAGCAACTAAAATGTCATTTCACCCTTGTGACTTTTACACATCAACATTCTATTCGCATCAGACGCAACAATGAAAGCACTCAAAAACAATACTTGGGGATTTTCAATGAAATGTTTGCTATAAATGGCGAGATGTGAGTGCTGCCGCCGCAGATGGCAGGAGATTGTTGGGTCATTGTTCAGCAGTCAAAGACGCAGACATGCAAGACAACTTAAGGGCCAATTAGGGTGAGTCTCACCATTTCAGGGTTGTGTGGATTTCATTTCAAAGGATGCGCAGGCCAGTGCTGACATAGCTTAATGGTCTATACACCTTTACGGGGAGTGAGCAATTTGATTTGGGATCCCTTTACCTCTTAACTTTAGAAGCAAAGTTAACTTTAAAATCAATACAGTGAACACACCAGTCCAAGGAAATATTTGCAGTGCCTGCTTTCGGCAGAGCACTTTTATTTTATTTATATGCACTACCGTTCAAAAGTTTGGGGTCACCCAGACAATTTTGTGTTTTCCATGAAAAGTCACACTTTTATTTACCATCATAAGTTGTAAAATGAATAGAAAATATAGTCAAGACATTTTTCTGGCCATTTTGAGCATTTAATCGACCCCACAAATGTGATGCTCCAGAAACTCAATCTGCTCAAAGGAAGGTCAGTTTTATAGCTTCTCTAAAGAGCTCAACTGTGTTCAGCTGTGCTAACATGATTGTACAAGGGTTTTCTAATCATCCATTAGCCTTCTGAGGCAATGAGCAAACACATTGTACCATTAGAACACTGGAGTGAGAGTTGCTGGAAATGGGCTTCTATACACCTATGGAGATATTGCACCAAAAACCAGACATTTGCAGCTAGAATAGTCATTTACCACATTAGCAATGTATAGAGTGGATTTCTGATTAGTTTAAAGGTCCCATGGCATGGTGGTTTGTTGATGCTTTAAACGGGATCGTGGAGGCTTCCGGATGTTATATCCGCAGTCTTTCTCGAAATGAACCCTCGGAATGTAGATATAGCCTCCTGGGAGAAAGCTCCATTTCAGCGCTTTTCCCAGTGCGTCGTTTTGCTAATGAGAAGCAGGAGGCGGGGAAGGGTAGAGGGTGGGGGCGTGCCATGGGGGGAGGGGGAGGGGCTGCCGTCTGCCTCCCAAGCCGGCCGAGAGCGCTCCTCGTCGGGCACGGCCAGGCGGGCGAATGCCCTGGTCCATCCGCCCTGTCTAAAAAAATGGTACAACTCGAGCCCATGGTAAAACTGGGACTTTGTCGGGTTTTTTTCAGCCTGAGGCCCATGGTAAAACTGAGCAGTTTTACCATGGAGGAGTGGGGACTTTGCCATTTCCTCCCCCCAACTCGCCCCTGGGAGAACCGCTGCCTCCACGGGCGGCCGGTGCCACTGGAGGGCTGCCCGCGCGACCTCGGCTCCTGACAAAAGATTGGATCTAGGGCTGACTTTCAATGGATCGCAGCGATGGAGCTGCTCTGCCACTCACGACACCCCGGCCCAGAATCAGGGAAAAATACCGCGCGTTGACGTCATTAAGGTGCAACGCGAGGAAATAAAATAAATTCAACAAATGTTTGGGTTTTTACTGAACAAACAAAAAATGAACGAGTGACTTAAAAAAAAGAATGTGGGTGTCTTTGTAAAAACTGTTTTGATTGGCTATTATAACAGAGGTAGCGCAGAGTACCTGGCTAACTGTAGGAAGTGGTTAGCTGCACAGCTAATGTAGCCATTGCAAACGCACCGATTTTAAAACACGGCAAAACGACCAGTTATACACTTCCTTGTTCGGTGTTTGTTGCTGATGCGGCAGGGATGCTTGGTACGGACCCAGGCTTCAGTGACAGTTGATGTGCAAAACCTGCCATGTACTGTCCCAAGTTGTGGAAACATTCATCAGGAAAATGCTTCCGACAAACATACACCGTCTTAGATAGACTCGACGGCGTATTATTGAAGTAAATAAAATTAAGCCACTGCGTCTTCAGGGGCTCTCCCGTCGGCAGTAAAAACAGACTCTTTTCTGTGTTGTCACATCCATGTACAGCGCAATTTCCATGTTTCGCTCGCTTAGGTGATGCCATGTTGTTGTGTCCTCTATGGTCTCCTCACTACAACTGGGCGGGGCAATCCATACAGTGGGTGGGAATCCAGAGGGAGGGCGTGGGGATCATCTCCCTTGCTGATGTAGTAAAGGGAAGAGCTTATCAACGCGCCGTTTTGACGCGCCATTCTCAAATGTTGGGCATAGTTTGGTTTACACATTATGAAATTTCTAGCCACTGGGGTGACTTAAGAAGGTCAGAGGAACTCATTTTAACGTTAAAAAACCTCAGAAAGTGAAAATTTCATGCCATGGGACCTTTAAAGTGAGCTTCATTGAAAAGAACAGTGCTTTTCTTTCAAAAATAAGGAAATTTCAAAGTGACCCCAAATTTTTGAACGGCAGTGTATATATGTTTGTTTATTTATTCCACATATAGGTGCTTTAAGGCAAAAGCTCGAACTTTAGTTTTCCAGACTGGTTTCAAGTCTTTGCTCTCAGTAATGAGACTTGTCAAAGCTTTGATAAAAAGGTGACAGGATTGTTGGACGCATTCAATTAGGAACATTAAACAAAGCCGTACAAAAAAGAACTCTCCTCTTGCTTCTCAAATATCATTTAAAATAATAATGTGAGTCAGACCAAATGTTTCCACTTCAAAGTGCAGATAATATATGGCACTTCAAAATGACTGCATAATGAATATCTTTACTGAAGAATTCCTTGAGATCAGGGAACTGATTCACTGTCCTTCATATGCCCTTGAAGTCTTAAGACATGCTAGTTTTAAAATGACGTTTTTAATTGCGTGGTTAAAAGAACTAGCTTTGGAATGGTGACATTTAATGGAGTCAACAGTCCAGAATGGATGATACTGCATAATTAACGAACCGTATCAAGATGAATTGGCAATTTTTATTAAGTTCGACATAATATGTCTGAAAAATGAAATGGGTCATATTCAGAGTCGGCGACTTTAGTCCAAAAGTTATGTCAATATTTAAGTGGGGAAAGTTATACATATTCAAAGACGGGCTAAGCACACGTTTAAGTCTTTTTTTCTGTCTGCACCATTCATATTGGGTTCAGACCTCTGTCTGGGGTTACCATAAAAGCACCTGCCTTGCTTTTAATCCCCCCCACACACACACACCTCCTGCAACACTGACAGAACTATCTAATAGTAGGGGGCGTCGTGGCTCAGGTGGCTATGGCGCCATACCATAAATCTGGGGACCTGGGTTTGATTCCGACCCGAGGTCATTTCCTGATCCATCTCTCTCTCCCACTCATTTCCTGTCCTGTCTCTACACTGTCCTATCCAATAAAGGTGAAAAAAGCCCAAAAAAATATCTTAAAAAAAAAAGAACTATCTAATAGTAGTCTAGTTATTTGCGGCATGAATAGTTCAAGTCATAATTACACTACCGTTCAAAAGTTTGGGGTCACCCAGACAATTTTGTGTTTTCCATGAAAAGTCACACTTTTATTTCCCACCATAAGTTGTAAAATGAATAGAAAATATAGTCAAGACATTTTTCTGGCCATTTTGAGCATTTAATCGACCCCACAAATGTGATGCTCCAGAAACTCAATCTGCTCAAAGGAAGGTCAGTTTTATAGCTTCTCTAAAGAGCTAAACTGTTTTCAGCTGTGCTAACATGATTGTACAAGGGTTTTCTAATCATCCATTAGCCTTCTGAGGCAATGAGCAAACACATTGTACCATTAGAACACTGGAGTGAGAGTTGCTGGAAATGGGCCTCTATACACCTATGGAGATATTGCACCAAAAACCAGACATTTGCAGCTAGAATAGTCATTTACCACATTAGCAATGTATAGAGTGGATTTCTGATTAGTTTAAAGTGATCTTCATTGAAAAGAACAGTGCTTTTCTTTCAAAAATAAGGACATTTCAAAGTGACCCCAAACTTTTCAACGGTAGTGTATCACATTAATCAGTGCATGTTGAGTTTATTTCAACAACATGGCTCACAAATTGTCATTATTCAGCTTTTAAAACAGCACTTGACCCAGCACATGCTATCATTTTCTATTTTATTGCTCGCCTTGGCAATGCACGTCTACAGATTTGGAGGCGGAGCTTCTTAATCCAGAGATCCTCCTCCTGCTAATTTGCATCAGTAATTTACTATGCTATCTAATGACCATCTGAAGAAATAAAACAGCTCTAAACTCTCTCATGAACTTGTATTATTATTATTATTAATATTATTATTGCTCCGATTGTGGATTAATAAGATGCATAAAATATCCATAGCATATTTTAGTCATTGGATATATATATATATATTTTTTTTTTTTAATCGTTAAATGTGTGAAGATTTGGATATGTACTTTCTACGACTAATCAATCTCGGCAATACAAAAAGTCTGTTTCTTTCTACAGCACGGGAAACAATGTGTGCAGCAATTCGATTTTGGAACACCTCAGAGCATGATGATCCTTTTCACCATCTCAGCTTTCATGCAATTTTGTACCATTAAAATCTGGCCTTCAAAACTCAAACAGATGTAATAGCTGTAAGAAAGGTATTTGTGTGTATTTCGGATGTCATTAACACACAGAGAGCTTCGCTGCGACGTTTCTTTCCTCACTGGTGTCACTAATGCAACTGCAGCACAGGAAGAAAAAAAAAACAGCGTGAATGTTTTTTTTTTTTTTCCTGACCTACTGGAGCAGTTAATCCTTCTGCTCTGCCAGACTCCTTACCATTTGCAAGCAGGCTCGCTGTCTGATAAAACGCGCCTGATTCATAATTATATAAAGCGCCAACTGATCCCTGACCTCGTCATTCAATGTGGCCTTCTGAGGAATGAGAAAGGTCACAGGTTACTGAAATAGAGGCCAAGCTTGTCAGTCAGCTCTTAGGGGGTATTCAGGTCTTCGTGATGCTTTCTGATTTTTCTGGGCTAATTATTCAGTTAGCTTAAATAATGGGCCTTAATTTGTGCTCCTTGGGTCATGGAAGGCTCGGCGTCCTTGGAGTGCCATTAAAATGCATCCAAAATTGTGTCAATTTTAAAGACTGAGAGACTTTATAATGAAGCGTTTCAAAGAAATGTAGAAACTGATGATGATAATGTGACACATTGAACTAATTTAGGGACAGACAAAAGATAACATAACATATAGCATAACACTGCCATTAATGTCTCATAACCTTGTCGTAATCTATACATAGCTCTTGTCATAAAGCCTAGGTCACAACCGGACGTACGATTTTTTTGGCCGTGCGATTTTTGGCGTTTCCCAAATCGCTGCGTTTTTTTTGTTCGTGGAGAAAGATGCACGTTGGCTGTAAGTTTGTCTTGCAACCTGAAAAAAAACGTAATCACCCGTAGAGTTTGTTTGACATGACAAAGAACCTCTTCAGTCTATGGCTCGAAAATCAGCACATCACACGCGCGCCCTCCGTGTGTTTCACGAGCGCCCTCCATGCATTTCTTGCGTTTTTTGCACGTAAACCGGCCGTAGGAGCACGTACGGCCGGTTGTGACCGAGGCTTAACCTCTTCGACAGTGTTACTATGTTTCTATAGATATTCCTAAAACCTATCACCTATCACAGTAAAGAGACAGACAAAAACCTACATTTAACAGTTATTCCACGAAACCGAGTTGTACATGAGCCGATAGCTGATGAGGCATGTAACACTGAGTTGGCGATAAGCCATGTAAGACAAGATTGAGATTTTTTTTTTGTTATCTTGTACCGTCTTACTGTACATTATAGCATCATAACAACGGACTTTGTCGATAATAAATGATGGAGTGGTTGTTTGGGACAGAAAAAGTATACATAAGACATCTTATAAATAGTAAAATAAAGATTAAAGGTGCTGACTGCAAAGTTATCTGAAATTTTTTCATTTTTTATCGTGCGTGGCATTTTCCTATTTTCTGCAAGAACAATATCATGTGGACGAGATGTGATCATTTTTGCCGCTTTTCCACTACCAACGCGGCTGAGTTGGGCTGAGCCGTGCCGTGCTGAGTTGGGCTGAGTCGAGCTGAGCGGGGCTGTTGGAGTTGCATTTCGACTATAACCGCGCTGAACCGTGCTGGCTGGAAGTGGGTGGACACATTGGGTGGAGTTAGCGAAAGTGGGTGGACGTCACGTGATGTCGTTATGCGGCGCAAACAGTGACATCAGTGACCTTTTAAGCGGTAGACTCACAACCCGGATAGTAAACAATAAACATGGAGGACATGGAGTCGTTAGTGTTGCTGGTCTTGGTGCTGTGGCTTGTTGTCACCGACAACGCCAACAGATACTGGCAAGAGCGTATAGATGAGGCGAGGCGCATAAGGCTTCAGAAATTCTCGTAATTCGTAATTCTCCTTCTTCCGGGTTTACGGTGTTTACAGATCCCAGCGTGCTCGCGGGGCGTGTGTGGGCATGTGAGGACACTCCTCCTCACCAATCAGTGCACAGGGGAGTGTCTCCTCATGCCCCTAGCCTCACTCGGCTCGGTTTGGCTCGCTTCAGCCCCACTCCAAAACTGTGCGAGTTTTGGGGGCTGAGCAGGGCTGAAGCAAGCTGAGTCGTGCTGTTCTTAGATAGTCGAAACGCGAGCCGTGTCGGGCTGAAGTGAGCTGAAGTGAGCTGAAAAAGGGTAGTGGAAAAGGGCCATTTGATGTCCTGAGGGTCACTTTTCTCCATTTTAGGACCGAATATCCTACCTCCATGGAAATAGTCGAACGCGAGGAGCTTGAATTAATTAGCATAACTATGGAACTGCATCACACCAAAATGGTGACGCGACCAAGAAAACATCGTGGCTCTGCATCAACCTCGGAGAGTTTTGAGTCACAGGATGTAATTTGTGGTTCACTTTGTTTTTTTTAAGATATTTTTTGGGCTTTTTTCACCTTTATTGGATAGGACAGTGTAGAGACAGGACAGGAAATGAGTGGGAGAGAGAGACAGGGAGGGATCGGGAAATGACCTCGGGTCGGAATCGAACCCGGGTACCCGGATTTATGGTATGGCGCCTTAGCCACCTGAGCCATGACACCCCCTTGTGGTTGACTTTTGCAAATAGATCCGTGAAAAAAACAAAAAAACAAAAGACGAATATATCTTTTCTCTGTTACTGCTTTTGTGTTCTTGTTTCTTTCTCTGTAAGATCAAAACATTCGGTGTATAACTCCATATTCGCTACTGCGGAGTCAAATGCATGCATTCTAAGGCTAAGATAGCTAAGCGCTAGCTAGAATGATTTAGTTATCTGTCCAGACAAATGACATGTCATATAACCTTGCTCTATCTTGCAGTTTCACTCACTAGGTAGGCTTTCCTTTTCTTTTCCGCTGGCGGGAGAGCCGAGTCCGCCATGTTTGCCCACGCCAACTTGTTTTGGCTAAAAGTAGGTCAAACACGCCCCACGGTGGTCACATGCTCACTTGCTTCAGCAATCTCCAGAATCATAAAACGCAGGATATTTTTTCATCTCATCTCATTATCTGTAGCCGCTTTATCCTTCTACAGGGTCGCAGGCAAGCTGGAGCCTATCCCAGCTGACTACGGGCGAAAGGCGGGGTACACCCTGGACAAGTCGCCAGGTCATCACAGGGCTGACACATAGACACAGACAACCATTCACACTCACATTCACACCTACGGTCAATTTAGAGTCACCAGTTAACCTAACCTGCATGTCTTTGGACTGTGGGGGAAACCGGAGCACCCGGAGGAAACCCACGCGGACACGGGGAGAACATGCAAACTCCGCACAGAAAGGCCCTCGCCGGCCACGGGGCTCGAACCCGGACCTTCTTGCTGTGAGGCGACAGCGCTAACCACTACACCACCGTGCCGCCAGGATGTTTTTTATCTCGGCAAAACATTGACGCACAGGATACACGGTGTGTGTGTGCAGCAGCGAAACATCTCGAAACTCTAACAGCAATAGAAATACGACATGTTTGTCCAGAATTCAACTTTGCACTCAGAACCTTTAAGATTTATAGATAATAAACAAGCGCATAGCCCTGTCATTACGTTGCTGTTGGTATTTATAAACCTACATAAGGTCCAGCAGGCATCATGAGGACTGCTTTTGTCAATTTTGATGTTGAGCCAGCTGTCTTGTCATGGAATTTAAGTTTTGAGTCATATGACATAAAAAGAAATGTCGGCAATATGCAGCCTTATAAGCTTGACTGTGTGCCTTTGGAATGCTGTTAGAATGCGACGGCTTGTCCTGAACTGCGCTGATCTTAAAGACACGGCTTAATAAGTGAGATAAACAAATTAAAGACAGTGATTTATTTCCTTTGGAGTCCCAAAGCTAAATAAGTATTTAATAATGAGATCATGACACCAAGCTCCACCATTTTATCATGTTACAGCTGGCTTTCTATCAGAGGACCACCTGTGCTGACCTTCAGCCCTTTGAAATGCATTAATGATGACAAATACCGGAAGCTTCCCCTCCGCACAAATAATAAACACAATGCTGCACTGCCAGGCTGAATGAAGCATTAATGAGAGACGGCCAGTCAAGCCAACCTCACTGCTCCAGCCTCGCCGTGAGGGCCAGCATCGCTAATGAATCGGACATCATGCATTCTGCTCGCGTACGCTTCCTGCACCCAAACTAGCAGAACGCTAGAAAGACCAGCACTCTTTAGCTAAAACCTATCCCTCTCTGCACATACAGTGGTGCTTGAAAGTTTGTGAACCCTTTAGAATTTTCTACATTTCTGCATAAATATGACCTAAAACATCATCAGATTTTCACACAAGTCCTAAAAGTAGATAAAGAGAACCCAGTTAAACAAATGAGACAAAAATATTATACTTGGTCATTTATTTATTGAGGAAAATGATCCAATATTACATATCTATGGGTGGCAAAAGTATGTGAACCTCTCGGATTAGCAGTTAATTTGAAGGTGAAATTAGAGTCAGGTGTTTTCAATCAGTGGGATGACAATCAGGTGTGAGTGGGCACCCTGTTTTATTTAAAGAACAGGGATCTATCAAAGTCTGATCTTCACAACACATGTTTGTGGAAGTGTATCATGGCACGGACAAAGGAGATTTCTGAGGACCTCAGAAAAAGCGTCGTTGATGCTCATCAGGCTGGAAAATGTTACAAGACCATCTCTAAAGAGTTTGGACTCCACCAATCCACAGTCAGACAGATTGTGTACAAATGGAGGAAATTCAAGACCATTGTTACCCTCCCCAGGAGTGGTCGACCAACAAAGATCACTCCAAGAGCAAGGCATGTAATAGTTGGCAAGGTCACAAAAGACCCCAGGGTAACTTCTAAGCAACTGAAGGCTTCTCTCACATTAGCTAATGTTAACATTCATGAGTCCACCATCAGGAGAACACTGAACAACAATGGTGCGCTTGGCAGGTTTGCAAGGAGAAAGCCACTGCACTCCAAAAAGAACATTGCTGCTCGTCTGCAGTTTGCTAAAGATCAAGTGGACAAGCCAGAAGGCTATTGGAAAAATGTTTTGTGGATGGATGAGACCAAAATAGAACTTTTTGGTTTAAATGAGAAGCGTTATGTTTGGAGAAAGGAAAACACTGCATTCCAACATAAGAACCTTATCCCATCTGTGAAACACAGTGGTGGTAGTATCATGATTTGGGCCTGTTTTGCTGCATCTGGGCCAGGACGACTTGCCATCATTGATGGAACAATGAATTCTGAATTATACCAGCAAATTCTAAAGGAAAATGTCAGGACATCTGTCCATGAACTGAACCTCAAAAGAAGGTGGGTCATGCAGCAAGACAACAACCCAAAGCACACAAGTCGTTCTACCAAAGAATGGTTAAAGAAGAATAAAGTGAATGTTTTGGAATGGCCAAGTCAAAGTCCTGACCTTAATCCAATGGAAATGTTGTGGAAGGACCTGAAGCGAGCAGTTCATGTGAGGAAACCCACCAGCATCCCAGAGTTGAAGCTGTTCTGTACGGAGGAATGGGCTAAAATTCCTCCAAGCCGGTGTGCAGGACTGATCAACAGTTACCGCAAACGTTTAGTTGCAGTTATTGCTGCACAAGGGGGTCACACCAGATACTGAAAGGAAAGGTTCACATTCTTTTGCCACTCACAGATATGTAATATTGGATCATTTTCCTCAATAAATAAATGACAAAGTATAATATTTTGTCTCATTTGTTTAACTGGGTTCTCTTTATCTACTTTTAGGACTTGTGTGAAAATCTGATGATGTTTTAGGTCATATTTATGCAGAAATATAGAACATTCTAAAGGGTTCACAAACTTTCAAGCACCACTGTAATAGAGTAATACGCCAGCACTTTAACGTTCTCATCTCTATCCATTGCATGTACAGGATATGTAAGGAATGTAAGAAGGTGGTGCTCTTTGAGGAAAATAATCAGTGATGGGATAGTGTGATGAAGTCGAAGTACAACTAAACATGGACACACTTAGCAAATAAAGTACATTATTCTATCCACATTCACTGGATATGAGCAATTGCATGCTCTGATTGGCTACTCTACTACTAGGATATCAGCTCATATACTGTGAGTAGAGAAAAACAAAATAGCGGAGCGTGTTGCTGAACTAACCGAGGATGAAATAAAAACTCTACTCGAAAACAAAACTCAAAAAAATACAAAAAAGCAACAAAATATGGAATAAAAGTATTTGATGGTCAGAACGTATCTTTTTTATATTTTTCAAGAATTATTATTATCTCATCTCATTATCTCTAGCCACTTTATCCTTCTACAGGGTCGCAGGCAAGCTGGAGCCTATCCCAGCTGACTACGGGCGAAAGGTGGGGTACACCCTGGACAAGTCGCCAGGTCATCACAGGGCTGACACATAGACACAGACAACCATTCACACTCACATTCACACCTACGCTCAATTTAGAGTCACCAGTTAACCTAACCTGCATGTCTTTGGACTGTGGGGGAAACCGGAGCACCCGGAGGAAACCCACGCGGACACGGGGAGAACATGCAAACTCCACACAGAAAGGCCCTCGCCGGCCCCGGGGCTCGAACCCAGAACCTTCTTGCTGTGAGGCGACAGCGCTAACCACTACACCACCGTGCCGCCCCATTATTATTATTATTATAGCATTCTTCACAAATTGCTCCTGTCATTTCGCCGGTTTATTTACATTCTTCATTAAAATTTGTTGAATTTTTTTAGACTGGTCCAAAAGCTCAAAGAAGTTTGAAAATTACAGAACTGAAACGTCCAAGGAAGAATTAAATAAATGTCTAAAGCTATTCTATACCTTGGCACGACAGCAAAATGGCACTTTCTACAAAAAAAAGAAAAAACACTAAAGTCAATTTGTGCAGCCATTGATTGGTTTTTAAGAAATCTGCTGAAATGGAAATGATTTTGTCGGATGTTTTGTATAAAGTTTTTATTTATCGAATTTGGAAAAAATAAAAATGATCTGTTTCTCAAAATCCAGTGACTATAGATAGAATAAAACAGTTATTCCACTCAATCTCGTCATACTTGGCTTATAGCCGACTCGATGCTACGTGCCTCGTCGGCTATGAGCTCATGTACGACTTGATTTCATGGAATAACTGTTAAATATTGTCGCTTTATGGGTATGACGGCTTGCCACTGGTACTTATTTGTACCCTTTATACACTGCTTGGGAAAATTTATATGTACCTATTTGGTCCTGAAAGGTACACATAGTTACCCTGAGGTCCAATAATGATTCCTCGGGGGTACATTAGTGTAGATTGTACCTTGGAGGAAGTTAGTGATGTTTCCAATAAAAGCACATCCTGGGTGTTTTATTGCTCTTGTACAACAGCAATTTGGCCATGCATTTTAAAACGTGCTACTTTTTATCCATTTATGGTTATATTTGTGAAACCTACATGAAACAAGTTCCTGTTGCTCCCTCTCCAGCCTCAATTTTCCCTTTTCTTAAAGTTAATAAGACAAAAAAATAAAAATAAAAACTAGATAGAGACTGTGACTAAAGTCACAGTAATTTGTGCTAGCTGACCTTTGTCAATTGAAGGTCAAGGAAAACTTTTTTTTTTAATTATACCAATACAAAGGCTATACAATATAACAAAACAAAGACAATAGATAAAGACGATAGTGCACAGACAATGAATACAAAATGTGTAATGAACTAAGGGAGGCGGTAGATTTTTAAAGTGCAAATTAAACCCTTAAAAAAAAAACACTGATTGAAAAAATCATGAAAGTTGTCAGAGTTATAATTAATTGAAAAATATCCCATTTTTCATGGATCATTCCAGTTCAGTGATCCAAATCAGCACCAAAAGTCATAGCAACTTAATTCAGCCCAGAGGTATTCTTCATGTGAAATTTGGTGATCTCATCTCATCTCATTATCTCTAGCCACTTTATCCTGTTCTACAGGGTCTCAGGCAAGCTGGAGCCTATCCCAGCTGACTACGGGCGAAAGGCGGGTACACCCTGGACAAGTCGCCAGGTCATCACAGGGCTGACACATAGACACAGACAACCATTCACACTCACATTCACACCTACGGTCAATTTAGAGTCACCAGTTAACCTAACCTGCATGTCTTTGGACTGTGGGGGAAACCGGAGCACCCGGAGGAAACCCACGCAGACACGGGGAGAACATGCAAACTCCGCACAGAAAGTCCCTCGTCGGTCACTGGGCTCGAATCCAGGACCTTCTTGCTGTGAGGTGACAGTGCTAACCACTACACCACCGTGCCACCAATAAGAAGAAGAAGAAGGATCCTGAGTGAGAGTAACAATTTGCGCCAGCACTGCTAGCACAAATTAAAAAATAAAAAAGCCGTTTATTGTGATACCAAGCCACCATAACATAAATCCATTCATCCTCAAAACTTCCCTTTGACTGTTACAAAGGGTTCACATTGGTGAGACTTTCCAAACAAATAACCATCTCCTTTGAGAAGAAATCATCAACCATATCAAGAATTACTGTACATACTTTCTTTGAAGCATCTGCCATCTTCAGTTCTGTACAAAAGCCTTGGGAACGTGTAAAGAAACACAATTAGCATGGAAGGAGAGCTTCCTGAAGTATAGAAAAGCTCTTAGTGCTGCTAGATCAACATATCTCTCCTGCCTAATAGAAGATAACAAAAATAATCTGAGATTCTTATTTAATACTGTAGTAAAATTAACCAGGAATAAGTCCACTATAGACACATGCACACCTGCAGTATGTAGTAGCGACGATTTCATGAATTTTTTTAATGACAAAATTGAGACTATCCGACAAATAATTCAAACTACTAATTTAAGGTCAGACAATGTAAGTGACCCTGTAGTTAACAATATAACTGTATCAGATCAGCAATTAGAATGTTTTACTCCCCTAAAAGAAACTGAATTACTTTCATTAATCTCGGCATCAAAAGCCTCAACTTGCGTACTAGATCCCTTACCTACACGTCTATTCAAACAGATAATACCTGAAGTAATTGAACCACTTCTAAAAATAATAAATTCTTCTCTTATGGTTGGCTATGTACCCAAATCCTTTAAACTATGCTCATATTTACATAGGAATAACATCCATGAAATGTATCAGTCAGGATTTAGACCTCATCATAGCACAGAGACAGCTTTGGTTAAAGTAGTAAACGACCTACTGTTGGCATCTGATCAGGGCTGTGTCTCGCTGCTTGTGTTGCTTGACCTAAGTGCAGCATTTGATACCATTGATCATTCCATTCTTCTGGATAGACTAGAAAATGTTGTGGGAGTTAAGGGAACGGCCCTCTCCTGGCTCAGGTCTTATCTAACTGATCGTTATCAGTATGTTGATATAAATGGTGATATTTCTAGACGTACTGAGGTAAAGTTTGGTGTTCCACAAGGTTCTGTCTTGGGTCCACTGCTTTTTTCTTTATATATGTTACCTCTGGGTGATATTATTTGTAAACATTGTATTAGTTTCCACTGTTATGCTGATGACACACAGTTGTATGTTTCTGCAAAACCTGATGAGAGACACCAGCTTAATAGAATTGAGGAATGTGTTAAGGACATTAGACACTGGATGCTTATTAACTTCCTTCTGCTTAACTCTGACAAGACTGAAGTACTTGTACTCGGACCACATGTAGCTAGAAGTAAGTTTTCTGATTACACAGTGACTCTGGATGGCCTTTCTGTTTCTTCACGTGCAGCAGTAAAAGACCTCGGAGTGATTATTGACCCCAGTCTTTCATTCGAAACTCACATTGATAACATTACCCGGATAGCTTTCTTTCATCTCAGAAATACTGCTAAGATAAGAAATTGAATGTCACTACATGACGCGGAAAAAACTAGTCCATGCTTTCGTTACCTCCAGGTTGGATTATTGTAATGCCTTACTGTCTGGATGTTCCAATAAGTGCATAAACAAGCTCCAGTTAGTTCAAAATGCAGCAGCAAGAGTCCTTACTAGAACTAGAAAATATGACCACATCACCCCTGTCTTATCCACACTGCATTGGCTCCCAATCAAATTTCGTATTGATTATAAAATACTACTATTGACCTTTAAAGCACTAAATGGTCTCGCACCACAGTACCTGAGTGAACTTCTGCTCCTCTATGACCCGCCACGCCTACTTGGATCAAAAGGTGCAGGCTATCTGCTGGTACCTCGTATAGTGAAGGCTACATCGGGGGCAGAGCCTTTTCTTACAAAGCCCCACTGTTATGGACCAGCCTTCCAAGTAGTGTTCAGGAATCAGACACAGTCTCAGTGTTTAAGTCTAGGCTGAAAACATATCTGTTTAGTCAAGCCTTTTGTTAATGGTGTTTATGAGGTAAAGGTGTAGATCTAGAGGGTCCTCAGACATAGAGTATTTTGGTAAACTGGGATGTATGGATGCTGTCAGTCCCCACTTGCTTGCTCACTCAAGTTTGTTGACGGTGTAGTGGCTGCTGCTTTATGTCCCGGGGCTCCCTCATGCCTGTGTTACCTTCTGGCTCTCCCCTTTTAGTTATGCTGTCATAGTTAGTTGCCGGAGTCCCTGCTTGTACTCGGTGCAATATGTATACTGTTCCTACTTATTCAGGTGACATTGGGCATACCTAACAACCTGTGTTTTCTCTCTCTTCTCTCCCCCCCAAATCTGTCCCTCTGAGTTACATGTCGGTCCCGGGATCGAGATGCTGACCTCTTCTGCTCCTCGGACCTGCCTGATCCATCCTGGTGCCCTGTGTCTGGTTGGAGTCTCATCGCATCGCTCCTGTGGAAGGCGGTCCCATGTGGACAGTTGGGGGTCGCGCCTGGAGGATGCTCTGGTCTCTTGCAGTGGTGCTTTTGTGGCTGGGGACTGTAGTTGACTTGCTGACTTTGAGACTGTGGTTGTCATGAACGGTTTTGGGCTTGGGTTTCCGTCGGTGGGGGGTTTATAGCATCAACGAAGCTGACTTTGTTAGGACTGTTAATGTTAGTCATGTTGTCTGTTGTTGCCCGGATGGGGATTGGTTCCCTTTTGGGTCTGGTTCCTCTCGGGGTTTCTTCCTCATGTCGTCTGAGGGAGTTTTTCCTTGCCACCGTAGCCACAGGCTTGCTCGTTGGGGATAGATTAGGGATAAAATTAGCTCATATTTTAAGTTGTTCAAATTCTGTAAAGCTTCTTTGCGACAATGTTTATTGTTAAAAGCGCTATACAAATAAGCTTGACTTGACTTGGCTGTCGACCAAAAATGGCTTAAAAATAATGAAATGTTTTAACATTAAAAAAAAATAATACTATAAACAGTAATCAGTAAGCCATAATAAATGAAACAAAGTTGATATTTGGTGTGAGATGACCCTTTGCTTGAAAAAAAAATTAAAAATAGTAGTCTGAGGTCCAGTGAGTGCAGTTTTATGCGGAAATGAGCTGTAGGTTTTACTGAGCATCTTACAGAACCAGCCACAGTTCTTCTGGACACTTTAACTGTCACACCCGCTTCTTCAATTTGCACCAAAACCCAGTAGCATTCATTATGTTTTATTTTTTAATCTGAAAAGTGCTCTCTTATGGAATATGCTGCTCGGATACAAACTTTTTTTTTTCCTCTTTAATATTTAATTTGTGCTGGAAAAAAATGAATGTTTGGATTCTATGTTTTTGTATATAAAAATCATATAAAATATATTTTTAAAGAACTATGCAACATCTAGGGATTCAAAAAAAAAAAGAAACCCAGAGGACAGAGAGTGCTGATAGAAAATTTCAGCTCATTATTGAGCAAATTTAAGGAACTGTATGAATGCACAATGAGAAATATTTCAATACAGAAGACAAAGCCGTCTCCTCCTCGCCAAAGTTTTCACACTGAGAAATCAGTCGAATCTTTGTTTTTCAAAGCTCCAGATAGATATAACATCTAATTAACTGGTATATTTGGAAGGCACCAATTTTAACATTGTTGTTATGATTAGTGGCAATGTCACATGAGATACTTTTTTATATAATAAACATAAAGGCACATCAGGCAGCGCTTCAGTCTTTTTGTGAATAAAAAAAAATTCCAAAAATAAAAATCCAATCATGTCCTCTCGTACTTTTCTCAACTTTCATACAATACAGTAAAAAGCATTTTATATTTCTTGTAACATTCCTGAATGTGGGTGGCACGGTGGTGTAGTGGTTAGCGCTGTTGCCTCACAGCAAGAAGGTCCTGGGTTTGAGCCCCGGGGCCGGCGAGGGCCTTTCTGTGTGGAGTTTGCATGTTCTCCCCGTGTCCACGTGGGTTTCCTCCGGGTGCTCCGGTTTCCCCCACAGTCCAAAGACATGCAGGTTAGGTTAACTGGTGACTCTAAATTGAGCGTAGGTGTGAATGTGAGTGTGAATGGTTGTCTGTGTCTATGTGTCAGCCCTGTGATGACCTGGCGACTTGTCCAGGGTGTACCCCGCCTTTCGCCCGTAGTCAGCTGGGATAGGCTCCAGCTTGCCTGCGACCCTGTAGAACAGGATAAAGCAGCTAGAGATAATGAGATGAGATGAGATTCCTGAATGTTTTGTGTTATCAGTGTAATACAATGTATTTGTATCCTTAGTCGTATTTAAAATTTGCATTTCAATAATATATGTCATTAAAGCAAGACAGCCTTTCGATTTCATAAAATCGGTGAAATTTAGTTCTCTCTGAAATGTGGTCATTGTGATATATGTTTGTTTCTGTAATATCTCACAAAATATCAGGCCATTCTGTGGCTGGGAAGTTCTTTAATTTGAGGGGATTAAAACAAATAATGTGCATGAAATCGCTCACTTCATGCAGTCAAGAAGACAGAGGAAGTCCATGTGTGTGCGCTTCTTCTTCTTCTTCTTTCGGGTTTTACGGCAGCTAGCATCCAGCTACCTTACCAGCACCATCCAGTTAAACGCTACCTGAGATCTTTTGAAGTGCTTTTTGGGGGGCCCTCCATTTCTGTGGCCTTCACAGAACAAAAAATGGTATAAAATCAGGAAACGAGACCGTCAGTGACGGTGCAGCTCACTCCGGCCCCGTCTAATCCAGAAAGAATGATCTAAAGTGTGCAATAAATGTCGCAAGCTACGGTATATACACTATACACAAGCTATATATAGAAGCAATATCCACCCTAGGAATACCGACCTATTTGCCAGAAAGAATCCAAAACAGCAAGGAATTGACTGAGAAGAAGCGATTTTTGTTGAACTGCAAGACATTAAGGCTTAATTAGTCCATAACTTCATTAATAATTGTAATGAAGCAAATCTGGGTAGAAGTTATATGCATCCTAGGTACCCCTACCTTCATGCCAGAAAGAATCAAAATCAGTGAAGAATTGAGGGAGAAGAAGTGATTTGTGTGGAAACTGCTCATTAAGGATTGATTGATTAATTACTCCATATCTTCATTATTAATTGCAATTATGCAAATTTGCATAGAAGCCATATGCACCCCAAACAGACCGACCTTCCTGCCAAAAAGTATAAAAATTGGTGAAGAATTGAGAGAGAAAAAGTGATTTTCGTGAAATGTGGACGCCACCGGGTGGACATGATGGCATAAACTCATTACCTGTCGGCTAGATGAGCTCAGGATTCTGAGTTTTGAATAATCCATGAATGTGTTCATCGGTGAAGTTCATTGAGAATTTTTTTTTTTTTTAAACAAGTCTCAGTATGCCACATATCCAAGAACAGGGTGGTTTTGTGCTTTCCTCACAATCCATTTATTATTAACATCGTCTGATTCAGACAGAGCTAAAGGCTCATTTATTAAGGATCATTGACCCGATTTTCAACTTTCGAGCTCATTTTGTAGCCGTTTCATATGTTGGTATTCCACTTAAATAATATTTACTGCTGTAACTTATCCATGCCTTACAGCATCTTTGGGTCTCACATGTACAGTAAGGCGTAGCTGGCAAATGTAGCGGCAACAGCTATTATAGCCTTTCCATCGCCTGATGGAAGCAAACGACCTTTTAATACCTCCCGAACGCATAATTGAATTCATTCATCAAGTGCACAGTTGCAGGCAGCCGCCAAAGCGAACCTGCAGAGGGCTGAACCAGCAGCTTTGGTGGGCTTGATGCTCTGATGCATTTAGCAGAATCAAAAGCTTAAGCGCCTTTGGACTCGAGCCCAATGGCATGCTAGCACCAGCCGCTATCTGTGATGGACCAAACCGCTGCAGCCATTTAGGCCCGGAGGGAAATTTTCTATGCTATTATAATAATAAGCCTAGTTTTTACTCCGAAAAGCATTTTTAATTACACATTATCATTATTGAATGCCATTAGCTTGTCATCTTAAATCTGTATATGATTAATTTGATGGCAATCCGGTCTCTCAGAGTCAAGCGGAGGAAAAAAAGCGCAGAGTAATTAAACAAACCAGAGCTCTGGGTATGTTACAGGAACCAATGCAAAGCCATGGAAATGTTAATTGAATTCTTGATAATGTTTACTGATCATAAAACATCCCAGCAAGACTATTTTGCATATTCAGTTACAAGGTGGCAATGTAGCTTTATAATCACAAATATCACTCGCAAGAATTTTTTTTTTTCAAAAATGCCCTTGGGCATTTATTTTTAAATACTCTGTAAGGGTGGTCATAGACCATGGGCGATTGCTCTAAGACAGGGGTGTCAAACCTGATCCATAAAGGGCCGTGTGGCTGCAGGTTTTCATTCCAGCCATGCAGCAGCACCCTGATTTGGCTTATTCAATCAACTGACACACCCACCCTTTAATCAAGGGTGGGTGTGGCTGCAAGTATTTGACTGTGTGAAGACAGTTCAGTTGATTGAATGAGCCAAGTCAGGTGTGCTGCTGCATGGCTGGAATGAAAACCTGCAGCCACACGGCCCTTTATGGATCAGGTTTGACACCCCTGCTCTAAGACAACGAGGCAGGCTCAGCCTCCTCTAAAAATGACGAACATCGTGTAGGATGAATTGTGCTAGGCTTATGTTATAGCCGACCTTATAACATTGCTATTTCAGATCCAGAATCATAGAAATATATGTGCTCAACCCAACTACAGTGCGAAATCATTCCCTTATAACTTTCCCCAGTTCGCCTAATGTGTGCGTGAGTTTTTCCCCCTCGTGACAGCGCGATGCAGCCCAGCCTCAGTGGAATGGGAGCTATGTGCTTGTCAATCTCAAAATGCAAGATGATTATTGGACAAATACTGCGAAAACGCCCGCCCACGGAGTCTCACGGACTCCCAGCCTCAATGGACTTCAATGGCATTTGGGAGCTATGCGCTTTTCAATCTCAAAATGCAAGACGGTTGTTGGACAAATACTGCGAAAATGCCCGCCCACGGACTCTGAGCCTCATATGGGAGGGACATGGCAGTTTCCGTGAGGAGACTGGTGATTGGTGAAAGCGGACGGATATTTTCTTTGATTGACAGCTCGTTTCAACTATAGACAGGCAGCGGTACAGTGTTGCCAGATTGGGCGGTTTCCCACCCAATTGGGCGGTTTTAAGTGCATTTTGGCGGGTTTTGAACATATTTTGGGCTGGATAACGTCAGCAGTATCTGGCAACATCAGTTCAGTCCCATGCGGATTCGCAAGTGCTGTGCTGTATTGTAAGAGATCAGCTTACATTTCGATTTCATTCATTACATACGGTTTCTACCAGCTTTTTTAGTTTGTATATATTTTCATTGTAAATAAAGTGTAAATATAGTGTTGTCAAGTTTGCTATCTTAGTTCCAGAAATTTCGTTTATTTGAGTGACTGAACTTGAACTTGAGGGGGCTAGTCAGCTAGCAAGAAAGCTGTGCACGGATGCCAAGCATTGCTGATTTAATTTTGGCGAAGCCATTTGCCAGTCTTCCTTTCGAGGAAAAAATTTAAATTAAAGAGCAGGGTAGACCAACGCCTCAAATTGACTTGGTGAAAAAGGTAGGGAATAATACTCGTTCCTTTCAGATCTCCTGGTACGAGAAAGTGAATTGGCTAACAGCAAGTGACCCACATCAACAACAGTAAATAGGCTACTTTAGTAATATGTCATGGATGGACCAAAAATATAGAATCTATTTAAAGTGTTTATGCTGAGTATATTATATTGGAATATATGTTTTTCTGGATATGAATTAAACACAGCTACAATTTGGAAAACATTTTTAAACAAAAACACAGCCGAGGTCAATTTTTAAACAACATGCCACAATTTTCATCTCATCTCATTATCTCTAGCCGCTTTATCCTTCTACAGGGTCGCAGGCAAGCTGGAGCCTATCCCAGCTGACTAGGGGCGAAAGGCGGGGTACACCCTGGACAAGTCGCCAGGTCATCACAGGGCTGACACATAGACACAGACAACCATTCACACTCACATTCACACCTACGCTCAATTTAGAGTCACCAGTTAACCTAACCTGCATGTCTTTGGACTGTGGGGGAAACCGGAGCACCCGGAGGAAACCCACACGGACACGGGGAGAACATGCAAACTCCACACAGAAAGGCCCTCGCCGGCCACGGGGCTCGAACCCAGGACCTTCTTGCTGTGAGGCGACAGCGCTAACCACTACACCACCGTGCCGCCCTGCCACAATTTTAAAATATAAAATGTTAAAATATACACCCCCCCCAACACCACCATCATGTATATTGGACAGTAGGCTAATGGGCCAAAAAAACCTGTTATTTCACAGTTTGTGACCCTGCCAACAATCAGCCAGATCAGAGGCAAGAGTATGGGCAAAATTGATGTGTTTTTTCTTTTAAAATCTGGAAATATCGTAACCGACCAGCCTTCCCTGTTTGAAAGACTACCAGCCACCACTGTCATAGACAAACTCAAAACGTAAACAAAAAATACTGAAAGCAGCAGCCATTAGACCAAATACAGGGGGGTCTCAGATTTTATACATTCACCAGGGGTGCCAATAAATTTGACACAGTTTGACTGCATGTACCATTTTTCTGGGATCAGGCACCCATTCCTCACAGAGTAATATGCTTGAGTAATAATGATTGTGAAGGGTGCCAATAATTTTGGAGACGATGAAGAGTATAAAGTGCACATTATGGGAATGGATCTGAAGAAGGAGCAAGAGGAAGATGAGGAAGAGGTAGACAGAGATAAAGAATAGGAGGAAGAGGAAGTGGAAGAGAAGGAACAAGAGGAAAAGGAAGAGGAAGAAGATGAGAAACAGGAAAGGGAAGATGAGGAACATGATGAGGAAGAGGAAGAGAAGGAAGATGACGATGAAGCGGAAGAAGATGTAAAAGAAGAAGTGGAAAAGGAAGAAGATGAGGTTGAGGAAGATGAATAGGAGGAAGATGATGGGGAAAAGGAAGAGGACAAAGATGAGAAAGAGGAAGTGGAAGAGGAAGATCTGGATGAGGAAGAAGAGGAAGAAGATGTGAAAGAGGAAGTGGAAGAGGAGGAAGAGGAGGATGACAAGGAGGAAGGTGAGAAAGAGAAAGTAGAAGTGCAGGATGATGATGGTGAGGAAGAGGAAGAGGAGGAAGAGGAGGAAGTGGAAGAGGAGCAAGATGATGATGAGGAAGAGGAGGGAAATGAGACAGAGGAAGTGGAAGATGATGAGGAGGAGGAAGAGGAGGAAAAAGGAGGAAAATGAGAAAGAGGAACTGGAAGAGGAGGAAGATCAGCATGAGGAAGCAGAAGAGGAAGAAGAGGAGAAAGATGAGAAAGAGGAAGTGGAAGAGCAGGAAGATGATGGTGAGGAAGAGGAGGAAGATGAGAAAGAGTAAGTGGAAGAGGAGGAAGATGAGGATGAAAAAGTGGAATATGAGAAAGAGGAAGTGGAAGAGGAGGATGAGGAAGAAGATCAGGAAGATTAGAAAGAGGAAGTGGAAGATGAGGAAAATGAGGATGAGGAAGATGAAGAGGTGGAAGAGGAGGAAGAGGAGGGTGTGTGTGTGTGTGTGTGTGCGCGTGTGCGTGTGCGCGGTACAGAGACATGAGGCAGAGATGGAGCAGTCGAGGAGAGCTTTTAGCCCCCTGCTTCTTACTCACGACTCCCTGTGGCAGTACTGAATGCTGGTCTCAATCAAAGTCTCAGTCTTTCTCCCTCACACACACACACACACACACACACACACACACACACACACACACACACACACACCTTCCAAATGCACTGCCACGCCAATTAATCTGCAAAAAAGCCTCGAAGTAGATGAGCTTCTTTTTTTCCTCATGAGTTAACAATTACTCTTGCGCTTGTATTTCTTCCTTCACTCTGCTGCACCGCACAGCTACAGCAAGCACACGGTGTACACACAGAGCAGCACTCTCTCCTACACACACACACACACACACACTCCTGCTGATCTCAATACATATCAGTTTAAAACTAATTCTCCCTCAAACTGAATGTGTGTGTGTGTGTGTGTGTGTGTGTGTGTGTGTGTGTGTGTGTGTGTGTGTGTGTGTATAAAGCATGTGATCAAAGAATGTTATGCCTCTTCTGTCACTATTCCCTCTCTGATGTTCCCCTGGCTCGGAGCGCGCTGAGTCTGAAATATAAAGCACACTTTCAACAACAAAATGAGAATTAAACTGCAGTCATCCTGATGAAGCTGAAAGAGCATCCAAATTCATTATCAAAGAATACATTTTAGCATTTCATCTTTAAGCCTTTAATTACATTATTAATTTGTGTTTCCCAAAATCATGAAGCCATGGAAAGAAAGAAAGAAAGAAAGAAAGAAAGAAAGAAAGAAAGAAAGAAAGAAAGAAAGAAAGAAAGAAAGATGTGTAGGAAAAAAGACAAAGAAAGAATGAATAGAGGATGTAGTTCAAGAAAAAAAAACATTTAGCATACAAATGAAAGAAAGAAAGAAAGAAAGAAAGAAAGAAAGAAAGAAAGAAAGAAAGAAAGAAAGACCATTGAACATGCAAATGGAGGAAAAGTGAAAGAAAGAAAGAAAGAAAGAAAGAAAGAAAGAAAGAAAGAAAGAAAGAAAGAAAGAAAGAAAGAAAGAAGTGTAGGAAGAAAAGACAAATTGAATAGAAGGATGAAGTTCAGGCACAAATATTTAATATACAAAGAGAGGAAAAGTGAAAGAAAGAAAGAAAGAAAGAAAGAAAGAAAGAAAGAAAGAAAGAAAGAAAGAAAGAAAGAAAGAAAGAAAGAAATGTAGGAAGAAAAGACAGATTGAATAGAAGGATAAGGTTGAAGTACAAACCTTTAGCATACAAATGGAAGAAAGAAAGAAAGAAAGAAAGAAAGAAAGAAAGAAAGAAAGAAAGAAAGAAAGAAAGAAAGAAACAAAGAAACAAACAAACAAACAAACAGAAAAAGAAATGTAGGAAGACCGACAGAAAGAATGAATAGAAGGATGAAGTTCTTGCACAAATATTTAACATACAAATAGAGGAAAAGTGAAAGAAAGAAAGAAAGAAAGAAAGAAAGAAAGAAAGAAAGAAAGAAAGAAAGAAAGAAAGAAAGAAAAGCAACATCCGACAGAAATGGAAACAAAAAGAAACAAAGTGAATGAATGCAGACTGGAAAGTAGAATGAACTGAAGGAAAATCAGATCCAAGCAGATGATAATAAATAAAGAATCTGACTCTGATCGAAGAGGAAAGTGCTTTAAAGTGCTGATGAAGGGAACGCGGCGAGGGGAAAAAGGCCACCAGGGTGAGAGAAAAGTTCAACAACAAGTCCATTTAAAATGCTTCTGTACTGCCGCACTTTCAGAGCTGGAGCTGTCGGGTCAGTCATTTGACGTCGTATTTGAATTAGTGACGTGGACGTGCTGATGTTCGCGCGCCGGGGCAGATTGATTAGTCAGCCCCAGGTGGAAGAGGCGAGACAATGGAACTGATCAAGCTAACATCTCCACATCTCCACCAGGGAGGAGAGAGAAGCTTGGCAACAGCAGACCACGCATGAAATTACATCAACATCCTCCCTCTGCTTGTAATTCCATTTTGTTCAGTGCGAAGGGAAAGCGTAGGTGTGATGTAATTAATGGATAATTGACAGAGAGGCAGATTTCACGCCGCTGGCGCAGGAGAGAGTCGCTTCAGGTCCTGACTCTATACAATCTTCCACACAACTTCAGTGCGTCATTGGCGTTTGAGGCACAAGTAAGAAGGTCATGCTGGATTAGATGCCAGGCCTTGATAAAGAAAGATAAGTTATTCTGGTGTGCAGTAAAAACAGGAGGTCACAGACCAACACAGGGAAAATACAAAAGTAAAGGAGTAACCATGGAAACAAATGAACAAGCAAAGAGGACTGAAAATAAAACAAACAGTTTTCCATGAGAGAACAGAAGAAACAGTGGGAGAGGTAAAAAAAAAAGAAAGAATGAAGCAAAAGAAAAAGAAAAGCTCAAACATACAGAAAAGACAAAAAGAATGAAATGACAGAATGGAAAGAAGGAAGAAGATTATAAAAAAGTTTTAGAGAGGATAAGAGAGTGGGAGAGTGTGTAAGGGAGTGAGAGAGAATAACAGAGGGAGAGAGTATTAGAAAGTGTTAGTGTATAAGATAGTGAGAGAGAGTATAAGAGAGCTAGAGTGTGTATAAGAAAGAGTGAAAGAGCGTAAGAGAGTGTCAGAGTATATAGGAGAGTGAGAGAGAGTTTAAGAGAGTGAGAGAGACAGGATAAGAGAGTGTGAGAGTATAAGAGTGAAAGAGAGTGTGTAGACAAGAATGAGGGAGTGTATAAGAGAGTGAGATAGACAGTATAAGAGTGAGAGTATATGAGAGAGTGAGAGAGACAGTATAAGAGTGAGAGAGAGTATATGAGAGAGTGAGACAGACAGTATAAGAGTGAAAGAGAGTATGAGAGAGACAGTATAAGAGTGAGAGAGAGAGTATATGAGAGAGTGAGAGAGACAGTATAAGAGTGAGAGAGAGTATATGAGAGAGTGAGACAGACAGTATAAGAGTGAGAGAGAGTATGAGAGAGACAGTATAAGAGTGAGAGTATATGAGAGAGTATGAGAGAGACAGTATAAGAGTGAGAGAGAGTATATGAGAGAGTGAGAGAGAGTATGAGAGAGTGAGAGAGACAGTATAAGAGTGAGAGAGAGTATGAGAGAGTGAGAGAGACAGTATAAGAGTGAGAGTATATGAGAGAGTGAGGGAGACAGTATAAGAGTGAGAGAGAGTATATGAGAGAGTGAGAGAGACAGTATAAGAGTGAGAGAGAGTATGAGAGAGTGAGAGAGACAGTATAAGAGTGAGAGTATATGAGAGAGTGAGAGAGACAGTATAAGAGTGAGAGAGAGTATATGAGAGAGTGAGAGAGAGTATATGAGAGAGTGAGAGAGACAGTATAAGAGTGAGAGAGAGTATGAGAGAGTGAGAGAGACAGTATAAGAGTGAGAGTATATGAGAGAGTGAGGGAGACAGTATAAGAGTGAGAGAGAGTATATGAGAGAGTGAGGGAGACAGTATAAGAGTGAGAGAGAGTATATGAGAGAGTATGAGAGAGACAGTATAAGAGTGAGAGAGAGTATATGAGAGAGTGAGAGAGACAGTATAAGAGTGAGAGAGAGTATGAGAGAGACAGTATAAGAGTGAGAGTATATGAGAGAGTATGAGAGAGACAGTATAAGAGTGAGAGAGAGTATATGAGAGAGTGAGAGAGACAGTATAAGAGTGAGAGAGAGTATGAGAGAGTGAGACAGTATAAGAGTGAGAGTATATGAGAGAGTGAGGGAGACAGTATAAGAGTGAGAGAGAGTATATGAGAGAGTGAGAGAGACAGTATAAGAGTGAGAGAGAGTATGAGAGAGTGAGAGAGACAGTATAAGAGTGAGAGTATATGAGAGAGTGAGAGAGACAGTATAAGAGTGAGAGAGAGTATATGAGAGAGTGAGAGAGACAGTATAAGAGTGAGAGAGAGTATGAGAGAGTGAGAGAGACAGTATAAGAGTGAGAGTATATGAGAGAGTGAGGGAGACAGTATAAGAGTGAGAGAGAGAGTATATGAGAGAGTGAGGGAGACAGTATAAGAGTGAGAGAGAGTATATGAGAGAGTGAGAGAGACAGTATAAGAGTGAGAGAGAGTATATGAGAGAGTGAGACAGACAGTATAAGAGTGAGAGAGAGTATGAGAGAGACAGTATAAGAGTGAGAGTATATGAGAGAGTATGAGAGAGACAGTATAAGAGTGAGAGAGAGTATATGAGAGAGTGAGAGAGACAGTATAAGAGTGAGAGAGAGTATATGAGAGAGTATGAGAGAGACAGTATAAGAGTGAGAGAGAGTATGAGAGAGACAGTATAAGAGTGAGAGTATATGAGAGAGTATGAGAGAGACAGTATAAGAGTGAGAGAGAGAGTATATGAGAGAGTGAGAGAGACAGTATAAGAGTGAGAGAGAGTATGAGAGAGTGAGAGAGACAGTATAAGAGTGAGAGAGAGTATGAGAGAGACAGTATAAGAGTGAGAGTATATGAGAGAGTATGAGAGAGACAGTATAAGAGTGAGAGAGAGTATATGAGAGAGTGAGAGAGACAGTATAAGAGTGAGAGAGAGTATGAGAGAGTGAGAGAGACAGTATAAGAGTGAGAGAGAGTATGAGAGAGACAGTATAAGAGTGAGAGTATATGAGAGAGTATGAGAGAGACAGTATAAGAGTGAGAGAGAGTATATGAGAGAGTGAGAGAGACAGTATAAGAGTGAGAGAGAGTATGAGAGAGACAGTATAAGAGTGAGAGTATACGAGAGAGTATGAGAGAGACAGTATAAGAGTGAGAGAGAGTATGAGAGAGACAGTATAAGAGTGAGAGTATATGAGAGAGTATGAGAGAGACAGTATAAGAGTGAGAGAGAGTATGAGAGAGACAGTATAAGAGTGAGAGTATATGAGAGAGTATGAGAGAGACAGTATAAGAGTGAGAGAGAGTATATGAGAGAGTGAGAGAGACAGTATAAGAGTGAGAGAGAGTATGAGAGAGACAGTATAAGAGTGAGAGTATATGAGAGAGTATGAGAGAGACAGTATAAGAGTGAGAGAGAGTATATGAGAGAGTGAGACAGACAGTATAAGAGTGAGAGAGAGTATGAGAGAGACAGTATAAGAGTGAGAGAGAGTATATGAGAGAGTATGAGAGAGACAGTATAAGAGTGAGAGAGAGTATGAGAGAGACAGTATAAGAGTGAGAGTATATGAGAGAGTATGAGAGAGACAGTATAAGAGTGAGAGAGAGAGTATATGAGAGAGTGAGAGAGACAGTATAAGAGTGAGAGAGAGTATGAGAGAGACAGTATAAGAGTGAGAGTATATGAGAGAGTATGAGAGAGACAGTATAAGAGTGAGAGAGTATATGAGAGAGTGAGAGAGACAGTATAAGAGTGAGAGAGAGTATGAGAGAGTGAGAGAGACAGTATAAGAGTGAGAGAGAGTATATGAGAGAGTGAGAGAGACAGTATAAGAGTGAGAGAGAGAGTATATGAGAGAGTATGAGAGAGACAGTATAAGAGTGAGAGAGAGAGTATATGAGAGAGTGAGAGAGACAGTATAAGAGTGAGAGATAGTATATGAGAGAGTGAGAGAGACAGTATAAGAGTGAGAGAGAGTATATGAGAGAGTATGAGAGAGACAGTATAAGAGTGAGAGAGAGTATGAGAGAGACAGTATAAGAGTGAGAGTATATGAGAGAGTATGAGAGAGACAGTATAAGAGTGAGAGAGAGAGTATATGAGAGAGTGAGAGAGACAGTATAAGAGTGAGAGAGAGTATGAGAGAGACAGTATAAGAGTGAGAGTATATGAGAGAGTATGAGAGAGACAGTATAAGAGTGAGAGAGAGTATATGAGAGAGTGAGAGAGAGTATAAGAGTGAGAGAGAGTAAGAGAGAGTGAGAGAGACAGTATAAGAGTGAGAGAGAGTATGAGAGAGTGAGAGAGACAGTATAAGAGTGAGAGTATATGAGAGAGTGAGTGAGACAGTATAAGAGTGAGAGAGAGTATATGAGAGAGTGAGAGAGACAGTATAAGAGTGAGAGAGAGTATGAGAGAGTGAGAGAGACAGTATAAGAGTGAGAGTATATGAGAGAGTGAGAGAGACAGTATAAGAGTGAGAGAGAGTATATGAGAGAGTGAGAGAGACAGTATAAGAGTGAGAGAGAGTATGAGAGAGTGAGAGAGACAGTATAAGAGTGAGAGTATATGAGAGAGTGAGGGAGACAGTATAAGAGTGAGAGAGAGAGTATATGAGAGAGTGAGGGAGACAGTATAAGAGTGAGAGAGAGTATATGAGAGAGTGAGAGAGACAGTATAAGAGTGAGAGAGAGTATGAGAAAGACAGTATAAGAGTGAGAGTATATGAGAGAGTATGAGAGAGACAGTATAAGAGTGAGAGAGAGTATGAGAGAGACAGTATAAGAGTGAGAGTATATGAGAGAGTATGAGAGAGACAGTATAAGAGTGAGAGAGAGTATATGAGAGAGTGAGAGAGACAGTATAAGAGTGAGAGAGAGTATGAGAGAGTGAGAGAGACAGTATAAGAGTGAGAGAGAGTATGAGAGAGACAGTATAAGAGTGAGAGTATATGAGAGAGTATGAGAGAGACAGTATAAGAGTGAGAGAGAGTATATGAGAGAGTGAGAGAGACAGTATAAGAGTGAGAGAGAGTATGAGAGAGACAGTATAAGAGTGAGAGTATATGAGAGAGTATGAGAGAGACAGTATAAGAGTGAGAGAGAGTATATGAGAGAGTGAGAGAGACAGTATAAGAGTGAGAGAGAGTATGAGAGAGACAGTATAAGAGTGAGAGTATATGAGAGAGTATGAGAGAGACAGTATAAGAGTGAGAGAGAGTATATGAGAGAGTGAGACAGACAGTATAAGAGTGAGAGAGAGTATGAGAGAGACAGTATAAGAGTGAGAGAGAGTATATGAGAGAGTATGAGAGAGACAGTATAAGAGTGAGAGTATATGAGAGAGTATGAGAGAGACAGTATAAGAGTGAGAGAGAGAGTATATGAGAGAGTGAGAGAGACAGTATAAGAGTGAGAGAGAGTATGAGAGAGACAGTATAAGAGTGAGAGTATATGAGAGAGTATGAGAGAGACAGTATAAGAGTGAGAGAGAGAGTATATGAGAGAGTGAGAGAGACAGTATAAGAGTGAGAGAGAGTATGAGAGAGTGAGAGAGACAGTATAAGAGTGAGAGAGAGTATATGAGAGAGTATGAGAGAGACAGTATAAGAGTGAGAGAGAGTATGAGAGAGACAGTATAAGAGTGAGAGTATATGAGAGAGTATGAGAGAGACAGTATAAGAGTGAGAGAGAGTATATGAGAGAGTGAGAGAGACAGTATAAGAGTGAGAGAGAGTATGAGAGAGACAGTATAAGAGTGAGAGTATATGAGAGAGTATGAGAGAGACAGTATAAGAGTGAGAGAGAGTATATGAGAGAGTGAGAGAGACAGTATAAGAGTGAGAGAGAGTATGAGAGAGTGAGAGAGACAGTATAAGAGTGAGAGAGAGTATGAGAGAGACAGTATAAGAGTGAGAGTATATGAGAGAGTATGAGAGAGACAGTATAAGAGTGAGAGAGAGTATATGAGAGAGTGAGAGAGACAGTATAAGAGTGAGAGAGAGTATGAGAGAGTGAGAGAGACAGTATAAGCGTGAGAGTATATGAGAGAGTGAGGGAGACAGTATAAGAGTGAGAGAGAGTATATGAGAGAGTGAGAGAGACAGTATAAGAGTGAGAGAGAGTATGAGAGAGACAGTATAAGAGTGAGAGTATATGAGAGAGTATGAGAGAGACAGTATAAGAGTGAGAGAGAGTATATGAGAGAGTGAGAGAGACAGTATAAGAGTGAGAGAGAGTATGAGAGAGACAGTATAAGAGTGAGAGTATATGAGAGAGTATGAGAGAGACAGTATAAGAGTGAGAGAGAGTATATGAGAGAGTGAGACAGACAGTATAAGAGTGAGAGAGAGTATGAGAGAGACAGTATAAGAGTGAGAGAGAGTATATGAGAGAGTGAGAGAGACAGTATAAGAGTGAGAGAGAGTATATGAGAGAGTGAGAGAGACAGTATAAGAGTGAGAGAGAGTATATGAGAGAGTATGAGAGAGACAGTATAAGAGTGAGAGAGAGTATGAGAGAGACAGTATAAGAGTGAGAGAGAGAGTATATGAGAGAGTGAGAGAGACAGTATAAGAGTGAGAGAGAGTATGAGAGAGACAGTATAAGAGTGAGAGTATATGAGAGAGTATGAGAGAGACAGTATAAGAGTGAGAGAGAGTATATGAGAGAGTGAGAGAGACAGTATAAGAGTGAGAGTATGAGAGAGTGAGAGAGACAGTATAAGAGTGAGAGTATGAGAGAGTGAGAGAGACAGTATAAGAGTGAGAGTATATGAGAGAGTGAGGGAGACAGTATAAGAGTGAGAGAGAGTATGAGAGAGACAGTATAAGAGTGAGAGTATATGAGAGAGTATGAGAGAGACAGTATAAGAGTGAGAGAGAGTATATGAGAGAGTGAGACAGACAGTATAAGAGTGAGAGAGAGTATGAGAGAGTGAGAGAGACAGTATAAGAGTGAGAGAGAGTGAGAGAGAGTATGAGAGAGACAGTATAAGAGTGAGAGAGAGTATATGAGAGAGTGAGAGAGACAGTATAAGAGTGAGAGAGAGTATATGAGAGAGTGAGAGAGACAGTATAAGAGTGAGAGAGAGTATACGAGAGAGTATGAGAGAGACAGTATAAGAGTGAGAGAGAGTATGATAGAGACAGTATAAGAGTGAGAGTATATGAGAGAGTATGAGAGAGACAGTATAAGAGTGAGAGAGAGAGTATACGAGAGAGTATGAGAGAGACAGTATAAGAGTGAGAGAGAGTATGATAGAGACAGTATAAGAGTGAGAGTATATGAGAGAGTATGAGAGAGACAGTATAAGAGTGAGAGAGAGAGTATATGAGAGAGTGAGAGAGACAATATAAGAGTGAGAGAGAGTTTGAGAGAGACAGTATAAGAGTGAGAGTATATGAGAGAGTATGAGAGAGACAGTATAAGAGTGAGAGAGAGTATATGAGAGAGTGAGAGAGACAGTATAAGAGTGAGAGAGAGTATGAGAGAGTGAGAGAGACAGTATAAGAGTGAGAGAGAGTATGAGAGAGTGAGAGAGACAGTATAAGAGTGAGAGTATATGAGAGAGTGAGGGAGACAGTATAAGAGTGAGAGAGAGTATGAGAGAGTGAGGGAGACAGTATAAGAGTGAGAGTATATGAGAGAGTGAGGGAGACAGTATAAGAGTGAGAGAGAGTATATGAGAGAGTGAGACAGACAGTATAAGAGTGAGAGAGAGTATGAGAGAGTGAGAGAGACAGTATAAGAGTGAGAGAGAGTGAGAGAGAGTATGAGAGAGACAGTATAAGAGTGAGAGAGAGTATATGAGAGAGTGAGAGAGACAGTATAAGAGTGAGAGGGAGTATATGAGAGAGTGAGAGAGACAGTATAAGAGTGAGAGAGAGTATACGAGAGAGTATGAGAGAGACAGTATAAGAGTGAGAGTATGAGAGAGACAGTATAAGAGTGAGAGTATATGAGAGAGTATGAGAGAGACAGTATAAGAGTGAGAGAGAGAGTATATGAGAGAGTGAGAGAGACAGTATAAGAGTGAGAGTATATGAGAGAGTATGAGAGAGACAGTATAAGAGTGAGAGAGAGTATATGAGAGAGTGAGAGAGACAGTATAAGAGTGAGAGAGAGTATGAGAGAGTGAGAGAGACAGTATAAGAGTGAGAGTATGAGAGAGTGAGAGAGACAGTATAAGAGTGAGAGAGAGTATATGAGAGAGTGAGAGAGACAGTATAAGAGTGAGAGAGAGTATGAGAGAGTGAGAGAGACAGTATAAGAGTGAGAGTATATGAGAGAGTGAGAGAGACAGTATAAGAGTGAGAGAGAGTATATGAGAGAGTGAGAGAGACAGTATAAGAGTGAGAGAGAGTATGAGAGAGTGAGGGAGACAGTATAAGAGTGAGAGTATATGAGAGAGTGAGGGAGACAGTATAAGAGTGAGAGAGAGAGTATATGAGAGAGTGAGGGAGACAGTATAAGAGTGAGAGAGAGTATATGAGAGAGTGAGAGAGACAGTATAAGAGTGAGAGAGAGTATATGAGAGAGTGAGACAGACAGTATAAGAGTGAGAGAGAGTATGAGAGAGACAGTATAAGAGTGAGAGTATATGAGAGAGTATGAGAGAGACAGTATAAGAGTGAGAGAGAGTATATGAGAGAGTGAGAGAGACAGTATAAGAGTGAGAGAGAGTATATGAGAGAGTGAGACAGACAGTATAAGAGTGAGAGAGAGTATGAGAGAGACAGTATAAGAGTGAGAGAGAGTATATGAGAGAGTGAGAGAGACAGTATAAGAGTGAGAGAGAGTATATGAGAGAGTGAGACAGACAGTATAAGAGTGAGAGAGAGTATGAGAGAGACAGTATAAGAGTGAGAGTATATGAGAGAGTATGAGAGAGACAGTATAAGAGTGAGAGAGAGTATATGAGAGAGTGAGAGAGACAGTATAAGAGTGAGAGAGAGTATGAGAGAGTGAGAGAGACAGTATAAGAGTGAGAGTATATGAGAGAGTGAGGGAGACAGTATAAGAGTGAGAGAGAGTATATGAGAGAGTGAGGGAGACAGTATAAGAGTGAGAGAGAGTATATGAGAGAGTGAGACAGACAGTATAAGGGTGAGAGAGAGTATATGAGAGAGTGAGGGAGACAGTATAAGAGTGAGAGTATATGAAAGAGTGAGGGAGACAGTATAAGAGTGAGAGTATATGAAAGAGTGAGGGAGACAGTATAAGAGTGAGAGTATATGAGAGAGTGAGGGAGATAGTATAAGAGTGAGAGTATATGAGAGAGTGAGACAGACAGTATAAGAGTGAGAGTATATGAGAGAGTGAGGGAGACAGTATAAGAGTGAGAGTATATGAGAGAGTGAGAGAGACAGTATAAGAGTGAGAGTATAAGAGAGTCAGAGCTTAAATAAGAGAGTGAGTGAGAGGATAAGAGTATGAGAGTGTATATGAGAGTGAGAGAGTTTAAGAGAGTGAGGATGAGAGAGTGAGAGAGGATAAGAGAGAGTGTCTAAGAGTGTGAGAGGGTACATACGAGTAAGATAGAGGAAAATAACGTGAAAGAGATGATGAGAGAGTGTATAAGAGAGTGAGAAAGATGGTATAAGAGTGAGAGAGAGAGTATAAGAGAATGAGAGTGAGAGTGTCTAAGTGAGTGAAAGAGAGGATGAGAGAGTATGAGAGAGTCTAAGAGAGTGTGAGAGGAGAGTGAGATATAGGAAAAGAGAGTGTGTATAAAAGAGTGAGAGAGTGTATGAGAGAGTGAGAGATAGTATAAGAGAGTCAGAGAGTATACAGTATGAGAGAGTGAGGGAGGATAAGAGAGTGAGAGAATATGAGAGTGAGAGAGTGTCTAAGGGAGTGTGAGAGAGGATGAGAGAGTGAGAGGGAGGATGAGAGAGTGACAGAGTATAAGACAGTGAGAGTATATGAGTGTGTATAAGAGACAGAGAGAGAGAGTGTATGAGAGAGTGAGAGAGAGGATGAGAGAGTGAGAGAAAGTGTTTTTTTTTCCTCAGGAAACCTGTTGAAATCTGTTTGTCATTGCACTCCATCGCTAGCTAGTCATGTTTCTCCCAGCAGCAGTAATCTGCCAAAATCCACTTAGTGTCAGCCAAGATTGTTATTTACTCATCACCATAAAAGCACTTTCAACAGCCGATGCTGATGAAGCAGAACGGACGACTGTTACGGCTGTTCCTGCAGACACAACAATTTAGCAAAACATGAGCAATCTTCAAAAATCAAACTATCTATTTGCGTCCTGCCAGGAACAGAAAGCAGATCAAGATGGTGGAAGAAGATAAAAACCAAACACAACGCAATTCTTAAATCAAGATATTATTTATTATCGAGTCCTTCAAATCTTTTCAATTTGCCATGTCTTTTTTTTCTTTTCTTTTTGTTTGGTATTTTGATAATCGTAACTGTTTCCAACACACCACTGATAAATTCTCAATTCTGATTGGTCAGAAGGTTCTCATTTCTGAATATCCAACCTGAAAATCAGCCTGAAGTTGATTATTTTCCTATAGAGGTTTTTGACCCACGTGACCGTTGCCATGTCGACAAGTAGAGGTGCCATTTTGGCGGTCACAACAATGGCGACTCCCGCTAGCCCAGCATGTGGGTTATCGAGCGACATTACACTGTCGTGTACCGTACAGCATCTCGATGGTAAAAGTAAGAGCAGATATCGCGAAAAATTGACGGAGGCTGGTATACGTGACCCATACTCGTTACCTAATCACCTGTTTATGCCACTGCAACGGTGTATTTTCCCTTTTCACAGCATGCATTGTTTGAATGGTTGCCATGACAACTTATGCAAAGATTTCCAACAACATTTTGTGGCAAAAAAATTCCATAACAGTCTACTTCAATGTGATACCAAATAAAAGTAAATTCATTGCAGTTAGAAAAATAGTGTCCAGGTTGAGAGAGAGTTACATTAATCATATAGAAAAACGCATAATAATTAATATGTCTAGTATCAAATTTTAGTTTTGTCCATTGCATATTCACATCTAAAAAGTACAACCCACTCAACAACATGGCTCTGCCTCGCCTGAGGGCACCGTGTATGTTAAACCTAGACTACACGTAAGCCGCCCAAACACTAGTAAGAAGCCCGGTGCCAGGTAGCCCCATTGATGAGGCCGAGCGGTCCCCGTCTCACGTATATAAAACCATGGATGTATAAGGATAAAACCATCGTAGCCTGACTAGTGGGGCTCGGTGCCAGGTAGCCTGAACACCGCCTAACAGGCCTTACGTGTAGGCTAGGTGCTAGGCTACATGTATAATTTGTCATTTATCTCGCATACGATATCTTTAAACTTTTGGAAAAGTTACCTGAGACAAAATGTTCGCCACACAAACGCATGTGTTCGGTGGGCACGGGCGCAGATAGAGGGTGGGACGGGTGGGATTCGTCCCACCCAGATTTAAATTCACCTCGTTCGGTCCCCCCCACTTATAGGGAGGAAAAAACGTCTATGCTGTCTTTCTTTGCATAAGGCAAACCTCACGGAAAAATCAAAAGACTAATTACCATTCGGTTTATTGAGGTGCACAGCAGTACATACATAGTTGCAACAACTCACATAAAACAAAACAAAGACTGATATTCAGTTGGTTGAGCTGCGCAGACTGCACAGGTTGCGAGCTCGAGCTTGGTTGCTATGGTTACCCACAACAAGTTTGACAGGCATATCGGGGACAGCTCCTAGTTCAGGACCCCAACACGGCATGATGAAGGGTGCCAAACCGAAAAGGCAGAAAACGATTGCATCGTTTTTTCAAAAAACGACGACTGTAAGTAAACTGTGCCTTACTTTATCATATCACCTTGCAATTTTTTGATAGTCTGTTCAAAGTAATGTCGTAGTGAAAGTAAAATCGTACGGAGTAGAGATGCCTTTCTGGTAGCCTCCTTCTTTCAGTGGTAGCCTGTAGATACAGTGCTCAGAAGGCAGTTTTAATGTTTAATCTGGCGTTCCCTGCCATCATTTCAGCGAGCATATTGTTTCATAAGGAAACTTTGCGAAGAGTTGTTGAAAAGTCAACACATGTTGGGGGTTGGGGTTGGTTTGCTGGCAGCTTTGTCCCCCCCCAGTTCAAAAAATGTATCTGCGCCCCTGTCGGTGGGCTGCCAATTCTCTCGCCTGATCGCCGCGATCCACTTTTCGCGACGCTGTCGATCGGCCGGGAACCTATGGAACGTTAATCCAGGTTTATCCCCTCTTCTGTTGTGGCAGCTAACTACACAACACGTATCAGGCATTCTACGATAAAAGTAAGCGATGAAGAAGATGGATATTACAAGCGTTGTTTGCTGATAAGCGTGGCTTTGTTTGACCTCCAAAATGGCGGCGTAAACAGTATCATGTGACCCTATGACGTCAGGTCGAAAACCTCTATAACAGCACAACTTGACGTGTTTTATTTCTCTCATACCATCGAGATTCATCAATAATTACAAACTTACATTAATTAAAGAACGTTTTATGAGTTTATATTTAAAGTTAGCATTGTGGAACAAGTTTGTTTTCAGAATGCTGCACTGGATTTGAAATAAATGTCTCCAAAAAACAAACAAACGACTTTGTGAAACGCCACATTTTTTAAATCAGTTCATTATTAGTCTGAGATGATGTCATGTGTCTGCTGTGGAAACAGTAACATATTCAAACGAGCACATTAATATTCAGCAAACGTTGCAGTTACTGCCGGAACTACTTTCCGAGCCGTGCAGTTACCATATATAAGCACATCTTGTGACCAATCAGATTCGAGTATTCAACCAACCGTGCTGTGGTTAACATTTGTATAACAGATGGTAAAAACTGAATAATGTATATTAAAAAAAAAAAAAAACCTGAAAGTTGTGCAGGTCTGTGAGATGACCTAACGTCCACTATTTTGCCTTGATTCATACCGTCAGACTTTAATACCGCATGACTTAACAAGTTTCACAAGGTTATGTGTGTGAGTCATACACAGAAATTCAAATTCTAGTCCATTTCCTACTATTCAGAAGACATAATGAAGTGCCTTGGATGACAGAATGGCTTCTAGATAACAACAGAAGTTCAGTCACCTTGTCTTACATCTTATTACGCGATATTTCGAAATGACCCGAATGACTCTGACTCTCACGGACGATTTCCACCGCTAGTCGCGTATTACTGGCTCTTCTAAAAGCCCTCCTGAAGGCTTGAGAGGAGCTTATAGAGACGTCCTGCCGACAGACACAGCTACGAACCGAGCGCATTCATGAGCTCGACAGCGGGAATACGTGATGGAAAGGAGGAGCTGTTGAGACAAGGGGTTGAGAGAGCTGTCAGCAAGACTCATTGCTGCGACTTGGTAAAAAAAAAAGGGAGGTAGAGGAAGGGAGGAAAGTCGTCTAAGTAGTTTTGAGTCTTGGAAAGTTCATGCTGTGTTCAGGAAGAGAATCCAGTTTGCCTGGTGTAGATTTTCTGAAACATTAACGTTTTATTTTGTGTATAAAATTTGCATATTGATCTTATTAATAATTAACTTGTGATCCTGGCATCCAAGAATTATTAACTGATCCGGCTGAAAGATAATGAGTGCATGCCATCATGTGTTGTCCGTCGTCCGTCTGGTATCGTCCACATTTCATGAAAATCGCTTCTTCTCTCTCAATTCTTCACCAATTTTTATTCTTTTTGGCAGGAAGGTCGGTCTGCCTGGGGTGCATATGGCTTCTACCCAAATTTGCATAATTGCAATTAATAATGAAGATATGGAGTAATTAATCAATCCCTAACGAGCAGTTTCCACACAAATCGCTTCTTCTCCCTCAATTCTTCACCCATTTTGATTCGTTCTCATGAAGGTAGGGGGATCTAGGATGCATATAACTTCGACCCAGATTTGCTTCATTACAATTATTAATCAAGTTACGGACTAATTAAGCCTTAATGTTTTGCAGTTCAACAAAAATCGCTTCTTCTCTGTCAATTCCTCGCCATTTTGGATTCTTTCTGGCAAATAGGTCAGTATTCCTAGGGTGGATATCGCTTCTATATATAGCTTGTATATAGTGTATATAGCTTACAACATTTATTGCGCAAGGTGGCCCACTTTAGATCGTTCCTTCTGGACTGGATGGGGCCGGAGTGAGCTACATCATCATTAACGGTCTCATTTCTTTCTTTCTACACACCAGGAGGATTTACAGTGGTGCTTAAAAGTTTGTGAACCCTTTAGAATTTTCTATATTTCTGCATAAATATGACCCAAAACATCATCAGATTTTCACACAAGTCCTAAAAGTAGATAAAGAGAACCCAGTTAAACAAATTAGACAAAAATATTATACTTGGTAATTTATTTATTGACGAAAATGATCCAATATTACATATCTGTGAGTGACAAAAGTATGTGAACCTCTAGGATTAGCAGTTAATTTGAAGGTGAAATTAGAGTCAGGTGTTTTCAATCAATTGGATGACAAATCAGGTGTGAGTGGGCACCCTGTTTTATTTAAAGAACAGGGATCTATCAAAGTCTGATCTTCACAACACATGTTTGTGGAAGTGTATCATGGCATGGACAAAGGAGATTTCTGAGGACCTCAGAAAAAGCGTTGTTGATGTTCATCAGGCTGGAAAAGGTTACAAAACCATCTCTAAAGAGTTTGGACTCCACCAATCCACAGTCAGACAGATTGTGTACAAATGGAGGAAATTCAAGACCATTGTTACCCTCCCCAGGAGTGGTCGACCAACAAAGATCACTCCAAGAGCAAGGTGTGTAATAGTCGGCGAGGTCACAAAGGACCCCAAGGTAACTTCTAAGCAACTGAAGGCCTCTCTCACATTGGCTAATGTTAATGTTCATGAGTCCACCATCAGGAGAACACTGAACAACAATGGTGTGCATGACAGGGTTGCAAGGAGAAAGCCACTGCTCTCCAAAATACTTGCTGCTTGTCTGAAGTTTGCTAAAGATCACCTGGACAAGCCAGAAGGCTATTGGAAAAATGTTTTGTGGACGGCTGAGCCCAAAATAGAACAATTTGGTTTAAATGAGAAGCGTTAAGTCTGGAGAAAGGAAAACACTGCATTCCAGCATAACAACCTTATCCCATCTGTGAAACATGGTGGTGGTAGTATCGTGTTTTGGGCCTGTTTTGCTGCATCTGGGCCAGGACAGCTTGCCATCATTGATGGAGCAATGAATTCTGAATTATACCAGGGAATTCTAAAGGAAAATGTTAGGACATCTGTCCACGAACTGAATTTCAAGAGAAGGTGGGTCATGCAGCAAGACAACGACCCTAAGCACACAAGTCGTTCTACCAAAGAATGGTTAAAGAAGAATAAAGTTAATGTTTTGGAATGGCCAAGTCAAAGTCCTGACCTTAATCCAATCGAAATGTTGTGGAAGGACCTGAAGCGAGCAGTTCATGTGAGGAAACCCACCAACATCCCAGAGTTGAAGCTGTTCTGTACGGAGGAATGGGCTAAAAGTCCTCCAAGCCGGTGTGCAGGACTGATCAACAGATACCAGAAACATTTAGTTGCAGTTATTGCTGCACAAGGGGGTCACACCAGATACTGAAAGCAAAGGTTCACATACTTTTGCCACTCACAGACATGTAATATTGGATCATTTTCCTCAATAAATAAATGACCAAGTATTATATTTTTGTCTCATTTGTTTAACTGGGTTCTCTTTATCTACTTTTAGGACTTGTGTGAAAATCTGATGATGTTTTGGGTTATATTTTTGCAGAAATATAGAAAATTCTAAAGGGTTCACAAACTTTTAAGCACCACTGTAGCCTCTACTTAACAAGAGTGCAGAGAGTGCAGCGGCACTTTAGTCTTTTAGCCTGTCCAGCTACTTCACCTTGTCATCTGGACACTGCTCAAATAGATCAGCTTCCAAAGATTCATCTTTCATGCAAACACCTCCAGTGATATGATAGTGCTTGTCATCTCGTTGGCTGCTATCTAGCAGAGCCAAGTCTCTGGCATAACTCGGAAAAACTAGATGAGCAATTTTGAGTCCAACATTTGGACATTGTTGGATTTTTCATTAATATAACATTGAACACTGCTAGAAAATGGTGAGTGAGGAAAAAAAAAGTGCTTGGTCTTTTTTTTTTTTTTTTTGGATGGGGTAGTGACACATATAGCCCTTTTCCACCAAGGCAGTTCTAGGGCCAGTTCAGAGCTGGTCCTAATCTCCAACCAGTCCTTTGCATTTTGACAGCCAAATAACTGATTCTCGGTCAGGAAAACCAATTCCGGAGTGAAACCAACTCTTTGCTAGTCAAGAACCAAGAATCGCTTACGTCAGGGCTGGGAGAGGGATTATCAATCATAAAAAAAAAAAAACAGAGCTAGTATAGTGTCTAGTTAAAGTCCCTCCCATGCCAGGATCTGGGCTTCCCAGGCAGTGTCCTGTCCCAGTACTACCCAACTCTGAGGTGCATGGGTGCAATGCTGATCTCCGTTTAATTAGCCCTTGGCCCCTTGCCTATTGCATAGCTAGGGTTACAGTGGGGAGCTGGTCCTCTGGTAACTGCAAGAGTTTGACTCCATACTTGCATCTGTATTGCAGCATGCCTTGCAAGTAGGTACCATTTTTATGATGGTCTTTGGTAAGGCACAACCCTGAGTAGAACTCGCAATCTCCTGGTCGAGAGGCGGACACGCTAACCACTAGGCCAGCTCGCAGTCATAGTGTCTCGTTTAATGAATCCAAAAAAGAAGACGACGAAAGAGACAATGTACAGACATTATAGACATTTAGCAGACTCTCTTGTCCAGAGCGATGTACAACATACCCAGAGCATCCCGGGGAGCAGTTGGGGGTTATGTGCCTTGCTCAAGGGCACTTCAGCCATTTCTGCTGGTCCATGGAATCAAACCGGCGACCTTTTGGTCCCAAAGCTGCTTCCCTAACTATTAGGCCATGGCTTCCCCATGGTGCTTGGCACTAGTGTGTTAGTGTTGCAAGCTATGAGATGTTTCTCATATTAAACGTGATTGTAACTGAGCTAGCAATAACAATGTCACGTTGTGATGCCATGACAATTTAGAAATATAGCTGCAAGCGGCGATGAAGGGCCTGAGCACCTCCGGTATACCAAATCTGGCATGAATCCATCAAACTGCCTCGGAGAACGTCAAACTGTAACACGTCAAAATGCGCAAAACCAAAAATAAGTCACTTCCTGTTGAGTGTGGCTAATACAATGGATATTACAATTTTGTTTGTCTTGGGGCACCCCACACACTTACCAAATTTAGGTTGGGTGAAACTATATACGGGACAAAAGTCTTAATGACATGTGGGAGTGTTATGGAGTCCCTTGGACATACCCGGGTCCAAGCCTCTATCCCTGAGAAGCAGTGGCCAGGACTGATGTGTGTACCAAATTTCATGAGTTTTCACCCATGGGAACCACCTCAAAAATGGCCAAGTCTTGAAGAAGAACCACCTTCGGAAAATAATAGGGCCTTGCACCTCAGTGTACCGCCCTCTGGTGGACACCGAAGGCTGTGCGCCCCCGGTGCTCAGGCCCGAACAACCTACTTCTCATAGGAATAATGAAAATACAGCACCAACCAACAAATTAGCATCAGGATCTCTAAACACAACACAAATATTTCAATATAATAATTTCAGTGTGTATAGTGCCGCATAACACCAACATAAACCTTTCATAACACTTGATCTAAAACGACATAATCATCTATAAACATGCCAGTTTAGTTTTCTCCAGGCTACCACCTGAACTGATAATTGCATCATCAGTTTTTCTTTGGCTAATCAGACACAAGGTCTCAAGGACAGACACCACCCTTGCCGGAGCAGTTGGGGGTTAGGTACCTTGCACAAGGGTACTTCAGCCAGTCCTGCTGGTCCAGGGAATCGAACCACTGACTTTTTGGTCCCAAAGCTGCTTCTCTAACCATTAGGCCATGGCTTCCCAGCTATCATACAAGCTGCTCATTTTATGTTTTTATAGCGAGTTGACATAACACATGACTAAAATAGTGTATAATCTGATGCATTATGGCACTTTCCATGTTATGACATGTTACAACACAAAGTCAGTGAAGTCCTGCTGTATCAGAGTGACATAACAGCGATGTGACATTGCTTGTCAAATTGTTCAAAGGATGCTTGGTAGTGCTTCCTGACCTCAACATGTGAAAATCTGCTGCACAACACAATGAAGGTTATAACAGTTATCATTACATTGTAATAACAGAATTATGCATCGTTTCTAATTTCTGCTCGAGAGTTTAATGAATACTTATGACTTCTCACCAGAGCTTTGAACCGGTTCAAGGAACGAAAACGAAAACCGGGAACTTTTTCTATTTCACATGGAACAGAAACGAAACCAGAAACTTTATTATTTTTTATGTTCCGGAACAGAAACGCTTATTAAAAATAATGGTAACCGGTTAATACCGGTTTTTATTTAGTTCCTCAAAGTTTCTGTAGCCTACAAATAGTCATTCTTCTCCTGCGCAAGTTTCTATGACCCGCTGGGGTTCACTTCCTGTGTGACGTTCGCTGACTGAATGGAGAGAGCGGGAGGGTGGACTACTATCACGTCTCCATTACTGAGTGTCTGAGCAAAGAAGAGCCTGAACGATGCAACCTCCCTATTGGCTGTTTGTAAAAATGTATCAGTTGTTGCCCTTCCCACGGGAATCATCGCGGGCTCGAGAGACGAGACCTGACGAGTTAGTTCGTTGGTAGCAGAACAAAATGTCTGGACGCAAATCGGGTTTTCAGAAAAGGAAAGAAAATAAACAGAGGGTCGAAAATACAAAAAAGGAGACAGAAAATGCAAAACGAGTTTTAAGGTAGGACAAATGGTTAGTTTTCTGAGGCAGCCCGCCGTGGCTGCCTGCAGGCTTATTTATTATAGCCCATTTAGTTAAAATAGTTAATATAAAATGTTTATAGTTATAGTTATGTGATGGTTGTCCTGATTTAGACTGGTGCTTTTTTTTTGGGGGGGGGGGGTTTGCGCGATGTTGCACCCGGGTCCAGATTAGGGCAGAACCGGCCCTGGCTACATTTCAGGTGTAGTTTGTTTTATGTATGTATTTACTTGCATAGATGTGTACTTGGTCTTCCAATATGGCGCCTAACAAAATCTCGCGGCGCGGTGACGTCATGCGGTAGCCCTCTATAGGGCCTGACTAGCCTTTGGTAACACACTAAACGAATTCTCTTTCATTTTTGGCACTTTTTCTGTTTGTGTAGATGGGAAGACATACTGAGAATCCAAATCGCCAACATTTGAAATAATAATTGTTCTGAATTATTTCTTGTCTTATTTAATGAAGGTTGTAATAGAATTAGCCTACATTTGGCTTAAGCTGGATGAGACAGAGACATAATTTTATAGCCATTTGTTAAACAGCTGACAGGGAACGTAATTAACCGTTCCGGGAACGAAATTTTTTTGTTCTAACCGGTTCGGGAACGTCTATTTAATGGTGGAACCCCAAACCGGAAACGTTAAAATTCCGTTTCTGTTCGGAACGAACCAATAGGAAAAAAATTCCGGTTCAAAGCCCTGCTTCTCACATGACGTCATGTATTTGCCTCACCATAAGTGTGTGTCTTTATATGACTGTTATGAATACTTATGTCATCGTTATGTCATGACAGTATGTTGTATTTCCTTTCGCTCTTCTGTAAAGTATGTTCCTTGTTTCTGCTTATAGTTTTTTAAGAATGCTTATGACAATATCATGACACCTCAATGACGGTTATGATGCTGTCTCGGATCCTAAGTGACAAACTCCGTTATAACGCAACCTTATGCCAACTTGACATTGGAACTGAAATAAGCTCCTGTAAATCAGCTGTCAGGAAGGGCTTATATAGCCCTACCCTGAATAAGCTACAGTTCTTAATTTCTTGGGTTAAAACAGATATTAAAATACATTTATAGGACAATAAGGATGTAAAAAAAAAAAAAATTAGCACGCCATAGCCATGTAAATGTGGAGATCAGATAACCAGAACATTCCAGCAGGAATTCAAGTTTTATCTCGACACAGAGAAATGCTCTCAGACTTAGTATTTAATATTTTGACATTCAAACCACGGTGGCTATTCACAGCATGAAAAAAAAGGTCACACAGAAGAATGTCATCGAAATTGTCTTTCTTCTGGCAAACTCACGAGTGAGTTGGAAAAAGAAAACCACTCTGGAGTGGCATCAGACGTTTCACTTAGAGCCTGTCAGTCTGCCGGCTTTTCAAAACATCTTAGCAATTGAACACGCTTTATGTCTCTGAATGACAAGTCATCTAACTGGAGAAAGGACTCGAAAAGGAGGCGAACACTCACTCTGTGCTATCTTCGCCAGATGAAGACGGTTGACCCAGGAGATCTTGCTGAGAGGACTCGGGGTGTTGAACACCACCATGAAGCTGACTGGATGGCCAGACCTGCAACAAACACATGCAGGCAGATCAGGGAAAAAAAAATGTTAAAGCCAAAAAAAAAAGCCCACACACAAATGGATTTATTCATATTTATCCTGTTTTTGATGCCAGAGATGACGGCATGTAATTACATTTGCATTTAAATACACGAGCTGAGAAATAAAAATTTAATTAAATATCATGTTTGAGCAGAGAAATAAACTGGACAAAGCTCCAGCAAGTTATTTATTTGCTCTGAATTGATGATACACTACCGTTCAAAAGTTTGGGATCGCCCAGACAATTTTGTGTTTTCCATGAAAAGTCACACTTTTATTTCCCACCATAAGTTGTAAAACGAATAGAAAATATAGTCAAGACATTTTTCTGGCCACTTTGAGCATTTAATCGACCCCACAAATGTGATGCTCCAGAAACTCAATCTGCTCAAAGGAAGGTCAGTTTTATAGCTTCTCTAAAGAGCTCAACTGTTTTCAGCTGTGCTAACATGATTGTACAAGGGTTTTCTAATCATCCATTAGCCTTCTGAGGCAATGAGCAAACACATTGTACCATTAGAACACTGGAGTGAGAGTTGCTGGAAATGGGCCTCTATACACCTATGGAGATATTGCACCAAAAACCAGACATTTGCAGCTAGAATAGTCATTTACCACATTAGCAATGTATAGAGTGGATTTCTGATTAGTTTAAAGTGATCTTCATTGAAAAGAACAGTGCTTTTCTTTCAAAAATAAGGACATTTCAAAGTGACCCCAAACTTTTGAACGGTAGTGTATATATTGGACTTATTCGTCACTGCATCAAGAAAGTTGCTCTGAATGACACTTTTGAGAAAGCCTACTTGCCTATGATCTTCATATAACATTCATAATAATAAATATAATTGTCCTATCCATATTCAGTGGATATGAGCAATCGTGCGCTCTGATTGGCTACTCTACGACTAGGCTATCAGCTCATATACCATGAGGAGAGAAAAACAAAATGGCAGAGCATGTTGCTGAACCAACCAAGAATGAAATAAAACTTGATTCGAAAACAAAACCCCAAAAAATACAAAAAAATAAAATAAAATATGGAATATTCCTCCGGGTGCTCCGGTTTCCCCCACAGTCCAAAGACATGCAGGTTAGGTTAACTGGTGACTCTAAATTGACCGTAGGTGTGAATGTGAGTGTGAATGGTTGTCTGTGTCTATGGTGGGGTTTACATTAGACCATATCAGCGGATCATCAGATTAACGTTTTTAAAACGATTCACGTGCACACAGCAACGCCAATACACGGATACGCTCGGCTCCGCAGGCATCCTGCGCTCCAAATCACTCCGCCCTGAACAGCGAGTGCCCTCTGGAGGGTGCGCACTCCGGCCCTGCGCAGCTCACAGAGTGCGCGAGTGAAGTGCACAAACAGTGATTCGGGACTGAGCCGCTGTGTGTGTGATCTCAGTGCATGTCGGGCATGCGCGTCACTTACCACTTGCAAGTGGAAGGATGGCAAGCCTAAAGACAATCATAACTACACAATGGGCAGTATTTGCATCAGTATTTGCAGTATTTTCATACTTTTATACTCTTTAATGGAAGGTGATACAAGGCGGAAGTCCGCGCCATTTTTCAGCAGTCGCGTCACATGACCAACGCCAGCGAATCAGGAAGGTGGATGCCACAGTGACGTTGTCCAATGACGACGCCAGCTAGAGCTCAGCACAGCATATCCGCGTATTCTCAATGTTTACACAGCACCGGACCAGACACGATCTGGATTGAATACGCGGACCCTGGCGGATTCCCGTTTCCCGGCGTTTCCAGGCGTTTTAATGTAAACAGACAGTGCATCCGCGAAGAAAACGAGACAGATACGGTCTAATGTAAACTTGGCCTATGTGTCAGCCCTGTGATGACCTGGCGACTTGTCCAGGGTGTACCCCGCCTTTCGCCCGTAGTCAGCTGGGATAGGCTCCAGCTTGCCTGCGACCCTGTAGAACAGGATAAAGCGGCTACAGATAATGAGATGAGATGAGATGAAAATATGAAATAAAAGTATTTGATGGTAAGAACATTTTTATTTTTCAAGCATTATTATTATCATTATCGCATTTTTCACAAATTGCTCCTGTCATTTCACCGGTTTGTTTACATTCTAAGCGGAAACAATTTTGTCGGACATTTTGTATAAAGTTTTTATTTATCGAATTTGCAAAAAATAAAAATATAAACACTCTGTTTCTCAAAATCTAGTGAATGTGGATAGAATAAAACAGTTATTCCATTCAATCGCGTCGTACATGGCTCGGTATTACGCGCCTCGTAGAATATACAGAATAACATCGAATGACTGTTAAATATTTTATGAATCAGTCCGAAAGAATTTGTGATTTTAATGGCAGAATCCATGAGATGACAGCTTTTTTTTTTTAAGTACATTGGCTTGTCATTACATGAAAAAAAACCCACAATTTCTCAGGTTCTTTAAAAGCATATTTGCTAAATACACAGTGATTGGCACCTTTACTCACTTTAATAAAGTGTGTAATGTTAAGTGTCCAATCTATAATTAAATGAAAATAATTTTTAAAAGGAAAAAATAATAATACACACTGGGTTGTGCTGTTATCGGAAAATAATCAACAAATTTCCCAAGAACAGCACATAATACAACAGCAATTGTTTAATTCTTCTTATGAATATAAAATAAATAAATAAATAAATAAATATGTAACATAAAATTGCAAATTATTAGCTGTCAGGTCAGTGCAGGCCAGCAGCATTGTGTTATCCTCACTAATTTTGTTTTGGTAAATACAGTAAAAGTAGTCTGACCTCACATCTGCTGGCCATAAATGACAGATTACTCAACCTAACCCACTGGATACAGCAGACTTTTGGCAGCGTCTGCTCTGGGCAAACCAGGCACAGACTGAGTGACTCAAGGCTCTCCTAGCCCAGTTCTAGGTGCAACACCTCCAAGGAATTTTTTGGCCAATGGTGGCTATGACTGGTGTGTTAGCCCAGCTGATGTGGCCAAGCATGGATAGTGGCCTTCCAGAGGTGTCCATGCTAAAGGCTGATGGGGCGGCCTCCAAAGTCATCCCCATGCCCACAATAGATGCCAGTTGGGTGGCCTCCAACATCATGCCCATGCCTACACTAGCGGCCGAAGAGGTGACCTCCAAAATCATGCCCATTTAAGAAGCCAATGGGGCAGCATCCAACATCATACCCATGCCAGAGACAAGCGGGCAAGTCTCCAGCACCAAGCTTATGCTGGGGACCCAATGGGACAGTCCCCAGTACTGTAGCACTGTGTCCAGACCAGAGCAGTGGAGGGCACCCTCATCAGCAACAACGGAGCTGGAGATTTGCCCTACCCTGTCCCTGGGTTCCGGTGGGGATGTTGTCGCCTGCTCAATCTGCCCCTTGGGTGATATCATCTCTCCCTTCGGCCTTACCATGGTCAGCGCTTCTGCCATTACATCACATTACACTACAGTCATTTAGCAGACGCTCTTATAAAGCGCGATGTACAGTACAACAAAGCCAGAGCAGCATGGGGAGCAGATGGGGGTTAGGTGCTTTGCTCAAGGACAATTCAGCCATTCCTCCTGGTTCAGGGAATCGAACCAGTGACCTTTTGCCTTGGAATTCCCAATGGCCCTGGCCCCCTCCGATCCAGGGTGAATGTGTCGCTCGTTAGAAGGGGAGATCAGTCAGGTCTAAACCACACTTCTGGTGCACAGCGCTGATCTGCGGGTCTTGCCTTTTGGACTCTGTTCCCCTGCAGCCCTTGAACCTGATCACATGCTCCCGATTATGTACACCTGTTCTGAGTTTGGTTTGATAATTAATTCTTTATTAAATATTTTTTCAGACTGATTTTTTTTTTCATTTATAATGCCCATTATAACCACAGTATCCTCATATTTGCCTTTATTGTGCAGCTCTTCTTAGCTCCCTTTCTTTATCATCACTGTTTGAACTCGTGCTTGCATTCACAACTTAAATTAACTTTATCAATTTTGCTTTTTTTTTTTTAAAGGTGCGTTCTTTCCTGTTTGCAATTTCAGGGCTATTGTTATTGCATTGCTTAAATCCAGTGTGCTTTGGTCATGCAATAAATACACCAACTCTCGAACAAAGAATTTGTTTCATTTGAGTGATAAATTTCCCTTTGTCATAAAGTGGGTTTTGATAAATTATTATTGTGATTAATTCTCTCTTCTTAAATACACCAGAGCCACCTTGATGCTTGGTTAAATTCTTAATTTATCATAGCGTTTCACACAACACCTCCTACACAATGTCACTGCAAGCAGTTTTTTTTAAATAATTGAGCTCTATTCAAAATCCAATAAAAGACCCTAATGTAATTTCCAGCTTTTTTTTTTCCCAGAGAAAATTCTGACATTAACATGAAGGCTGAAGGTGCATTACTGCCCAAGGAGACCCGGCTCTTTCACCAAGCTGAAGATTTGCCAAGTTCACAGGAATCCTAATGAGCAGGAATGATTTCACTGGATTTCATACAAATGGAGTAATAAGCAAATGCTTGTCGATGGCTCTACCCTGATTCTAACCTTAATCATTCATAACTTTCTGCAAGGTTCTTATTAATGCACTTGTCTGAAAAAGTCTTGGAACTCTTACCTTCATCACCTCGAACGCTTTTACACAAATTGCTGAATTTGCACTTGTTAGACCTTAATGGTTCCACGGATGATTATTTATAAAGTTGAAGTAGAGAAGGGATTTTAAAAAATAAAGAAGATGAAGTAAAAAGTGCCAACGCAATGCACCAGTGACAAATTAAACTCGTCCAAATGGGATATACCCATGTGGAAATGGAAAAACAGAGTCTAATGACTGTGAGTGATGATACTCAATCACACAGGTATCTCATCTCATTATCTGTAGCCGCTTTATCCTGTTCTACAGGGTCACAGGCAAGCTGGAGCCTATCCCAGGTGACTACGGGCGAAAGGCGGGGTACACCCTGGACAAGTCGCCAGGTCATCACAGGGCTGACACATAGACACAGACAACCACTCACACTCACATTCACACCTACGCTCAATTTAGAGTCACCAGTTAACCTAACCTGCATGTCTTTGGACTGTAGGGGAAACCGGAGCACCCGGAGGAAACCCACACAGACACGGGGAGAACATGCAAAATCCACACACAAAGGCCCTCGCCGGTCACGGGGATCGAACCCAGGACCTTCTTGCTGTGAGGCAACAGCGCTAACCACTACACCACCGTGCCGCCCCTCACACAGGTGAGTCATTCTATAATTAGGGGTACATCTCAAGTCCATGTGCTGTATTTGTCAATTTCACTAACTATTAACTTCAGCCAATGATCTTTTGTACATTAGCAGGGGCGCAGATACGTTTTTTGAACTGGGGGAGACAAAAAACTGGGGGGGACAAAGCTGCCAGCAAACCAACCCCAACCCCGATATGCCTGTCAAGCTTGTTGTGGGTTACCGTAGCAACCAAGCTCGAGCTTGCAACCTGTGCAGTCTGCGCAGCTCAACCAACTGAATATCAGTCTTTGTTTTGTTTTATGTGAGTTGTTGCAACTAGACCCCGAAGCCGCCGCCAGGCGCCGCTAAAACCGCCATTTAGAATTTGAGCCGCCGCCAGCCAATAATTTTGTAAGCCAATTTGAGCCGCTATCTAATAAAATTTGGCTGAGCCACTAAGAATTGTGTACATCAAATAATGGGTTTATCCACATCATGAGCTACAAGAAAAGTGACACAAACATGATCAACTGTACACACTAGTAGTAACACAATAGAGACGTATAGGCATACACTGTAGAGATTTAGAACTGATATCACAGCACAGAGAGCCACCACAAGCTTGCCGTTGTGACTACCTGTCTGGCTTCCCGCCCCTCACACCGTTACCACGATACACTGGGGAACCCGGGAACCCACCCAGAGCATCAATCGACTCTGATATCGACGAGATGGCTGCATTCTTTGCCGCTGCTGAGGGAAAGTGTAAAGGTTTTTTTGTTTGTTTGTTTGTTTGTTTCACATACTTCGAGATTGATAAAAAAAAAAGTACTCCACCACTCTACTTTCATCATAGTAAGATAGCTGCCAGTCCTTCACTGGTCATTGCTAGTGAGAGTAGATAGCTAGATGCCTTCCTCGAACAATCCAGATTAGCTTATTATTAGCATTGAACTACAATCTTGCTAGATTTATATTTACAATGAAGTAAGAGACCAGGGGACCTGTGGTAATTTGCTATTTATTCCCCCCATTTGTTTGATCCGTTCGCCCGGATATATGCCACACAGTGACGTCCAGTATCAGCCATTTGTAGCCATAAACATTTTGGTGGCTGCAGCAGCCATTAAGGTTTTGGCTGAGTCAGCTAGCCAGCCAATAATTTCATCAGCCAGCCATTATCCTGAAAACAAACGGCTTCGGGGTCTAGTTGCAACTATGTATGTACTGCTGTGCACCTCAATAAACCGAATGGTAATTAGTCTTTTGATTTTTCTGTGAGGTTTGCCTTATGCAAAGAAAGACAGCATAGACGTTTTTTTCCTCCCTATAAGTGGGGGGGACCGAACGAAGTGAATTTAAATCTGGGTGGGACGAATCCCACCCGTCCCCCCCTCTATCTGCGCCCGTGTACATTAGCACACATTTCTCTTTTATATAATACAAAAAGTCAACAAATTACATCATTTTACTCTGCAAAAATGCATATATAATACTGGAATTTGGTGTTTTTATGCTGTCCGATTTTCCAAATGTCAGGTTTGGTCTTCATATTTACATTTTAAAAAAAGGTTTTTGTTTAAAATTTTTACAAATATTTATTCATAGTAATTATTATAATATGACAAAAGTGTTTAAAAGCCTAAAATGCTTTATATTATAAATTAAATGAAGAATTTTGTGTGCGTCCGAGAAACTTATGTCAACTGTGTTACCCACTGAAACCCCCCCCCCCCCATATAAATCGGCAAATGGTTTGGTCCTAAGTCATGTGACCAACATCATGTGATGTCATATCCTCTTTGGTGGGAAATTTGAAGACCGTGTGGTAAGTTTTGAGTTCACCTCTTCAATATTTTCATCAATACTGTTGTATACTCCGAGAGAGGGTTAATTGTCTGTCAACTGTGTTGTCAACATATTCATAGAAACCTGATTTAGAAATTGTATTTACAAAGTATACAGCTAAAGATAATAAAATATGAATTGATTAAGGTCTTGTAGTGAAAGCTCTGAGGTCTGCAGTTAGCACAACACTCTAAAAATGGCCGAAATGTCAACTGTGTTACCATCAACTGTGTTACCCATCAGCTATGACACAGTTGAGGAGGAGTATGTTTTTGTCACTTAATCTTCATATTGACAGACAAACAAACAGAATGATTTAATATGTTCAATTTGTTAAATAAGCTACGTTTCTCTGAAATTGTGTCTAAATGTTGTTTTAACAGTTCACCTGAATTCATCAGCTTATTTGTAGTTAAATTTAAAATAGTGCTGTCAAAAATGTCGCGTTATTAACGCGTTAACTTGACTCAATTTTAACGGCGATAATTTTTTTATCGCGAGATTAACGCTCTGTGACATGATGTAGGTTTTTCATAAGCTTTTGAAACTGCCAGGAACTTGGAACAGAGACTTTGCTTAGAAAACCAGCAGCTAGACTGTAATGCCACGCCCCGCACAGCCAGAGTCCTCTGCCCTCCTCCCCCAAAGAACCAGCGTGGGCAGGGCGTGCTAGTAGAGATGGGATTTATGGCTCTTTGATGGGATCCGGGGGCGGCACAGTGGTGTAGTGGTTAGCGCTGTCGCCTCACAGCAAGAAGGTCCTGGGTTCGAGCCCCGGGGCCGGCGAGGGCGTTTCTGTGCGGAGTTTGCATGTTCTCCCCGTGTCCGCGTGGGTTTCCTCCGGGTGCTCCGGTTTCCCCCACAGTCCAAAGACATGCAGGTTAGGTTAACTGGTGACTCTAAATTGACCGTAGGTGTGAATGTGAGTGTGAATGGTTGTCTGTGTCTATGTGTCAGCCCTGTGATGACCTGGCGACTTGTCCAGGGTGTACCCCGCCTTTCGCCCGTAGTCAGCTGGGATAGGCTCCAGCTTGCCTGCGACCCTGTAGAAGGATAAAGCGGCTTGAGATAATGAGATGAGATGAGATGATGGGATCCGCATCTTTGTGATCTGTTCTTTGAAAAGAGCCGTTCAAAAGACTGGCTCATTTGGCTCTTTTTAAATATGTATTCAGTTTTAAGAAGACAGCGTCTAAAGAAGCCAGATCCCTCTGAACTGTAAACTCAATGCTATCCCAGAAATCCTTCCTGTAATATGCAAATTTGGCCGCCTCTGATTGGACAGCGCGACGCATCAACAGGCAGAAAGTGTAAAAGTACAAAATGTGTTAAGTGAGCTGAAACAGTAAAGATCAGATTCAATGCAATATTTATCAACGAACAACTTAAACTTAATATAATAGTGTACTTTATATTATAATCAAGCATGTCAAGCCTACCGTCACTGTCTAACCTATCTCTCTTTAGTTGTAGACTAACTCAAACAGTAGATCATTTCACTCATGGTTCTTTTGCTAGCCCCGCGCCGGTGCTCGGCTTAGGTTTCACTTTGCAGTGGCTGTGTCAAGACGTGTTATGCTTTGCAATAAAAAAAAAAACATTGGTACAAGGCAAGCCCATTCACTTTTTTATGCTGATAAGAGAATTACAATGGCTTTTTATGTGACAAAAATGTGCGATTAAATTGCGATTAATCGCTAGTTAACTATGACTGTCGCGACATTAATCGCGATTAAATATTTTAATCGCTTGACAGCACTAATTTAAAACAATAAAAAGCTCTTTTTATCCTAAAAAGTGTCCTCTTGTTCTTCTGCCCTGTCAACTGTGTTACTCCCGTCAGTTGTGTTACATTGCCTGTCAACTGTGTTGCAAGTGTTTTTTGTGCTATAAATCTCTTATGTGTTTGATGAACTGTAAAATAAAAGATTGGGGATTATCTCTGGATAGGGAAGTCTTGTATAAGGAGGGAGAACAACTCTAAATTTGACGTAACAAGGATTTATGTTGAAAAAAGTGTCATTCTGCATCACAGTGAACCATAAAATCCTATTTATGAAGCTCAAAATTCATATTTTCCATAACAGTTGTACAGATTAATTAAAAACATCTTGTTAATGGACTTAAGCACTTTCAAACAAATGTGTTTTCAAATGTGTAGTATTTTTATATATGTTTAAGATGACATAACATTTGTCCGTAACACGGTTGACAAAATCTCATCTCATCTCATCTCATTATCTCTAGCCGCTTTATCCTGTTCTACAGGGTCGCAGGCAAGCTGGAGCCTATCCCAGCTGACTACGGGCGAAAGGCGGGGTACACCCTGGACAAGTCGCCAGGTCATCACAGGGCTGACCCATAGACACAGACAACCATTCACACTCACATTCACACCTACGGTCAATTTAGAGTCACCAGTTAACCTAACCTGCATGTCTTTGGACTGTGGGGGAAACCGGAGCACCCGGAGGAAACCCACGCGGACACAGGGAGAACATGCAAACTCCGCACAGAAAGGCCCTCGCCGGTCACGGGGCTCGAACCTGGACCTTCTTGCTGTGAGGCGACAGCGCTAACCACTACACCACCGTGCCGCCCTCATAGCCAGCCTCTTGTTTTATTTCTTTACCGGCTAACACTGGCCACTAGGCGGTGTGTACGACTGGTAATTACTAACACTGGCCACTAGGCGGTGTGTACGACTGGTAATTACTAACACTGGCCACTAGGCGGTGTGTCTGACTGGTAATTACTAACACTGGCCACTAGGCGGTGTGTACGACTGGTAATTACTAACACTGGCCACTAGGCGGTGTGTACGACTGGTAATTACTAACACTGGCCACTAGGCGGTGTGTACGACTGGTAATTACTAACACTGGCCACTAGGCGGTGTGTCTGACTGGTAATTACTAACACTGGCCACTAGGCGGTGTGTCTGACTGGTAATTACTAACACTGGCCACTAGGCGGTATGTCTGACTGGTAATTACTAACACTGGCCACTAGGTGGTGTGTACGACTGGTAATTACTAACACTGGCCACTAGGCGGTGTGTCTGACTGGTAATTACTAACACTGGCCACTAGGCGGTGTGTCTGACTGGTAATTACTAACACTGGCCACTAGGCGGTATGTCTGACTGGTAATTACTAACACTGGCCACTAGGTGGTGTGTATGACTGGTAATTACTAACACTGGCCACTAGGCGGGGTGCACGACTGGTAATTACTAACACTGGCCACTAGGCGGTGTGTACGACTGGTAATTACTAACGCTGGCCACTAGGCGGTGTACGACTGGTAATTACTAACACTGGCCACTAGGCGGCGTGTCTCATCTCATCTCATCTCATTATCTCTAGCCGCTTTATCCTGTTCTACAGGGTCGCAGGCAAGCTGGAGCCTATCCCAGCTGACTACGGGCGAAAGGCGGGGTACACCCTGGACAAGTCGCCAGGTTATCACAGGGCTGACACATAGACACAGACAACCATTCACACTCACATTCACACCTACGCTCAATTTAGAGTCACCAGTTAACCTAACCTGCATGTCTTTGGACTGTGGGGGAAACCGGAGCACCCGGAGGAAACCCACGCGGACACGGGGAGAACATGCAAACTCCACACAGAAAGGCCCTCGCCGGCCACAGGGCTCGAACCCGGACCTTCTTGCTGTGAGGCGACAGCGCTAACCACTACACCACCGTGCCGCCCTGTGGTTATATCATTAAGAACAAATTCAACATGCAGCTTTTTTTGTTTTTTATAAAAGACAGACATAAAGACTGACTTTTAGCTCAGTTTGTTTTTTTCCAAGATATTTGCTTTAAATTATTAAGCTCACTGATATGCTATTAAGCTTATTAATATAGTCGGACTCAAATTGTTTCTTTTCAATCAACAAAATAGTTTCAACATTTTTTTGGGTGGTTTTACATTAAATTTTACTTTTAAAATGGTCCAAGTCCCAAAATAAATCACCAAGTGTTCAGACTCGTGAATAAGTCACTGGCGCACAAAGATGAGAGAAATGAGAGACGAAGGACATGTATGATCTTACCAGAGGTAATCCTCTGTGTGTTCTTCTTATTTCTCTTTCTTAACATTAGATATTTTCTTCAAACCTCTGTGCACCCTTGAATACTGTCTTTCCCTTACGGACAAAGTGCTAAATGCTTTGAATACACTGCTTGGATTTGATGCCTTGGCGCTGTACTCAGAATTCACTCAAATTTAACTTTGACCCAGTTTAACTTTGGAAAACCTTTTCAAAGCACAACCAATGGAACACAGCGAAGGCACGACAAGCTAGTTACAGTGTCAAAGCAGATAATTATTTGCGTGTCTTGATATGTGTCACACCACGGGATTTTTGTACCAGACGCGCTGTTTACAGAATGCGTAGAAACGGCGTTGAAAAGCGTGCGATGTTTTGCACCATTTTCGCTGGCTGAGCAACGAATAATCACCTCGATAGCGCCCCTACTGGATACATTTACCACTTTTAACATCATCCACGACCGAGACAAGTATAGATCTTCCTTCTGCCATAAAACAAATCAGCGAATGACATTCTGATTTAAGGTGAAAATGCGTCGATCATGCGAGTGCAGTTTTTGTACAACATTTGCTTGGCAGCACTAATAGTTCATCATGTGTTTCTTGACCTTACGAGCAGCATTTTGTGGTCTGTTGCTCAACAAATCTGGGAAGTTCGCCAATAATTTACAGTCGAGATTGTCTCCTGATGGATTCACAAGGTTCTGGATCATCTGTAGGCACTGCCTGGAAAACGGACCATTTTCTCATCTCATCTCATTATCTCTAGCCGCTTTATCCTTCTACAGGGTCGCAGGCAAGCTGGAGCCTATCCCAGCTGACTACGGGCGAAAGGCGGGGTACACCCTGGACAAGTCGCCAGGTCATCACAGGGCTGACACATAGACACAGACAACCATTCACACTCACATTCACACCTACGGTCAATTTAGAGTCACCAGTTAACCTAACCTGCATGTCTTTGGACTGTGGGGGAAACCGGAGCACCCGGAGGAAACCCACGCGGACACGGGGAGAACATGCAAACTCCGCACAGAAAGGCCCTCGCCGGCCACGGGGCAAGAACCCGGACCTTCTTGCTGTGAGGCGACAGCGCTAACCACTACACCACCGTGCCGCCCTACGGACAATTTTGGGTACATGATTTCATGTCAGATTTACAGTAACTTCCGTTGGTCCGGTTTCACTTTGGTTTGTATTTCCTGCATACGGAATACAGCTTGGTAGCATAATGCAGCAAGTAGAACTCAAAATCCATAATCGAGCATCTGGTATGAAAAGCTGGTGGACATATCCAGATGTTGTTAGTTTGTTCAGGCAATTGTCTCTTGCAGCCATTTTCTTGTCCTCTGCCATCTTCTACAACAAAAAAAACAAATCCAGAATATCTTTGTTGTTGTTGTTTAAGGTTCAGATAACAGTACACAGGCGGCATGGTGGTGTAGTGGTTAGCGCTGTCGCCTCGCAGCAAGAAGGTTCTGGGTTTGAGCCCAGTGGCCGACAGGGACCTTTCTGTGCGGGGTTTGCATGTTTTCCCCGTGTCCGCGTGGGTTTCCTCCGGGTGCTCCGGTTTCCCCACAGTCCAAAGACATGCAGGTTAGGTTAACTGGTGACTCTAAATTGAGCGTAGGTGTGAATGTGAGTGTGAATGGTTGTCTGTGTCTATGTGTCAGCCCTGTGATGACCTGGCGACTTGTCCAGGGTGTACCCCGCCTTTCGCCCGTAGTCAGCTGGGATAGGCTCCAGCTTGCCCACAACCCTGCACAGGATAAGTGGTTATGGATAATGGATGGATAACAGTCCATACTAAATTTTGAAAAACGTTTTCATTCGTGTCCAGATGACACAGCACCGCTTCAACCTTGTGGTTAAAAATGCCTAGTTTTCACATGGTACAGTAATAAAAGCACAAAAACACAGATCCATCTCTCAATGCGCTTACTTTATTAGGTACTCAATGCACCACTGATGTTTAGCACTTGTTAACATTTAGTAACCATCAGCCCTACTAAGGAGTTTTATCAGGCAGCGAGACGTGAGGCAATTCCCGTTCAGTCATCATTAGAAGGTAATTGAGTGCAGTGTGCAGTCCGCCTGAGCTCCCGTCATATCAACACCTCAGCCTGCTTTATATTCGCTCCCAGACTTCAGAAACAGCAGAATCAGAAATAGAGAGCGAAGCCTAAAGACACAGTCAGGATAAAAAAAAAAAAAAAAAAAGATCACCTAAACCCAGTGACTGCACTCATAAAAGTCAAGAACTCTACAAGGATTGTAGCTCGAGCTCTTTCCTTCCTGCTTGTGAATTTTCTCCGAACTCAGCAGAAGGATTTTCAGAAAGGTGAAAAACGATGAAAAGCGAGAAATCAGGTTTCATATGAAATGCAGGCTTGATACAGCCATAACTTCAACTTCCTCTCGCTAAATGACTGAGAGGCGAGGTGTGTGCGTGCCAAAGTGTGGATGTGGGCCCCAAGGCAACAGGGCAGAACGGAGAGCAGGGCACTGGCTGATGTCTGGCAGGTGGGTCAGTGGTGTATGTGACAGTAATGCAGAAGAACAGGACAGATGTTGGAAGGAATACCATGTGGCATTCATCACACACACACGAACCACTTATGCTGCCTCTACATTAGTGAAAAAGGTGGCTGAGTACCCTCAGAGCCCGCTTTAATCTGATCCAACACTAGCGACAGGTTCTAGCATCATAAAGAGGTTTGCATGAAACGTTTTCTGCAATGAAAAAACTTTGATATGAAATCTTTACGGTTACCTCAAGAGGGATTTTAAGAGTACTCGACACCAATTTTCTAAGAGTGTGCAGCTTCTTGAAATGTGCAGAGCAATACATTGTTGTATTAGTGTTAATACAGCACTCAAAGTGGAAGATTATAGATTATGGAAGGTTAGAAGGTAGGTCAAAAGTAATAATAAAGTACGCTTTTATTAGGTGTGAATTAAAAATAAAATGCTTTAAATCCAGTCTTAATGATCCTTGGGAAAAAAAAAAAAGAAAAAAAAAATCACATCACACCAGAGCGAACCTAAATTTAGGATTCAAGCCATGTCGCTTAAAGGCCCCGACCCTGGAGCAATAGCTGGGCTGTCAGGATGTCAGTGTGCCACCTGCCAGATGCTGACCCGTGTCCTGACACTAGGCACCAGACTCACTGAGCAAGAACTCCACCAGCTTTGGTTAATTCTGTTGACATACCGCTCATACAGGGTACCTGTAATATACTCAGGCAAAATGCAGACTCATCAAGGTGAAAACATTGGCCATGTTTGAATGTTTTATTGCTGTGGATGCGGAGGCGGGATCGAGGGCCGGTGGACGGAGAGAGCAGCCGAGGGAGGTAAGTGGCAAAGGGGTCACACCTGCAACAGATTTAATTCATGAGTGTGCCCTGGGTTGCAGTGAACGGCAGAAGGAATACAATCCCGATTCCAAAAAAGTTGGGACAAAGTACAAATTGTAAATAAAAACGGAATGCAATGATGTGGAAGTTTCAAAATTCCATATTTTATTCAGAATAGAACATAGATGACATATCAAATGTTTAAACTGAGAAAATGTATCATTTAAAGAGAAAAATTAGGTGATTTTAAATTTCATGACAACAACACATCTCAAAAAAGTTGGGACAAGGCCATGTTTACCACTGTGAGACATCCCCTTTTCTCTTTACAACAGTCTGTAAACGTCTGGGGACTGAGGAGACAAGTTGCTCAAGTTTAGGGATAGGAATGTTAACCCATTCTTGTCTAATGTAGGATTCTAGTTGCTCAACTGTCTTAGGTCTTTTTTGTCGTATCTTCCGTTTTATGATGCGCCAAATGTTTTCTATGGGTGAAAGATCTGGACTGCAGGCTGGCCAGTTCAGTACCCGGACCCTTCTTCTACGCAGCCATGATGCTGTAATTGATGCAGGATGTGGTTTGGCATTGTCATGTTGGAAAATGCAAGGTCTTCCCTGAAAGAGACGTCGTCTGGATGGGAGCATATGTTGCTCTAGAACCTGGATATACCTTTCAGCATTGATAGTGTCTTTCCAGATGTGTAAGCTGCCCATGCCACACGCACTAATGCAACCCCATACCATCAGAGATGCAGGCTTCTGAACTGAGTGCTGATAACAACTTGGGTCGTCCTTCTCCTCTTTAGTCCGAATGACACGGCGTCCCTGATTTCCATAAAGAACTTCAAATTTTGATTCGTCTGACCACAGAACAGTTTTCCACTTTGCCACAGTCCATTTTAAATGAGCCTTGGCCCAGAGAAGACGTCTGCGCTTCTGGATCATGTTTAGATACGGCTTCTTCTTTGAACTATAGAGTTTTAGCTGGCAACGGCGGATGGCACGGTGAATTGTGTTCACAGATAATGTTCTCTGGAAATATTCCTGAGCCCATTTTGTGATTTCCAATACAGAAGCATGCCTGTATGTGATGCAGTGCCGTATAAGGGCCCGAAGATCATGGGCACCCAGTATGGTTTTCCGGCCTTGACCCTTACGCACAGAGATTCTTCCAGATTCTCTGAATCTTTCGATGATATTATGCACTGTAGATGATGATATGTTCAAACTCTTTGCAATTTTACACTGTCGAACTCCTTTCTGATATTGCTCCACTATTTGTCAACGCAGAATTAGGGGGATTGGTGATCCTCTTCCCATCTTTACTTCTGAGAGCCGCTGCCACTCCAAGATGCTCTTTTTATACCCAGTCATGTTAACGACCTATTGCCAGTTGACCTAATGAGTTGCAATTTGGCCCTCCAGCTGTTCCTTTTTTGTACCTTTAACTTTTCCAGCCTCTTATTGCCCCTGTCCCAACTTTTTTGAGATGTGTTGCTGTCATGAAATTTCAAATGAGCCAATATTTGGCATGAAATTTCAAAATGTCTCACTTTCGACATTTGATATGTTGTCTATGTTCTATTGTGAATACAATATCAGTTTTTGAGATTTATAAATTATTGCATTTTATTTTTATTTACAATTTGTACTTTGTCCCAACTTTTTTGGAATCGGGGTTATAGAAGGAGGAGAGTGCAAAGAGCTGAGAAGGACTGAGTCAGAACCAGCATGGAGCCATGTGTGTGTATTTAAAGTTAGTGTGTTGATGCTGGAGTGTGTCTCAGTGTGAGACCTGAAAAGAAAACAGAAGCTACGCTAAAAAGTGGAAATAAAAATAAAACACAAGTCAAAGTAACCTGCCTGTTCCTGTCTCTTCAGTCTCACGAACCCCACTCTGCAACAACAGCATCTTAATGTCAGACTGTATTAAGAGTCCAACAGTGAGGTCAGCATTTGTGCGTACTCAGAAAGGATTAAATCCTTTTTATGCACAATTTCCAAAGTTCAACTTCTTCCCATGTCTATGTCGGGTTGATATGGTTAAGGGCCTTGCCCAAGACCCCAACAGTGGCAGCTTGGCAGTGCTGGGCCTCAAACCTACAACCATCTGGGGTAGGTTTCCCAATTATGTTGCCGTTTAGGACTAAAAAGAGAGTTGAGAGACTCTTCAGCAACGAACATTGTCTCTGTACGTGGTTTTCCCGAACTCACTCATAAGAAGGAGTCTTAATAACAACATTATGAAGAGCTTCTTTGCAGTGCGTGTCCCTGATATCGGCATTAGTAGTTCCTAAATCCAGTCGATGAGGTCACATGGCGTTCGTTTTTGATCACTCGCCTAATAGAGTTAAATTTAATTAAAATGTGGCAATATCAATGTGACATTACGATATCCATATGTGATTCCATAACATATTGAAATATATTCATAATGTTTTTTTTTAATAATTAATTCGATGGGGCGGCACGGTGGTGTAGTGGTTAGCGCTGTCGCCTCACAGCAAGAAGGTCCGGGTTCGAGCCCCGTGGCCGGCGAGGGCCTTTCTGTGCGGAGTTTGCATGTTCTCCCCGTGGGTTTCCTCCGGGTGCTCCGGTTTCCCCCACAGTCCAAAGACATGCAGGTCAGGTTAACTGGTGACTCTAAATTGACCGTAGATGTGAGTGTGAATGGTTGTCTGTGTCTATGTGTCAGCCCTGTGATGACCTGGTGACTTGTCCAGGGTGTACCCCGCCTTTCGCCCGTAGTCAGCTGGGATAGGCTCCAGCTTGCCTGCGACCCTGTAGAACAGGATAAAGCGGCTAGAGATAATGAGATGAGATGAGATGAGATGAATTAACTCTATGTACTTGCAATGCACGGTACAAAAAAAAATAATTGAACACCGGCAGCGGATTCAACACTAGTTTCCCCCGTTGACTGTGGGAGTCCCTCGGAGGTGCATCGCATTCTGTGTATTCAGCTATGAGCAAGTCGCTCTTTATTTAGAACAAGTGGTTCGGATCTCTCATAAATTCAGAGCAAACTAAAGGACTACTTGGTCTATGATGTTGTTCAGGAAAACCACATGAGCTTGACGATAGATCTTAGGAGGTAATTAAAGACACTCTTGGCCTTAAGAGGCTTTCGGGAAACCCACGACCCAAAGGCTTAACCCACTGAGCCACCACCTGTTAGACACATCTACTCATTCATAGGTTTTTCTGTACTTTTACTATTTTCTACAGCCCCAATTCTAAAAAAAAAAAAAGTTGGGACGCTGTAGAAACTGGAAATAAAAACAGAATGTGATCATTTGCAAATCATGGAAACATTATATTTCATTGAAAATAGTGCAAAGACACCATATCAAATATTGAAATTGAGATTTTTTTTTAAATATATACTCATTTTGAATTTGATGTCAGGAACACATTTCAGAAAAGTTGGGACAGGGGGATGTTTACCACTGTGTTGCATCACCTCTACTCTGAACTACACTCTGTAAATGTTTGGGAACTGAGGAGACCAATTGTTGTAGTTCTGAAAAAGAAATGTTGTCCCATTCTTGCCTGATATACAATTTCAGTTGCTCAACACTTTGGGGTCTCCTTTGTCATATTTCGCACTTCATAACATGCCAAATGTTTTAAATGGGAAATGGGTCTGGACTGCAGGCAGGCCAGTTTAGCACCCGGACTCTTTTACTACAGAGCCATGCAGTTTTAATATGTACAGACAGCAGTTTGGCATTGTCTTGCTGAAAGAAAGAAGCCCTTCCCTAAAAAAGATTTTGTCTAGATGGCAGCATATTGCTCTGAAATGTGCTGGCGGCACAGTAGTGTAAGTGGTTAGCACAGTCGCCTCACAACAACAAGGTTCTAGGTTCACGGCCGATGGGGGCCTTTCTGTGTGGAGTTTGCATGTTCTCCCCGTGTCTGTGTGGGTTTCCTCCAGGTGCTCCGGTTTCCCCCACAGTTCAAAGACATGCGGTTAGGTTAACATGGGCCAGCCTTGGGCTGAGGTGCCCTTGAGTGAGGCACCTAACTCCCAACTGCTCCCTGGGTGCTGTTAGCATGGCTGCCCACTGCTCTGGGTATGTGTGTGTGCTCATGTGTGTGTTCACTGCTTCAGATGAGTTAAATGCAGAGAGGAATTTCACAACTGTGTGATGAATAAAGTTGTTCTTTCTTATCCTTCAGCATTATGATGCCTTCCCAGATGTACGGTACAAGCTCCCCATGTCGTGTGCACTAATGCACCCTCATACCATCACAGATGCTGGCTTTTGAACTGTGCACTGATAACAAGCCGGATGGTCCCTCTCCTCTTTAGCCTGGAGGACATGGTGTCCATGATTTCTAAAAAGAATTTCTAATTTGATTCATCAGACCTCGGGACAATTTTCCACTTCGCCTCAGTCCATTGTAAAAGAGCTCAAGGCCAGAGAAGGCGGCGGTGTTTCTGGATATTGTTTATATCTGGTTTTAACTTGTATTTGTGGATGCAGTAATGAACTGTTTTCACAGACAATGGTTTTCTGAAGTGTTCCTGAACCCATACAGTGATTTCCACTACAGACACGTGTCTGCTTTTAATGCAGTATCTCCTGAGGGCCTGAAGATCACATGCATCCAACGTCAGTTTTCATCCTTGTCTCTTGCATACAGAGATTTCTCCAGATTCTCTGAATCTTTTAATGATATTATGTACCATAGATGATGTGATCCCCAAATTCTTTGCAATTTTACATTGAGGAACATTATTCTTAAATGGTTGCACTGTTTGCCCACGCAGTCTTTCACAGAGTGGTGAACCCCTCCCCATCTTTACTTCTGAGAGACTCTGCCTCTCTGGGATGCTCTTTTTATACCCAGTCATGTTACTGACCTGTTGCCAATCAACCAATTTAGGGGTTTGTTGTTTTTTTTTAAGTATTACACAACTTTTTCAGTCTTTTGTTGCCCCGTCCCAACTTTTCTGAAACGTGTTGCTGACATCAAATTAAAAAAAAAATTCTCAGTTTTAACATTTGATACATTGTCTTTGTACTATTTTCAATGAAATATAAGGTTTCCATGATTTGCAAATCTTCACATTCTGTTTTTATTTATGTTTTACACAGTGTCCCATTTTTTGGGAATTGGGGTTGTATTTGTCATTTTCATTTTCACAATGTGGACGTCTGTCTCATTTTGCACCTGCTGTTTACACCATGTCATTTCTTATAAAATAACATACGCAAATCTGTCTCTCTGTCTGTCTTTCTCCTTTGTTCTTCTTCCTCTCTTCCCACCCTCCCTATTCCCCCTAGTGTCTGTCCTTCCATTTCCTATGTGAATCCCTCACTAATCTGTCTTCATTTCCTCTCCTCCACAGCCATCCTTCTGAATGACAGTTCCTCCCACCTCTGCACAATGAGGATAAGCACATCCAAGTGCAGGGCGGTGTGAAAAACGCACGGCCTCCGCCACAACACATTTACATCCTCCCTTTCCTAATGTGACATAATAACAGTACATCAAAAACCCCTCTGAAAGAAATTTAAAAGGAATTGCTGTAGTGCTCAGCCTGGGTGAAGTACAATGAGTTCTCTGGCAAATGTTAGCTAAGTGCAAATACCAAATTGACACATCTGTGCTTACTGTACCAAGGTCAAAAGCTGCCAGCAATTCTTCCCAATGTATTAAAGGTAATGAATTTAAGAAATGATCACTTAATGATCCGACCAGCCATCCTATTATTCCAGTAATTTGCTGTTGAAAATAAAGCACAGCCTGAGCAAATGTAATCGTCGGTGATCCAGGGAGCAAGTTTATGTGTCATCCAAACCCTTTATCATTTGAATGCTGCCTCGGGCATGTGGTAACCTGTTTGACACTAACTAGAATATTTTTAAATTGCTCAGAAGTTAGTACAGAACTGCTCAGCTTTACAGATGAAATATATTCATGAGCACTTCTTGAATTAAGTGATGGAGAAAGCTTAAGACACTTGGCTTCATCCATCCATCCATTATCTATACTGCTTATCTGTCAGGGTCATGGGGAAATTGGAGCCAATCCCAGCTGACTTTGGGCAAAAGGCAGGGTCCACCCTGGGCAGTTCACCAGTCTGTCGCAGGACTATCACAGAGTTCACACCCCCCATATGGGCAATTTAGAGAAGCCAGTTGACCTGTTGGACTGTGGGAGGAAGCCGGAGGGTCTGGAGGAAACCCATGCAAGCATGAGGAGAACATGCAAACTCTACACAGAAAGGCCTTGGTTGGCCATGAGGTTCAAACCCAGAACCTTTTTGCTGTGAGGCAACAGTTCTAACCACTGCACCAACATGCTGAACACTGGGCTTCATTATATTTCTAATGATGAGCTCTCTCCCTCTGTGTGAGTTGGATGGCAGAGAAGAGTAGTCAAGCTAGTGACTCTTTACTTGACTGTCATCTCAGAGACTTGACACTTGGCCCAGACTTTCACCTCACAAACTTTCAGCTATGAGACTTGAGAATTGAAACCTGAGCTTTGACTCAGGCTTGCACTCCAAAGACCTGAGACTTGACTCTGAGTTGGAGCGTAGAGTTCTGAGACTTGACTCAGGCATACCGCTTCGAGACCTGAGATTTGACTCCGAATTCCAGTTCAAAGACCAGTTACACACCGGAGACCTGACTTGTGCTCACCATACTCTAGAAGACTTTGAAAAGACTTTTTAAAAGACTGACACCAGCTCCCATCTAAAGACAATGTGGCATAAGTCATAGAGTTACGCCAGTGTTTCACCAAACAATTTTCAAGTGATTATCTCTGATTTTGCAAAGACAGATGATCTTGCAGGGTCATGACTTCAGCAACTACACAGTTGATTTTATCAGAATGTCAAAATGAGAAAAAGACTGACTTAATGCAGTTATCCAGACCATCTTCCACCAAATGATCAAGATGACAGGAGTACATCCCAACTCTAGCAAACTCTCATGATTTTATTCCAACATTAGAAATTTATCTGCGACAGTAGAATCAGATTAGATTAGATTCAATTTTATTGTCACTGTGCAGAGTACAGGTACAAAGCCAGTGAAACACAGTGATCCTTAATGATGTCTGTACAGTGATGATTAATGTCAAATCGTGCTTGTCTGTTGTATGCGAAGCTTGCACAAGTGAATCGAGCCAAAATGTAGGAGATGAACAGGTAAATAAATACCATATCACAAAAACTGGTAAAACGCTGAGCCTCGCAACATGAACATGCCACCATCTTGGTCCTTAGTTACTTGAAAAGAAATTTGGTGTAAGGCTGGCATTAGATATGGAAATCAAAGACCTGAAACTTGACTTGGACTTGCATCTAAAAGACCCGAGACTTGACTTGGACTTGCAGCTTGGAGACCTTCAACTTGACTGAGACTTGCATCTAAGAGACCCGAGACTTGACTCAGACTTGCAGCTTGGAGACCTTAGACTTGACTCAGACTTGCATCTAAGAGACCCGAGACTTGACTTGGACTTGCAGCTCGGAGACCTTAGACTTGACTCAGACTTGCATCTAAGAGACCCGAGACTTGACTCAGACTTGCAGCTTGGAGACCTTAGACCTGACTCAGACTTGCATCTAAGAGACCCAAGACTTGACTCGGACTTGCAGCTCGGAGACCATAGACTTGACTCAGACTTGCATCTAAGAGACCTGAGACTTGACTTGGACTTGCAGCTCGGAGACCTTAGACTTGACTCAGACTTGCATCTAAGAGACCCAAGACTTGACTCAGACTTGCAGCTTGGAGACCTTAGACTTGACTCAGACTTGCATCTAAGACACATGAAACTTGACTTGGACTTGCAGCTTGGAGACCTTAGACTTGACTCAGGTTTGCATCTAAGAAGCCCAAAAGTTGACTTGGATTTGCAGCTCAGAGACCTGAGACTTGACTCACACTTGCTGCTCAGAGACTTGACTCAGACTTGCATCTAAGAGACCTGAGACTTGACTCAGACTTGCAGCTTGGAGACCTTAGACTTAATTCATACTTGCATCTAAGAGACCTGAGACTTGACTGGGACTTGCAGCTTGGAGACCTTAGACTTGACTCAGACTTGCATCTAAAACACATGAAACTTGACTTGGACTTGCAACTCAGAGACCTTTGACTTGACTCAGACTTGCATCTAAGAGACCCAAGACTTGACTTGGACTTGAAGCTTGGAGACTTTTGACTTATAGAATAGGTGTTCCAACTTAGGGAATTCGTAACATAATTTGAGAACACCTCTAGTATTTGTATGGTCCAGTCAAAGCTCTGAACATTGAGTAAGACAAATCTGAAACTAAGATTAGATTATCTGCTGTTCAACCTAACCCTTTCTGAGACAATCAGAGCTAACATCTGGCATGAAAAATTGAGTAGTGTCTGAAAGACATGCTTTAATATTCTTTCTAGTTATCATAATTTTGGCCAGTATGGGCAAGTTGGAGTATCAATATTTGAATTGTTATTTTGCTAGCTGGGTAGCTAGCCTGATTTTTTGCTAGATTGTGTCCATGTGTTTAGTGAGTATTACAACAATCTTTAGCTTGAAGTGAGTAATGTGCCAGCTTCAAAATCTAAACTATGGTTATTTTAGTAGGGAAATACCTCATGAACTTGCATTGCAATTTGGACACAAGACTAAATCCATACATAATTATCCCCCATGAGTTTGGCTCTGATAAACAGACTTGGCATGACTAATGGACCTTTGGTCCTGATAAAGACCCATTTGGGTATGATTAATCCTATGAACTGTGGGCTGTTTTCAGGGTAATTTCATTACCTTTACTTTAATGTCTTATCTTGTGGTTATTATAAGGGCCAGTCATGCATGCTGGAATTTTTTTTTTTTAGGAACAGTCTAGGAAGATCCATCCAGATCTTCCATCACTGATACTTGCACATTTTTATATTAACCTTTATATCAAGAAAAAAGATGACATTAAATTATGTTTTTACATGTGTTTTATCATAAAATGATGCCAGTGGTGATATCTTTTCATAATTGGGTAGGGAAGCTCGATGATGGTGGGATGTTCTATGACTCAGCAATTTGCAAAAATATGCGCTTCGTGCCGGAAAAAAAGTTTTATTTCCTGTAAATTCAAAACCAGGTTATTCGACAATGCTTTATTGCACAAAGAAACTTCTAGTATCATCGGAAAGAGTAAGATATGCTGTTTATTTCAATATTTTGATAATGTGATGCAATAGAGAATCTGTGACTTATTCAGCTGAGAGTCATCTCATCTCATGTAGCTGCTTTATCCTTCTACAGGGTCGCAGGCAAGCTGGAGCCTATCCCAGCTGACTACGGGTGAAAGGCGGGGTACACCCTGGACAAGTCGCCAGGTCATCACAGGGCTGACACATAGACACAGACAACCATTCACACCCACATTCACACCTACGGTCAATTTAGACTCACCAGTTAACCTAACCTGCATGTCTTTGGACTGTGGGGGAAACCGGAGCACCCGGAGGAAACCCACGCGGACACAGAGAGAACATGCAAACTCCGCACAGAAAGGCCCTCGCCAGCCACGGGGCTCGAACCCGGACCTTCTTGCTGTGAGGCGACAGTGTTAACCACTACACCACCGTGCTGCCGCAGCTGAGAATCAGGAGTGTGAAAATGTGTGAGGACATTAGTAAAGATATTACTTTGCAGAAGTTTGATCTGTATTATAAAGTGATTACTTCAGTATGTATAAATACTGTACAAATGGGACTAGCAGCATTGCAAAGATCCGAGTCTGTTCTTTCTTGTGATATGTGTTTTATACCCATGCAATAACAAGTTCATGAGTAATTCAAACAAGAGTAATGGGTGTGGAGACAGACGCGGAGCTGTATGCAGATTGTAACTATGATTTTATGTAATTTGATGTAAATTCAAAACTGTTTTTCTCACTAACATTTTGTCACATAGACAAGCACCAAGCATCACTGGAAACGTATACCTCTCTGTGATGAACACTTAGGCTACATCCACACGACAACGGCAACGAGATTTTTTTTTTTTTTTTAAATATCGAGTCCACATGGGCAATGGATCAATAAAATATCAGGTACATATCGCAACGCAACGCTTGCTGAAAACGATGCAATACACATGCCACACCTCTACGTGCGCTGTAAGATGGTCCCATCGGAGGCACCAGAACAATAGAAGAAGTATGACGCATGCGCATAAACCCCTTCTTCTGTAGCATCAGCCACATAAAGTTTTGATTATTAATCAGTAGCGTGAAATAGTATCTATTGTCTAAGACACTTATTTATATTTCATATTAAAACATCTATGTAAATTAATACATAGAAAGCCTGGCCAGGCGCTGAACGTTCTTCTGCCTTCACTTTAAGAGAAACTCAGGGCAAGCACGAGCCTAGGTTCTTCCCTGTCACTGTCACACGTGCACACTTTCTCACTCCAGGTGTATAGAGGTGTATAGAGGTGTATAGAGGCCCATTTCCAGCAACTATCACTCCAGTGTTCTAATGGTACAATGTGTTTGCTCATTGCCTCAGAAGGCTAATGGATGATTAGAAAACCCTTGTACAATCATGTTAGCACAGCTGAAAACAGTTGAGCTCTTTAGAGAAGCTATAAAACTGACCTTCCTTTGAGCAGATTGAGTTTCTGGAGCATCACATTTGTGGGGTCGATTAAATGCTCAAAATGGCCAGAAAAATGTCTTGACTCTATTTTCTATTCATTTTACAACTTATGGTGGTAAATAAAAGTGTGACTTTTCATGGAAAACACAACATTGTCTGGGTGACCCCAAACTTTTGAACGGTAGTGTATATATATTTGGTTTTTTACCCTTCCATTTCTATTACATGTCCAGTCTCTGACAGATCAACTTTCTGAAAGTGTATCACTCACTTGTCCGGCTTGCCAGGGACTTGTAGCCGAAGACGGCATTTGTTGGCACTCTGGATTTGGTCCTCTTTGATCCGGATGAGCCTTTGCAGGGCCAAGCACCAGTCTTGCGCCACAGTGGTGTTCAGATTCTTCTCTCACACACACACACACAATAAATAAGAATAAACAATATGGTTAATATTTAATTTATACAGTAATTACACTAGATATAACACCTTCCTAAGCATTGCAGAAATACATTGCCTCGACAAAGAAAAAAAGCCTATTTCCATCCAGAGTTGCATTAATTTTTCAATGTGATCTTGTATTGCCAATGGGAGAGTCGAACCACTCTGTGAAGTCGTCTCCAGCACATCCAAAAGCCTTTCAATGGGGTTAAGGTCAAGACTCTGTGGTGGCCAATTCATGTGTGAAAATGATTCCTCATGCTCCCTGAGTCACTCTTTCACTATTTGAGTTTGATGAATCCTAGCAATGTTGCCCTAGAATATGCCCATGCCATCAGCGAAGAAAAAAATCCACTGATGTGATAACCTGGTCATTCAGTACATTCAGGTCATCAGCTGACTTCATTTTATTGCCCCATAATGTTGCTGAGCCTCGATCTGACCAACCGAAGCAACCCCAGACCATAACACCGCCTCCAGAGGCTTGTACAATGGACACTATGCATGATGGGTGCATCTCTTCATGTGCTTTCCTTCTTACCCTGATACACTCGTCACTCTGGAATAGGGTCAATCTGGACTCAGCAGACCACATGACCTTTTTACATTGCTCCAGAGTCCAATCTTTATGCTGCTTAGCAAAATGAAGACTTTTCTTCTGATTAGCTTCACGAACAAGTGGTTTTCTTATGGACACACGTCTGTTTAGTCCCAATCCTATGAGTTCTCATGACACTGTGTGTATTTAAATGATCTTACTTTCATCTTATTAGTAGTAGTAGACCTCCATCGGTTGTGTCGACTATGGTGATGCACCCCGGTTGCGGGTTCCAGTGTCTTTAGTGCAACTTCGACTGTGGCTGGTTAGTCCAATGCGGGAGAGACATGATCTTCCAACTTGGCACATATGTAGACCATCTCTGTGTTTTGGGGATGTGAGCGCGTCTCCTCGGCTTGCTTGGTCAGTGTCTCTTCTCCCTTTTTGAGGCCTTCTTTCAGGACACATTTCCAGCTGGTGCAATTGTCAGCCATTTCCTCGCAGTTCTCAATGTTGATGCCTATGGCTTTCAGGTCGCGCTTGCAAACATCCATGTAATGCAGCTTCAGATGGCCAGTGGGCCTCTTCCCAGTCGCCAGCTCTCCATACAGGATGTATTTTGGGATGCGCCCATCATCCATGTGATGAACATGGCCAAGCCAGCATAGTCAGCATTGTCTCAGGAGTGTATACATTGAAGGGAGGCCAGCACGGGACAGCACCTCTGTATTTGGTACCCTGTCCTTCCAGGAGACTCCAAGGATGTGACGTAAACAGCGCAAGTGAAAAGAGTTCAGTTTCTTCTCTTGATATGCATAAGTTTTCCAGGTCTCGCTGCCGTATAACAGGATGCTGATTGTACAGGCATTGTATACTGCTGATTTGGTCTTCTCCATGAGTTTCTTGTTTTCCCAGACATGTGATGTAAGCCGTGAGAAGGTAGATGCAGCTTTTCCGATGCGTTTGTTGATTTCAGCATCAAGGGATTCAGTATTTGTGAGCATTGATCCCAGGTACATGAAGTGATGGACGACTTCAAGAACATAGTCGTTGATGGGAATGACTGGTGGAACTTCTGTGTCTTGGCTTATGACAATTGTCTTCTTCAGGCTGATGGTCAATCCAAAGTCTTTGCAGGCCTGAGCAAAACGGTCAATTAAGCCCTGGAGATGTTGCTCACTGTGAGCTGCGACTGCAGCATCGTCTTTCATCTCATTATCAATATAACATTCATAGAAAGTGTTACCGAATGTCATACGTCGGTAGGTACACTTTGAATAAATTTTGTTTAAGGCCTAAAAATCCAATGATACTTCATCATCATCATCTTCTCCCTTGTCCAGCACTGTTGATCCACATGTCATATTAATTGGAATGTAGTTTTACGCCGGATGCCCTTCCTGCTGCAACCCTCCCATTTCTGGGCTCGGGATATAATCACATTCACACCTATGGACAATTTCAAGTAGCCAATTAGCCTAGCCTGCATGTTCTTGGGGGAAACCAGAGCACCTGGAGGAAACCCACACAGACACGGGGAAAACATGCAAACTCCACACAGAAAGGCCCCCGTCAGATGCTGGGCTCAAACCCAGAACCTTCTTGCTGTGAGGCAACAGTGCTGACCACTACACCACCGTGCTGCCCCAAAAATCCAATGATACTTCAGTATTCATAATGCACTATAAATGAGTAACATAGCATGTATGATACGCTATAATGCCCACGCTATAAAAGCAGGTGCTATGTGACGTCAAAACGCCACGGAAAGTGTGGAACAATGTCGAAAAGTTATTGGGTACAGATACCCACCAGGCAAGGAAAATTATAATGGAGAAGATAGTCTTCATGCAACTGATTGACGCAAGGATATCAGGAGCGCCCCAAGGCCTATAAAGTGCCTAGTGGGAATCGATGATGATGATGATGTGATAGGTCTGCATCAATAGTTATATGTAGTTTGATTTGCATGCAAAAGTAATGTCATAACACATGGCTAAGCATCTGAACGGCATGTTATAACACCAGAGCCAGGGTTATATTGCGTTACAATATTAGTCTCTGAAATGCTATTACGAAAAAGTATTAGAACACGTCATACACTTAATATAATGGTTATAAAACAACTATTGCTGCTTATAAGCATTCACATAGACCTATGCCAGACATTAAATTGCATCATGAATACTTGCTACACGGGAAGCATTACCACATGCAATCTCTCACTGATAGCTGCAATCCAAAGCTACAGCTCCCAAAAATAAAAGAGACATAAAGTGAAGCACTGAACCTCTTGCAAACACAATTACTCCCTATTCCCTAAAGCCAAATCCAATCAAGTCCTTCTGCAATATCGATGAGATTTGTGGACGGTTTTTTTTTTTCCCTCCTTCTTTTTGTTTGCTAAGATTTCTGTACACAATGATCAGCCATTTGGGCAAAAGTCCGTCATTTGGAGAAAAGCCAAAAGGACTTCACGTGTTTTTACACATCTCAATGATAAAGTGTGTATTTAAAAAAAAAAACATTCAGATGGTTTGGAGGCTTGTTAGGGCGTCAGGGAGGCAGCCTGGTTTTAGTTTCAGAACCACACAGCCGCTCTCAAGCAGATTTAGTCGATTATCAATTGATGATCTGTGCATTTGGTGCCTGATCTTTGATGACATTTTAATTGCAGCTTAAATTTTCATTTGGAGGACTTTCTCTTTGACTGCTACCTGAAAGACTTTCTTCCTCAGCTCTGGCTTGTATGCCAGAGCTTATTATTTTCATTGATGTACTCTCTTGGCATTTTTTTTTAACCTTTTATATGATACAGAGCAACTGAGGTGGCTGGCATGGTGGTTATGATCATTATTCTTATTTTTTTGGCATGGCCACAAATATTAAAGTAATCTTGAGTTCTATTTCATGACCCCGAAGCACTTAAAGCCAGTTGTACACTGCAATTTAAGCAGTTTTTATAAGATAATTTGTTACATTACAGGCATTTAGCAGACGCTCGTATCCAGAACAACATACAACATACCCCTAGCATCCTGGAGAGCAGTTAAGGGTTACATGCCTTATAGGCACTTCAGCCATTCCTGCTGGTCCAGGGAATTGAGCTGGCAACCTTTTGGTCCCAAAGCTACTTCTCTAACGATTAGGCCAAGGCTTCCCCATTGTTGAAAACAATGGCATGTTGAAAACAGTGTCATTAATCAAAATCAAAAAGCTCCAGGTTCATGCATACAGACTCATACAGTCTAAAAAAAACATTCTTCACAGTCAGCTTGAGGTTATAAGGATATTTTTTTTTCCATCCACATTCACTGGAGGGCGGCACAGTGGTGTAGTGGTTAGCGCTGTCGCCTCACAGCAACAAGGCTCTGGGTTAGAATCCAGTGGCCGACAAGGGCCTTTCTGTGTGGAGTTTGCATGTTCTCCCCGTGTCTGCATGGGTGGGTTTCCTCCGGGTGCTCCAGTTTCCTCCACAGTCCAAAGACATGCAGGTTAGGCGAATTGGTGGCTCTAAATTGACCGTAGGTGTGAATGTGAGTGTGAATAGTTGTTTGTCTCTATGTATCGGCCCTGCGATGACCTGGCGACTTGTCCAGGGTGTACCCCGCCTTTTGCCCATAGTCAGCTGGGATAGGCTGCAGCTTGCCTGCGACAATGCACAGGATAAGCAGTTACAGATAATGGACATTTACTGGATATGAGCAATCACATACTCTGATTGGCTATTCCACTACTAGGATTTCAGGTCATATACCGTGAGTAGAGAAAAACAAAATGGCAGCTTTGTTATCAAGTATTTAAAAGAAACAGAAATGGCTAAAAGAATATAGTTTTGTCCCCCCCCCCCCCCCCCCCCCAATATCTCCTGTTCCACACTCCAGCCCATGGCAGTAATGCACCTTTAAGTTGGTTTGCCAACCACCAAAAACCCAAAAGAAGAAGAAGAACAAAATGGCAGAACACGTTGCTGAACCAACCGAGGCTGAAATAAAAATTTGCATCAAAAGCAAAATCCCAAAAAATACAACAAAAAAGCAACAAAATATGGAATAAAAGTATTCAGTGGAGCTCCTCATTGAAGACAAGGCTGTACCAATGCACCCCCTCAATGGTCCTGAGGGCACGGATCTCGAAGCCAAGAACACGGGTGGCCAAGGTTTTAATGAGAGGTCAGGTCTTGGCACCGGAGAGCAGCAGAGACAAAACCACAGTGTTGTAGACCTGTATCTTGGTGCATCAGAAGATGTCACATTGTCTCCAGAATGGTCTCCAAAGGTTTCTCATGATGCCTGCCGCCAGTCCACATTGTCTATTGATCTCAGTGAGGAGTTCGCCCTTGTTAGTGACTGCTAATCCCAGGTAAACAAATGACATGACGAACTTGACGTGATTGGTGCCAGTGACGATGGGTGGTGGGTCAGGACTGTCACCTACGGTATATGCACCAGCTTGATCTTCAACCAGTTGACATGTAGCCCAAGCCTGGATGCCTCCTGACCAAAAGCATGAAGTAGTGCTCCCTTCAATTCAGCCAACAAGCAGCAGAACAACGTCGTGTTGTCAGCATAATCCAAGTCCGGCAGGCGGTAATCTCCAAGCTGAACACTTAAGAAGCGGTTGCAGACTGCAGGCATCAGGTGGTCTGTGATGCAGCTGAACAGGTCGGGGCGGCCACACAGCCGTAGCGCATCATGAAGAGTGTGATTAGTTTCGGTGGGAGGACTAAGGTGTAAATATTATAACACTACACAACATATTCGGTGATGGGCACAAGGTGACGCCATCATAATGTGATGCCGTGATTTGGTGGTAAGATACTTGAGATAAAATACTATCTCATGACCTTGATACATTAATTCCTGTCCCATCTTATGAACAAAAACAACCACCATTTAACTTCAGAGGCTCTGTAATACCATTCTGCATGATGCATTACTCTTTCTGTGGTCCATTTCAACATTTAAGCTACACACTGTATGTACTGTACGGTATGTTAGTAAAAAAGGTAGAAGTAATTTTGTGTGTGGAAAAAGACTATGGTGTGTGTGTGTGTGTGTGTGTGTGTGTGTGTGTGTGTGTGTGATGATGATGATGATGATGAGACAAGAGCTGTGTTTACCTGGTACATGCCCTGTAAAGTGCCCACCAAAGTGGTGACCTGCTCCACCACTGAAAGGTCATGCTGCAGTTCGTGGAGTTCTTGATAGAGTCGAGGAGGGCCCAGGATCATTTTACCTGTCAATCAAATACCATTTCATTTATCATGTACGGTATGAATTAGTGTACTTCATTTTTTAAGGACTTCACTAAGCAACTAACTAATTTCCAGAGGTGGACAGTAACGAAGTACATTCACTTGAGTACGCTTTTTGAGTATCTGTACTTTACTTGAGTATTATTTTTGTTGGAAACTTATGACTATCGTCAGACCAGACATCTGGACGTCAAAACCAAAAAACTCCTTACCTCAGCACTCATTCAATGTCATTTTGACTATGCCAGCGCTTCCTGGTATTCTGGCCTAACCAAGAAGCTACAAACCCGTCTGCAAACCACTCAGAACAAAATAGTTCGATATATTCTCAACCTTACCCCTCGTACACACATCGGGGCAACTGAGTTAAGACAGGTCAATATGTTACCAGTGGATGTCCGTGTTCAACAACTTAAACTCCACCACATGCATAACATTATTCACGGCAACGCTCCACAATATCTCAAACAATCTTTTACACTTAACAATTTCCGCTACAACACCCGTTCGGGCCCCTTTTCCCTTCTTGTCCCCAGAGTTAGATCTTCTGGACAGTCATCTTTTCAATTCACTGGTTCTGTTTTATGGAATAACCTCCCCGCCCATATTAAGTCTCATTCCAACAAATTTAGTTTTAAAAAGGAAGTAAAAAAGCATCTAGTCACTTGTCTACACAATCAAGGATCAAATCCTTTCCTCTATACATAGTATTTTAAATTTTTTTTCATACCTACGATTGCGACTTTATGGTGTTTAACCTTTAAAATAATTACTATGTATTAAGATTCTCGTTTTATTATAATTATTAGTACTTTTTTTAAATAAATTTTCATACATACTCAGTATTAATTAACTTAATATGTATATGTGATAATTATATGTGATTAATGTATAATTAGTATTTACCCGCCATCATGTCATCACTCATATGGACCGCAATGGAAATAAGTTTTAAACTTTCTTGCGTTATCCATGTACAACTAGTGTATATTTTCCATATTGTATTTATTATATTATGTATATACATTGGTTTACTAAATAAACAAACAAACAAGACTTTAACTTCACTACATTTGAAAGACAAATATCGTACTTTTCACTCCACTGCATTTCTATCAAGGTCGTCGTTACTCGTTACTATGAAGCAGCTTTGAAAGTGGATGTTTTTTTTCTTTTCTTTTCTAAAATGTGATTGTTTGTTTTTTTCACAGGTGACACTGAGACAGCCTATCAGTAATCACTAGGGTCACGTCACGTCCATAGACTGGATAAAATCACGTTCAATGATTTCTCAGCAGCATAATTTGAACACGACCAGTTGATGGAAGAGGGTGGTTCTTCTGAGGAATGCACGCATCCATGGCAATACGAAGAACCCATGTTTCAGTTTTCTGAAAGGAATAAAGATTTGTTTCATTTTAAATGTTTGATTTGTTTGCCTAAAACGAACCACATCACGGCCTACAAAAACTCGCCGTCCAACCTGCGGAAGCATATTGAGGTAGGTAAACGTTTGATTCCAAGAGAATGCTTGCAATGAAGCTGTTTGTGCTTTTAGAGCGAGCGATAACGTTGCAATCGCTATGCAATCTGGTTAGTCAAATGATTTTCTATGGCTTTGCTTGCCAAGTTGCCATCGCCTTGTCCACGGCTAACATTAACACATAGCTAGTTAACTTGGACACTGTTAGCGTAACTCCATTTTTACACGCTAACATGAATAGCGTGTTGATAGGACCTAGATGATGCTTCTGAGAGATTAATGACCATGATTGATAAGGTCAAAAGTGAATTTAGTAAAAATATTACATACTCCAGAAAAAAGCAAAACTTACCTTGGCTTAGTGAACAAGTTTGGAACTTAATGAAGCGAAGGGATCATGCATTGAAAACTACACTTAAGTCTGGATTACCCAATGATAGGAGAATTTTTCAGCAGTTGCGCAATGAAGTGGTACATGAATTGAGAAAGGCTAAAGCACATTTTTTTATTAACATTATAAATGAATCAAAGGGTCATTGCAAGAAAATTTGGCAAAATATTAATAGAGTTTTAAAGAAAGACTATAATAAAAGAGATAAAGGGTATGAATTACAAGTGCAGGGAACTATAATTCAAGATAAAGTCCAAATTTCTTCTGTGTTCAATAGTTATTTTATTGATTCAGTTCAAAATCTAGCACTAGGCTTTGGTCCAAGAGAGAAGGCCATTACATTACCAAATAATGATCTACCATTGTTTAACATCTTAGAAGTACCAGAATCATCTGTAACTAAAATCTTAAACCAGTTTAAGAACTCTAAGGCAAAAGATATTTTGACTGTGATTGTGCATTTGTTAGGAAGTATGCAAACATTTTCTCTTCTCCAGTTACTCACTTGAGCTACATCCACACGACAACAGCAACGAGATTTTATTAAAAAAAATATCGGGTCCACATGAGCAACGGATCAGTAAAATATCAGATACATATGGCAACGCAACGCTTGCTGAAAACGGTCCAATACATATGCCACACCTCTACATGCACTGTAAGACGGTCCCATCGGAGACACCAGAACAATAGAAGAAGTGGGACGCATACACATAAACCCCTTCTTCTACCCGGCGTGAAGCACTCTCAGGAGCAAACACACAACAACAACAACAAGATGGCTGTGACTACGCGAGGAAATCGTGCCTTCTATGTGTACAAATTAGTTTTATTAGTGTGCATAGCATTATAGAACTTAATTTTCTTATTGTGTCTGAACATTTTGAAAAGCATTTTTATATAATTTATATAACTTTTTATATTGTGTCTGAACATTTTGAAAAGCAGTCTTATCCAATAAAAAAAAGAAATTCAAGAAAGGGTTCAGTTACTTGTTTATTTAAAAGAAAAGCTGTATACAAAAGTGAATGCAATGCAGTGGTTCATACAAAACAGCGAGAGTGCTGCTTGTTCTAGTCATGTGGTTGTGACGTCATCGTAAACAAATCCGTTCTGCTCATCCAGACGACTTCGCAACGGCGCCTTTGCCAGATTTTTCCACTCTGGAACCCGTTCTCAAAAAATATCGTTTTGGGGCACCCAAAACGCCGGTGCCGTGTGGACGCCAGGCCGAAACGATAAACAATTTTATCAGATTCACCTGAATCCGTTGCCGTGTGGACAGCCTCTAAGGTAGCTGACAGAGTGGTCTGTGACCAGTTGATAGCCTATTTAGATGGTAATTTTCCACTACACCCCATGTACTTTGGATTTAGGAAGAATCATTCAACAGAAACAGCACTTTGTTATTTTATTGAGCAAATTAAATCCAGACTTGATAGGGGAAGTGTTGTTGGTGCTGTCTTCCTTGATTTTAAAAAGGCGTTTGACACGGTTAATCACAATGTTCTATTAAATAAACTCTCAAAGTTGAACCTTTCTTCTAACGCTCTGACATGGATCGAATCTTACTTAGATTCAAGAAAGCAGTGTACAAGAATTATGGACACATGCTCTCCCCTATCTAATAGCACCACTGGAGTCCCCCAGGGATCGATTTTAGGACTGATTTTATTTAGTCTATATCTGATATGCCCAGAAGTTTACATTCAGATGCATGCAGATGACACAGTTATTTATACACATGCCAAAACGACTGAACAAGCTGCAACACAACTCACTGCAGCGTTAAATAAAGTGTCTGATTGGCTGACAGTTAACTGTCTTACTCTTAATGTGAGCAAAACAGTAGCCATGTATTTTTCCATCAAGAGGCATGACCCAGAACAACAACCTAATATCCTTGTTAAGGGAGAGGTGATAAATACTGTTGATAATTTCAGGTATCTGGGTGTTATCATTGATTCTAACTTAACTTTTAAAAAGCACATAAAAAAGTTATCCAAAAGTGTCCAAGCTAGTCGAGCTAATTTTAGGCTGGGCTGCCAACTCTCACGCAATGAGCGTGAGACACACGCATTTGATTGTCTTCACACGCTCACATGCCATACCACCGATTTCTCACGCTGGAAAAAAATCTAGTTTATCTATCTGATCTAGGCTACCCATTGCGTCGCGCCAACCACTTGCGATCAATCAATTATGCCTTACGCACGGCTAAACAGGCAGAGAGGTGTTCCTTTCTGTACACACTCCCCTGTGGTAGGTGGCGCATCTAATGATGCTGCACTCGCCGGAAGTTGGATAATTGCCTACCGTCAATTTAGAGGAAGAGGAGAGAGAAGAAGGTATCCGAGTTGAAGACGGGTGTCTCAGACAGGTTTGTACATATGTACGCCGATGTGTGGCGTTACTGGCGTAATTATGAACTTATATAAAGTTTCTTAATCGTTTTAGCCTGTAAGTGTTGTGAGAATATTTAATGCCATATTGAGAGCTGTGTACTAGGCATGCTAAATCATTATAGGCCTACTGCCATGCCACAGCCTCTATCTTCCCCAACAAGCAGCACGGGAGAGCACCTCCTTAGCACACGTTTATTAAGGCGCATTTTTAGTTTGTTTACTGTATGTTATCATACTTTATGACTTTATTTGAAGCCATACTGGAAATGTTGTAAAATAAAGCAAGTAAGAGATAATATTACAAATGCAAGAAGAGCCATTAGCCACCATACCTATTGTTTATTTACAGGGTATTTATTTTTAATTATTTCTGATGTATGTAATTGCTCAGTTAAAGTAAATAAAGCATGGTCGCCTGTAATATCAAAGAACTTGAACTTGTTGTGAATAATTAAAAAAAAAAGACAAAGAACAATATACTGAGGAGACAGGGTTTCAAAGAGGGCAAGACAGGTAGAGAATATTTGTCAGATAACAGGCCCTGACGAATGCTCTGTTACTAATAAGAAACATAGATAAGAAATAAATTAATAAGAAATATATTAATATAGCTTATTTAAGTATGACAAATTTTTAAGCCCAACTTTGTGTGCACATTCCCACCTATGGCCAAGGTTCAGCTTTTTGTGTTTCAATACTGTTCAAACTTAATCATTTTAATGTTTCTTGTAGCACATGCACATTTTGCTTACTGTTTAAGCATTTTATTTGTTCTTTTGCTGTTGATATTTTTCCCCATGCCAATCTTCTGCTGAACCCAGTGGTGGGGAAAGCCCTTAAATGCATAATGAATAGTCAGTGAGGGACAATCTTATTTTTTGCAACAGTTATTAAAAACTTAACATTAGTTTCAATTCAGAAGGTGTTTAGGCTTAGCTGATGAAATATTTTCAAACATGAACTTGCCTTTAAATCTGAAACACAGGCTACAGGAACATTGGCAGTCATCTGTAGTTTTCTAGTGTGGGGGCTTTTAAGCCAAAACGTGGTGCTTTTGTTGGCCACAAGCTGAAGGCCTGGCAAGTCAGGGTGTGTAAAAATGTAGGTATGGCACAGCAGGCCACTCCAAAAATCCACCAGAATGCAGGAACATCTACTAAATCCAAAATCTCAACCCCCCTTCATTGTCCATCTCCAGCTGGATGACCCACAAACAAAACACAAGTTGGCAGCCCTGTTTTAGGCATATCAGGCACCAATTGCCCTTACCTGCTGCTAAACTGTTTTTACATTCTATGATTTTTTTCACATCTATCTTACTGCCCTACAAATTGGTCCCAGGCAGGGGTGACTATCTTACAACCTTTAGCCACCCTCTACAAACAGGCTATAAAAGTTCTTGATAAAAACCCAAGAAATTACCATCATTGTGCCATCATAACAAAACACAACTTACTAACCTTTGAGAGTTTTATCTGTTTTGCTGATATGTGCTTGATGTATAAACTTATCCATGATCTTGCACCGCCACCTCTTAAGCAATACATATCACTTTGCAGAGATAAATTAAGGGTCTCTAGGTCTTCAGTGAGAGGTGATTGTTATGGGAGTTTCAGGAAGACTTCCTTTGGCCGATCAGCTTTATCTATCAGTGCAGTAGAAAAATGGAACTCAATTCCAGTTCATATTAGAGACTGTACAAGTTTCAGCCAATTTAAAAAATCTTTGAAGACATGGCTGAAGGCTTATCAAAGACATGATCACTAATTTATGATTTCGTGATGTGTGCTGCCTTATGTGTTGTCATTTGTGTCCTGTGTAGGTGTGTTGTCCTTGTGTCATTGTTAAGCCTTGGTCACAACCGGCCATACGTGCTCCTATGGCCGGTCTACGTGCAAAAAACGCAAGAAACGCACGGAGGGCGCGTGTGAAATGCACGGAGGGCACGCGTGTGACGTGCTGATTTTCGAGCCGTAGACTGGCCGCAGAGGTTCTTTGTCATGTCAAACAAACTCTACGGGCGCTTACGTTTTTTTCAGGTTGCAAGACAAACTTACGGCCAACGCACGTCTTTCTCCATGAACAAAAAAAAAACGCAGCGATTTGGGAAACGCCAAAAATCGCACGGCCAAAAAATTGTCCGTTCGGTTGTGACCTAGGCTTTACATGTTGTGATGTTGTCCTGGTATGATGTTGTTGGTTTTAGTGTATATTTAGTCATAGTGGCAATAGTAGTGTATGTATTGTCCATATTGTTTGTTTGTTTGTTTGTTTGTTTGTTTGTTTTAAGCCCCCTGCCCAGAGACCACAGATGAAAATTAGCTGTATAGCTACCGTAACTCTGGTATGGGATTTGTTCTGTACATGGCCCCTGTTAAATAAACTAATAAAAAAAATAATAAAATAAATAATGTTAACTTATCTGAAGTGCTTTCAGAAACATGTTTTAGCATAATCTTGCCAAATAAACAGAATTTAGACATCTTTCTTTTCTAGTAACATTAGCTACCCAATACGATTTCGAGTTTGAAAAGAGTTTGCGAGCATGTCAGGTGGAGCTTCAGCTACAGGTTCTACAAGGTAGTCAGTAAACCCAGTAGGTTGCTTCAGAGGCAATCAGGTATTGTATGCGTTGACAGAAAATGTACTTTTAACCTTCATCCTACCAAGTGGGGTCCATCTGGACCCCGCACCTATATGTTTGTTTGCCATTTTAAAAATATGTGACATACTGCCGCACCGTTTTATGAATTTGTCGGAATTTATGTCTTAATTAAAACACTAAAGCACCGGAAGATCAGCTTTTTGCATTGTGAAGGTATAATTAATTTGTTACTGGGGTCCAACCGGACCCCAGAGTAAAGTTTATCTGTCTTTCATTTTATAATTGAATAGCACACTGAAAGTTAACTTCTTTTATTTCTTTTATGTTCCATAATGAAACTACCAAGGCATTCCTTCTTGGGGTCCGTGTGGACCCCACTGCTGCAATAAGCACAGGCTGCAAAACAAAAGCCCGAAATTATTTTACAATTACTTTTTTGTTTTAAATTCTGTAAGAAAAGACGTAAGTTGTAATCCAGAATGTTTTACATCTGCATGAGCTGCAAAAATCATGTATATAATGCCAATTTTTTTTTGTGGCGCTATAATTTGCTACATGTATGCTAGTTATTGCAATATTATTGCAATGTTATTGCATTTATAATACATCATTGATATTCAGCCATAGTGGATTTTGTTCTTCAATAAAGTTATGTCTGTTTGCTGCATTGAATTGGTTCTTACTGCATTGATTTCAAGGTATTCCCTCCTGGGGTCCATACGGACCCCGCCTGGTAGTTTGTGTATGTAAAATTGGCTGGTAGGATGAAGGTTAAGTGTGTTCTTTATGCCTTGGGCCCTTTAGTGTGTTGCTGTTATTAATACAAGATGTTCTGAACAAAACTTATCTGGTGATTTTGTCTTTATAAGCATTAATTTTAAAGAAAAGTATTGGGGTCCAAACGGACCCCACATGGTAAGATTAAGGTGTAAAATAGCATGGTAGGATGAGGGTTAATACTTAAGTATTTTTAAAAGCTAGTACTTCAGTACTTTGACTTAAGTAAAAATTTGACTGGACAACTTTCACTTGTATCGGAGTCACATTTTACCACCGGGATCTGTACTTTGACTTAAGTAATGAAGTTGGGTACTTTGTCCACCTCTGCTAATTTCATTTTGTGGCATCAGCATAATATCAGAATATTTTTTTATTCTTCTTCTGGTAGACACCCAGCACCAACTAGTCACAAACGTGTTACTATTAATGATCAAACTTACACTGCAAAAACATCTGCATTGAGTGAATGAAAACATCGATGCATTCATTTTAGAGTGAAACCAATACAGCATAAAGCATGATGTATTGCATCATCGTTTGGATAATGATCTGGCACTAATTGAGGCATCATAAACTAATTTATTTCGCAAGTCGAAATGCTATAAAATAGCAGCAAAAATTGAAACCAGACAAAAATCTGATAAATGAAATGAATCATAACTATAAAGATAAAACACACAGCTCCAAAAAAATGTCAGTGGCTTGAATGATCATGGAATGTTAGAAGAGGCGTTACACAGAAGTGCATGTAGATGTCTATATTTCAGCACATGTAGTTGTTCAATCAAGGGTTTTGTTTTATTTATTTTTTTCGACAGTCTGTGATTAAATAAGAATGGTAAGAGAAAAGAAGCAGGAATGTACAGCTCAATGTGCACAATACACCGTCAAACTAAAGTGCACATTTGCATTTACTGTAGAACAGTGTTACGGAGCACTATGTATATCCTTGACAATTTTCTAGAAATGTCATGGATGTGCTGTTGGTAAAAATAGATGGAGTACAAGTGCAGTTACTGTTCAATGTTGAAAGAATGGTCCAAAAAACAAAAAAACATCGACTAGAAAAATATCCAGACTAGTTCAAGCTGACAGGAAAGCTACGGTAACTCAAATAACCACTCTTTACAAACGTAGTGAGCAGAAAAGCATCTCAGAATGCACAGCATGTCAAAACGTTGAGGGTAAAAAGACTTATGCAATTCTTATGGATGTATCATAACTTCACTTCAAATAAAGCTCATCTCATCTCATCTCATTATCTCTAGCTGCTTTATCCTGTTCTACAGGGTCGCAGGCAAGCTGGAGCCTATCCCAGCTGACTACGGGCGAAAGGCGGGGTACACCCTGGACAAGTCGCCAGGTCATCACAGGGCTGACACATAGACACAGACAACCATTCACACTCACATTCACACCTACGCTCAATTTAGAGTCACCAGTTAACCTAACCTGCATGTCTTTGGACTGTGGGGGAAACCGGAGCACCCGGAGGAAACCCACGCGGACACGGGGAGAACATGCAAACTCCGCACAGAAAGGCCCTCGCCAGCCACAGGGCTCGAACCCGGACCCTCTTGCTGTGAGGCGACAGCGCTAACCACTACACCACCGTGCCGCCAGACTGTATCTCATGTCATCCAAAAAAAAAAAGGATACTGTATGGTACGAGTCAGTCATGGTACAGTATATCCTGGATATACCATGAACTGATGTCACAATTTCAAGTTATACGGCCAACTCAAGGCTTTTTTTTAAGCAATAAAGATAGACAATAATGGAAGTCATTAATACAATCAAAACAAAAACATTAACATTTCAACCAGGGGGATTTTCAACCAAACACATTAAAATAACCACACAAATCAATAGATTTAACAGATTTCTGATTTTGTGAGTCAGTATTTTATTTTTTTTTTATGTACTACTTTGGCTCTTTTTCAAATACCGAAATTAATGGTTTAGTAATTGACCCCAGTCACAGCTGTGGCTCTGCGAGCATTTCTGTGTGTGTAGATCTAGGTATCATGATCATGCCTGGCGAGGTACGCAATTGCAGAAACAAACAAACAAACAATTTTTTTTAAAGGTTAAAAAAAACGATAGTGTAGTACATTGCACATATGCAGGTCAAAGGTTGCTCCAAAATAAAAAACAAATAGGCTGCCTCCAGTGAGTTTATGCTGCGATTCAATCTCTTAGAGAAAGTTCAAAGTTAACACTTTCAGTTTGTTTGTTGATGAGGGATACGAATCAAATATACTGTGCACATGAGAGGCTCTGGTTGAAGTTATGGATTCTCTTCAGTGACTGGCAGAGTACTGTTTTCTCCAAGGCTGTGCCCCTCACAAAATAATACTATGCCAGTCACCGAAGAGTCAACTGGAGCCTCTCAGTGCACAGTATATTTCATTACTATTATTATCCATCCATCCATCCATTATCTGTAGCCGTTTATCCTGTGCAGGGTCGCAGGCAAGCCGGAGCCTATCCAAGCTGACTACGGGCAAAAGGCGGGGTACACCCTGGACAAGTCGCCAGGTCATCACAGGGCTGACACATAGACACAGACAACCATTCACACTCACATTCACACCTACGCTCAATTTAGAGTCACCAGTTAACCTAACCTGCATGTCTTTGGACTGTGGGGGAAACCGGAGCACCCGGAGGAAACCCACGCGGACATGGGGAGAACCCAGAACCTTCTTACTGTGAGGTGTCAATGCTAACCACTACATCACCATTCCACCCACTATTCATTCATTCTAGCCGCTTTATCCTTCTACAGGGTCGCAGGCAAGCTGGAGCCTATCCCAGCTGACTATGGGCGAAAGGCGGGGTACACCCTGGACAAGTCGCCAGGTCATCACAGGGCTGACACATAGACACAGACAACCATTCACACTCACATTCACACCTACGCTCAATTTAGAGTCACCAGTTAACCTAACCTGCATGTCTTTGGACTGTGGGGGAAACCGGAGCACCCGGAGGAAACCCACGCGGACACGGGGAGAACATGCAAACTCCACACAGAAAGGCCCTCGCCGGCCCCGGGGCTCGAACCCAGGACCTTCTTGCTGTGAGGCGACAGCGCTAACCACTACACCACCGTGCCGCCCCACCCACTATTATTATTATTATTATTATTATAGACATTTGCATTATAACTTGATTATAAGTTATGAAAGAATTATTTATCGGATATTTACAGAAGAGGCGGCACGGTGGTGTAGTGGTTAGCACTGTTGCCTAACAGCAAGAAGGTCCGGGTTCGAGCCCTGTGGCCGGCGAGGGCCTTTCTGTGCGGAGTTTACATGTTCTCCCCGTGTCCACCTGTGATGACCTGGCGACTTGTCGAGGGTGTACTCCACCTCTTGCCCATAGTCAGCTGGGATAGGCTCCAGCTTGCCCGTGACCCTGTAGAACAGGATAAAGCGGCTACAGATAATGGATGGATGGATATTTACAGAAGAAAGTGTGATCCAATTCTTATTCAAAGAGCAAAGACAGGGTTGACCCAGTTAACACAGCCAACAGAGGAACTCTCAGCGTTTTAGGGTTTTGTTTTCTTCTTATTATTATGATTCGTCTTCTTAAAATATCAATCAATTAGTCAGGATTAGCCTTAAGATCTTCCACGTTGTTTCTCCACAAACAAGCCATTGTGACTGAAAATGGTCCAACTTTGCATATTTGAGAAGAAACCTGGGTTGAACTTTCTCAGAAATCCTCCTTTTTTTTTTAACAACTTTGAAACAAGAAAGCCCAATTAAAAATGATTTGATATTTCCCACCCTTAACAAAGAAGATCGATGCGGACTGTAGATCAATCCTCTTGTTGTTTGTGGAATCACACAGACTCAACCTGTAGAGATGGAAAACAAGAGAAAGTAATAAAAAAAAGTGAAGTTTCCGAGAAATATGAAGGACTTTAAGGGCAGAGGAGAGAATGCAGGTGTCTCATTAGATGTGAAATGTGCCATCGATTTGAAACACCCGCCCTCTATCCCCACCTTTTTTTCCCAGCGTACCCAGCTTGTGGGAATCGATAGTAGGGGAAAGTCCTGTGTAAAAAAGCATAATTAAATCCCAATGGTAGATTCAGTGGCCACAGAAGTGTCTGGCCCTGTCACTGCCTCCACATAATCAAGTGGACTGTGTGGGTGGGTGGGTGCGTGAGGGGGCAGATGCCAGACCCAACACAAAGTCTGGTGGAAGGACGCGAGTTTATCTTTATCTTCTAATTATACTTGTTTTTAAATTTGCACATATATATATACACACACAATACATACACTTGTGTGCTGCAATTGTTTTGAGTGTCATTTGTGCACATTCTCGTGTCAGTGTACCAACGGAAATAATGGGCTGTATAGGATTATGTGACCCTGTGCCCTCAACTGACTAAACAAACTAGTGTTGTGTCATAAATCGCATCCCTCTGTATGCACTTTATTGAGTTCTAACAATAAAGCGCCCTTTGTTGAGTCCAAACACTAACTGGTTTTCTGAAAATATGGGCACGAATGTTTTACTGGGAAATACACCACTTGTATTTTTCATTCGCGCGCCATCCGGGACATGGAGAACCAAAACCGTGATATAAATCTCTATATGTCAGTTGTGAGGAAATCAATGAATTGTTTGGATAAATTTGGGCACTTTTTGCTTGTGAATGTGTCGATATAATAAAAAGAAAATCACATGTTGGCTTGAAGATATGAAGTTTAGCTTATGTTAAAAAACTCACATTTTTCATACGAAATACATCACGGATCTGAGCGACATATTTCCTGATATTTCACTCCGATGATGTTTTCCCGCTGACTAGACGTGCATTTTCAAAGGTTCAAAATTAAAATTCTTTTGATTAACTTGCGTATTTTTTGTACGTGTCCAGGGGTTAAATTGGGATTGGTTATGTGGGGGGGCTCTGCCTCGTACCCGCCCCTGCCCCCGCCACCCTGCCCCAATATACTTTTTGGAAAATAACCCTCTAATTTGAAAACCATATCATATTGCACAGAGATATACACCTTATCTGTGTGTTGTAGGCCTATGTGTGTCTTGTAGTGTCCCCCTACACATTATGGCAGTTTGAATGTAGATTGGTTGGCCAATGTAACAGATTGTACAGGTTGTTGTACATTGGTTTGAAGGAAATGATTAGTGGGGGGTCTGGGGGTCCTCCCCCAGAAGTTTTTTATTATCATACATGTTATTTGCTGAATTCTGGTGCATTTTAATAAGTTGTTAGCTGACTTTACAGAGGTAGGTTGAGCAATATCATGTTAAATCTTGTCACATGCCTACAGGTGAAAAATGTGAAGGAGAAATGTTCAGTGAGAAAATTTGAAGGCTTGCACAATCTTAAACCAAAACAGTTGATTTATTTTGGAGGATAAATGTTAAATATGCCAAAACACTGTCAGTCAAATTGTCAATCAAATATATTCATGCAGTGAATGCAACCAAATACAAACAACACTATAACGTTGGAAGCATTTATTATTATTGTTATTATTATGTATTCAATTATTTATCTGGCATGTGGTGCTTTTTGTATTGTCTAGAACATACATAAGATGAGCATATTATAGCAGCAAAATAGAAGCACAATCATTTGAATGCAGCAAAACTTTTGCTGCATTCAAATGATTGTGCTTCTATTTTGCTGCTATAATATGCTCATCTTATGTATGTTCTAGACAATACAAAAAGCACCACATGCCAAATAAATAATTGAATACATAATAATAACAATAATAATTACACTAATAATACACTAATAATATTAACAATAAATAATAATAAATTAACATTAAATTAAATATTAACAATAAATAATAAAACACTAATAATATTAACAATACAGTGAACATAATCATTATCATATTTTTTATTATTAAAAACAAAATATCAAATAATACTGAAGAGGGGAAAAAATAATACTGATCTAAATATGTTGTGTTTTTATTTTTAGACAGTATGTGTTTTGCTAAACACATACTGTCTAAAAATAAAAACACAACATATTTAGATCAGTATTATTTTTTCCCCTCTTCAGTATTATTTGATATTTTGTTTTTAATAATAAAAAATATGATAATGAACTGACATCTCCCCCTTCCCCCTGGCTAATTTCTGTCGATAACTGGGGACTATGGAAATTGAACTCGCCAAATGCACAGACAGTTCGTTCAAGCACCTCTGATGGATTAGGATCGTATGCAGGTAAAAGGGGAGACGGTGTACGGAGAAAATTATAAACAAGTCACAACGCTGAAACACAAGCCCAAAAACCCGCAAACCACGACTTCTGATTTTTTTTTAAAGCGAGCTCACAAAAAAAGAAACCCCAAAGCCGCTTATAAAAAGCGGAATTGGCAACCCACGCAGTGTTCCAGAAACCAGAATCTCTGATCGCAAGTTCTGTTCTAAATAGCTTTGACAGGTCGTCTTGTTATCAGGAAAACTATGATCTATCTCATAAAAGTCATGGGTTTATTGATTAATAAAATGATATTTAATTATTCAGAACTGAAAATCGTGAAAAGGGTTTGTTGCTTTTGATGTGTGCGTGATCATATGCCATCCGCTCCGAGCTTATGTGCCGGGGCTCAGCCCCGGACAGCCCCGGCCCAATTTAACCCCTGTACGTGTCCATATAATATAAAAAACATTACATGGTGGGGCAAAGATATGAAGTTTAGCTTCTCGTGTTGAAAATATTTCTTCAACTGTTTGCTTCACTCACTCATGAATATGTTCACTACTCAAAGATAAATTTCATATTTTCGTGCAACCGTTTAATATCTTCTATATATTCTATCCACATTCACTGGATATGAGCAATCGCATGCTCTGATTGGTTACTCTACTAATAGGATATCAGCTCATATACCGTGAGTAGAGAAAAACAAAATGATGGCTTTGTTATCAGGTATTTAAAAGAAACAGAAATAGCTAAAAGAATATTGGGGGGGGGGTCCCTCAAATATCTCCTGTTCAACACTCCAGCCCAGTCAGTAGTAGTAATGCACCTTTAATTTGGTTTGCCAACCACCAAGAAAACCCTTAAAGAATAAAAATTGGAAGAACGAAATGGCAGAGCGTGTTGCTGAACCCACCGAGGACGAAATAAAAACTACTCAAAAACAACCCCCCCCCCCAAAAAAAAGCAACAAACTATGGAATAAAAGTATTTGATGGTAAGAACATATCTTTTTTTAATTTTTCTAGAATTATTATTATTATTATTATTATTATTATTATTATTATTATAGCATTTTTCAGAAATTGTTCCTGTCATTTTGCCAGTTTGTTTACATTCTAAAGAAATGATTTTGTCGGACATTTTGTAGAAAGTTTTTATTTATCGACTTTGCAAAAAATAAAAATAAATACAGTAAAAATGCTCTGTTTCTCTAGCCTGGTTAGCCAGACTAAATGTGAATATTTAGTCTGGCCTCGCTCGTAGACATTTCCGACGGGTGTGGGAGGAACAAACCGCTGTCTTTCAAACTGTCTCTGTGCGTATAGGCCAACGCTCTGACCAATCAGCGCAACAGTGACTGTGACATAGTCAGAGCGACAGAAAGCAGTGGGGGAGACCTTGGAATAAATAATTTTTCAAAATGCGTATTAATTAATAAACAGGTTCTAGATATTAAGAAGTTTGGAGATAATGACCACAAGTTTGGAGTCTGTACCACATCCTTAACATACACTCATTTTTTTTTCAAGTGTTTTTCAAGGGTTTGCTTAAACTGTTTTTGAGAGTTTTTATTTAGTGGTGTTTGGTGAAATAATTTCCCTTAAATTTAAAATAACAGGAAAATAAGAAACAAACAATCAAAAAGTAATGTTTCAAAGCTGTTTATTAATTCTTCATACTGCACAAACTAGCCCCATCCTTTTGGCTACGAGCGGAGCCAGCTGGTAGATCAGACTTTTGCCATAGCCGGTCGGCAAAACAGCGAAAACGTCCTTCTTGAAAAGGAATGAGCGGAGAGCCTCTTCCTGCTCATGTTTCAACGAAAACTCCAAGTCTAATTCTTCTAAAACTGATTCCAAAGCGGAGTCAAACGCGCGCTGTTCTCTAGCCGTAGCCATCTTTCCTGTTGCACTTTCTCCAGCGTCGCACAGCTTTGTCGTCACTCCTGCAAAAGCCCGCCCAAAGAATCCAAACAAAAACCTTGCGTTGTGATTGGCGGGCACGATTTGATGCCCGGGGTGTTTTGTTGATATGGTGTGAGGCTAGACCCATTCGCTAGGCAAAAATATTTTTGGCCGCTAGGCGGGTGGGTCTAGTTTACTAGGCTACTGTTTCTCAAAATCCAGTGAATGTGGATAGAATAAAACAATTATTCCACTCAATCTCGTCATACCTGGCTTATAGCCAACTCGGTGCTACGTGCCTCATCGGCTATCAGCTCATGTATGACTCGATTTTGTGGAATAACTGTAAAATATTTAGTGTTTTAAACATATTTGTTTTTAAATATCTTCATGTCTGTTTTGCATATCGGTCTTCTACATTATCCAGATTTGTAAATACTTAAAAGTATGATCTCCTGAATGCAAGGGAGTAACTTTGATTTTGACATTGGTGGGGACACAAAAGTGATCCAAGGCAGTTACCAGTATTCGTCTGTAGGTGGCAGTAAAGGACCATGGATTTGTTGTATCTAGCCTAGCCTAGTAGTAGTAGAAAGAGGTCTCTGTAAAACGGTGAACGCAGCAGACTCAGCGGCTGTCACGCTGTTGATTCTGAAATGCAAGTCGCACATCTGCATGGCCATGCAGTAGCCTACATCTGACTATTTACAGTCTGTAAAACCATTAGGTCTATAAATTTAACATTCATTCATCGAGGATATTATCTAACACCAAGTTACATTGCTCCAGCATTCCTTTTCTCTGCAGCTATGCAGTAGCCTAGCTCTGATGCGTCCTGTCACGTTGCTAAACCTGCCTAAGGAGCCGCAGCAATACTTTTATGAAGGGTTTCCATACATCAAAGTTTTTAAAGCTCGACGGAAACCCTGCACTTACATTCTTGACTTTGAAGAAGAATGAACGAATGTCTCGTTTCTTGGGAGGGGGGCCGTCATCCATGATACTCAAGTCAGCATGCGAGTCGTAGGGCAAGCATGCGTGGACATCGAAGTCCAGCTCAATTTGTAGGCTGACGGAGAGTGGGGGGGTGCGTGGGGTAGGTCAGGTGTGTACGTGTGAGATACGGGGGGTTGATGGGCGGGTAGTCACGGCTGCTGTGGGAAGTGTGCTGCTTTTACAGCAGATGGAGTGACAGCTGGGATAGCCAACCATGCAAGTTAGCGAGAAACAGGTAGCTAATCAGAGAATGATATCTACGTTAGAGGGGGGATTATTAGCAGTGTCATACATTTAACCCTTTGTGTGCCATATAATCATTGCTCAGGTTAGGACATCGGTTTTATTGATCGTAATTACACAGTAGCGGCTGAATATTGGTAGGGACACGTCCCTAGCGTCCCTACCCAAAATTACGCCCTAGCCTTAATGTAAAGTCAACTGATGCAGATCATGACAACTATCGCACAGACGGTGGATTTTTTTTTTTTTTAACTGAGCTCATCAGTCTCAACAGCATCACTGTGTGTGGAATCACTAAACATTTTACAGTTTGACTTTGTAAGTCTGACAAACAGGGATGTTTTGGTGCCGATGTGGCATTTTGTGAGTCGCTTTTAATCCTTTCGATGTATACAGTATAAAGTATGCATGTGAGTATGTGAAGAATGCTGCTCACATTGTCGCTGCTTCTGCTTGCGAACACAAAATGATGTGTCAAGTATAAACTGGTCTTAATAGGATTTGAGCTCAAGGGTATTCTTACTCTCTGACATACAAATGGTATGCTTTGAGCAACTACAAAATCACTTCTGTAGGTCGGCCTGCATAAAGAGCGACTGCTTCATGCTGGAAATGGGAATGGTTTCGTCTGTCAAAGGGCTACATTAAAGTTACATAAGTCGTTATACTTACACGAATATGTATAAAGGCTTATTCCAAGAGATATCAACAATCATATGAATGCTTCGGTCATTTTTGTGCGTCTTAACTAAAATCTTCCATTTTAATTGAGTACAATTGCTTTAGTTTTTCATCAACGAATTCACACGTAAAAATAACCAATGACAAGGAATAAATAACGATAATGAAAACTGATGTATTTTTATCCTGAAACTATCTAAATTAGCTCTCAAAATGGTCAGACTGGGCCGGAATCTTGTGAATAACCAATGTTTAGCTAGCTTACTAACATGCTAATTTGCATCTACCAAAGGCTGTTTTGATGCACCATTTAAAACAGCAGTATGGGGGCTCATTCATCTTTGCTTGAGACTCTTTTGATTACGCGATAAATAAATCACTGGGGGCATGCTGATATAGGAAAATAATCAACGATGAGATGGCGTGATTTAGAAGGGGTTACTGTAATCATCTTGAATTTGATCATTGTCCAATAACAGGATATATTACATGGACACGAATGTTTTCCTGAGAAATACACCGCTCATTTTTTTTTCATTTGAGCCGCATTTGGGACATTGAGAACCAAAACCATGACATAAATCTGTTTTTTTTTTCAAGGCCCGGTTTCCATCAAATCCTGCGCTCTGATTGGCTGGTGAGTGGGTCCGTATCCTACGATACGGATCCCAGTTACGGACCTCTGGCGACTCACTCGTTCACAACAACAAACATAGTCGCAATTTTTGTCAACATTTATCTTTTTTATCAGATTTATTTATAAGATTTTTATCAAAAATCTTATAAATGTTTGCCAGCATTTCTCAGGAGAATAGCATTAATTTTACAGCATGGATAGTGATAACGACAGTGTTCACAGCGAAAGTGAGTTTTACTACCCTGAGGAAGAAGAAATAAAATAAAACATTTCAGGAGAAAGCTAAAAACCTGTAACTGTTGCTAACGCCGAGCAAAAACATGGCTGAATCCTGAATGACTCAATTTTGTATAAATAGGGGACTACATAGGCGGCAAAATGTAGTTTTTTTTCCTGCCATGGAAGTGCACTTGTATACCGAGGAGGAGGCAATTTGCATTATGCCCGTGAAATATGATTCAAAATGGCGGCTCGGCTCGGTTTTCCCTTTTGGGCGCTCTCGTTTTCTGTTAGAATTTGGTAAAGAAAAAAATAAATATATTATTTACCAGCTTAAGGTCGGTCCGTATGGTGAAAAACCGTGACCTCGGCCTTGAATACTGACCTCGGCCCAGAGGGCCTCGCTCAGTACTTTCAAGACCTCGGTTACGGTATTTCACCATACGGACCTCCCAGCTGGTAAATAACACACACACACACACACACACACACACACACACACACACATATATATATATATATATATATATATATATATATATATATATATATATATATATATCACTCGGGCTGGCGGCACGGTGGTGTAGTGGTTAGCGCTGTCACCTCACAGCAAGAAGGTTCGGGTTCATGCAGGTTAGGTTAACTGGTGACTCTAAATTGAGCGTAGGTGTGAATGTGAGTGTGAATGGTTGTCTGTGTCTATGTGTCAGCCCTGTGATGACCTGGCGACTTGTCCAGGGTGTACCCCGCCTTTCGCCCGTAGTCAGCTGGGATAGGCTCCAGCTTGCCTGCGACCCTGTAGAACAGGATAAAGCGGCTAGAGATAATGAGATGAGATGAGATGAGATGAGATGAGATGAGATGAGATGAGATATATCACTCGGAAGGAAATCAATGAATGGTTTTGATAAATTTGGGGACTTTTTGTTTGTGAATGTGTCGATATAATAAAAAGAAAATCACATGTTGGCTTGAAGATACGAAGTTTATCTTCTTGTGTTGAAAAACTCACATTTTTCAGATGAAATATATCACGGATCTGGGTGACGTATTTAAATAATAGTGGCTGGCATTGAGTGGTCTATCGGATATATTCCATTCAGCTCACATGATAATGAATGAGTCGAAGATGAGTAGCTGAATGTAATATATCTGATATACCCTAGGGCGTAATTTTGGGTTGGGACGCTAGGGACGTGTCCCTACCAATATTCAGCCGCTACTGTGTAATCACGATCAATAAAACTAATGTCCTAACCTGAGCAATGATTATATGGCACACAAAGGGTTAAATGTATGACACTGCTAATAATCCCCCTCTAACGTAGATATCATTCTCTGATTAGCTACCTGTTTCTCGCTAACTTACATGGTTGGCTATCCCAGTTGTCACTCCATCTGCTGTAAAAGCAGCACACTTCCCACAGCAGCCATGACTACCCGCCCATCAACCCCCCATATCTCACACGTACACACCTGACCTACCCCACGCACCCCCCACTCTCCGTCAGCCTACAAATTGAGCTGGACTTCGATGTCCACGCATGCTTGCCCTACGACTCGCATGCTGACTTGAGTATCATGGATGACGGCCCCCCTCCCAAGAAACGAGACATTCGTTCATTCTTCTTCAAAGTCAAGAATGAAAGTGCAGGGTTTCCATTGAGCTTTAAAAACTCAACAAACTCCTTTTGATGTATGGAAACCCTTCATAAAAGTATTGCTGCGGCTCCTTAGGCAGGTTTAGCAACGTGACAGGACGCATCAGAGCTAGGCTACTGCATAGCTGCAGAGAAAAGGAATGCTGGAGCAATGTAACTTGGTGTTAGATAATATCCTCGATGAATGACTGTTAAATTTATAGACCTAATGGTTTTACAGAATGTAAGTAGTCAGATGTAGGCTACTGCATCGCCATGCAGATGTGCGACTTGCATTTCAGAATCAACAGCGTGACAGCTGCTGAATTCACCGTTTTACAGAGACCTCTTTCTACTACTACTAGGCTAGGCTAGATACAACAAATCCATGGTCCTTTACTGCCACCTACAGACGAATATTGGTAACTGCAGCATGAACATAAAAGAAGTCACCAGCACATCTGCAGTGAAAATCATAACACACGTTACGAACACAGAAACAGGCAACAAAAAGACATAATATGGAAAATGGAGGGGCAACAAAAAGACAAAAAATGGGGGGTATACTACAAATGCAATACTAATGTAATCATAATCATGCTATAATAGGCAATCACTAAATTACTGTATATATCCAAATATCATTTTAACTAAATTTGAGCTTAATTACAGAATAGAAAATGCCATCAGTAGCACCTAATTATGAGTGTCTCAATAAGGCAGTCAGTGAATTTTGAGACCCCCCCAATGTCAAACAATACAGATATTGAATTTAAAAAAAAACAATATTTAATGCTAAAAATGCTTAAAGTTTTTAATTCTTATTTCCATGTATTTCTGTGGAAGAGACAGAACGACTGCTTAAACACAAATTAGGAATTGTGTGGTGTAAAAGTAATAAATCCTCAGATTCTAGAAGATCATGTGATATTATGCGTCCATGTTTTTGTGGGGAATAAATTATAGTCCATGTAATAATTTTGTCCTTTTTGGCCAGCCCTTTTTGCTGAGGCTACAACCTTACCATGAAACTCTACAGTCATTCTATCCCTAATCTGTTCATATGTCATGCATCAACATATTTTTGTAAGGTGACAGACAGCAGAGAGGCTGGAGGAGATGAAAGACAGTGCAGAGAAGGTAGAGGAAGAGAGGCAGGAAGAGAAAGAGGAGCAGAGGCTGAAGGCCATGGCTGCCCTCGTTAACCTATAAGATCTGCATGACATGAAATTATGATTGCTAATGGAAAAAAAAAAACACCTTTCGGAAGCTCTGCCTTGGATCACTTTTGTGTCCCCACCAATGTCAAAATCAAAGTTACTCCCTTGGATATACCATGAAAAAAAGCCAGCCAATATTATTATTATTATTATTATTATTATTATTATTATTATTATTATTATACATTCCTTTCGGGTGTTCAATGTGTCTTTCTCTTTCAAAATTCTCTCAAAATCTTCTGTATTTAACAAAGCAAACCTGGCAGCCATGTTCATTTACAAAATGTCACAGTCATTTGCTTGCACAGAACTTTTACATCTCCAACCCCTTACGAAAATCTACCATGGTTTACATGTAGTAACCATGGTTATACTATGGTTTTTATGTAGTAACCATGGTTATACTATGGTTTTTATGTAGTAACCATGATTCTACCATGGTGTCTCATGGTGATTCTAAGTACTATGAACCAGCCATAGCATTACTGTGGTTTATCCATAGTACTGCAGTAGCTGTGGTAGCATCATAGTTGTATGTGTAATAGGTCATAGTAACTATGAAATTAGTTTAAAAAGGGATAGTATGTTTTTTAAAAGGATGCACTAACTGTAGTATTTCGTCCAACAGTCAATGCTGTAGAGAAGGATCTCGATTAACAGCCCAGATACATTAACATTTACTTAGAACCTAAAAATTTAAGTGAACATTGAGGTAAAATGCATACAGTACATCCTAAACAACAACAACAATAAAAATACACTCTAAAAATACTGGGTCAAAAATAACTCAACTTTAACCCAACCACTGGGCTAATATTGCACAAACTCAACGCTAGGTTATCTTAGCCCAAACAATTGGGTTGAAACGATTGGGTGCAAAGATTATACCATAGTGAAACCATGGTTAAATCATGGTTAAACCATAGTCATGAACAATGGTTTTCATGGTTACTCAAAAAACCATGAAAACCATGAATAACTATAAACCATGGTAAAACCATGGTAAGTTTTCATAGTAAAACCATGGTTAATTTTCGTAAGGGACGTGTGACGTCATGTTGTCTTGACAACCATACAATATCGTAAACCATATTCAACGCTCATTCTGCATTGAGTAGAGTGACATAATACACATCGGATAAGCGATATGCTAACAATATCGCATGCTATCAAACCAAATGAATGAAACCCGCTAGAAGGGAATAGAACACGTTTTTATTCCATCAAAAAAGTGTCCTGTATGGATAATAATTCCACTGGGATGACGTCACTCCCAGTGTTTTCCCGCTGACTAGACACGTGTTGTCAAAGTAGTGAACTGGTTCAAAATTAAAATTCTTTTGATTAACTTGCTTTTTTTTTTTTTGTGGATGTGTCCATATAATATAAAGAACATTACATGGTGGCGTGAAGATATGAAGTTTATCTTCTTGTGTTGAAAAATCTCATCTCATCTCATTATCTCTAGCCGCTTTATCCTTCTACAGGGTCGCAGGCAAGCTGGAGCCTATCCCAGCTGACTACGGGCGAAAGGCGGGGTACACCCTGGACAAGTCACCAGGTCATCACAGGGCTGACACATAGACACACAACCATTCACACTCACATTCACACCTACGCTCAATTTAGAGTCACCAGTTAACCTAACCTGCATGTCTTTGGACTGTGGGGGAAACCGGAGCACCCGGAGGAAACCCACGCGGACACGGGGAGAACATGCAAACTCCGCACAGAAAGGCCCTCGCCGGCCCCAGGGCTCGAACCCAGGACCTTCTTGCTGTGAGGCGACAGCGCTAACCACTACACCACCGTGCCGCCCGTGTTGAAAAATATACCACTCATTTGCTTCGCTCACTTGTGAAATATACATTCAAAACTTGAAGATAAACTTCATATTTTCGTGCGACCGTGTAATAACCTTGATATGTGCGGAAGTGTTTTATTTCTTTTATTCAGCTGTAATTTGCCAACAATTACATATTTTAGTTTATGAATTAATGAATAACACATACTCTTTAATCAGTTTATTATTCCCTTTAGGGATTCATAAAATCAAGACAAGTCAAGTCAAGTTTATTTGTATAGCGCTTTTAACAATAGACATTGTCGCAAAGCAGCTTTACAGAATTTGAACCACTTAAAATATGAGCTAATTTTATGCCTAATCTATCCCCAGTGATGAAGCCTGTGGCGACGGTGGCAAGGAAAAACTCCCTCAGACAACATGAGGAAGAAACCTCGAGAGGAACCAGACTCAAAAGGGAACCCATCCTCATCTGGGCAACAACAGACAACATGACTAACATTAACAGTCCGAACATGAAGTCAGCTTCGTTGATGCTATAAACCCCCCACCGACGGAAACCTGAGTACAAAACTGTTCACGACAACCGTAGTCCCAAAGTCAGCAAGTCAACTGCAGTCCCCAGCCACAAAAGCATGACTGCAAGAGTCCAGAGCGTCCTCCAGGCGCGACCCCCAACTGTCCACAGGAGGAGATGTAAAGTACATCTTTCTATCTATAGTTACTTTTATTGTTCAAGAACATTCATGAAACAAGTTACTGGATCACTTGTGGCAGGCTTGTAGTACTCGAGTCGGACTCATGCTCTAATTTTAAGGACTCGTGACTTGATTTGGACTTGAGCACTCGGACTTGGACTCAGACCCGTAAATTGGAGACGAGGACTCGGATTTTTTGCTTATATTTTGTAACATGCCATAATAATTTGGCATAAGATATTTATATCTACATTAATTTTTGTACGAATTTCATGCAAGACTGTCACACCTGGTGTGCCTTGACACATGCATCAGATAGACTCTCGGGCACGCTTCGGACAGCGCGCATGCCAAGCGGACTCTCTCGCACGTGCCGTAAACGGGTTCACATAAAGGCAGCAACAGCCACCGTCAAATGGTGCGGTTGGAGTCTTGTTCTCGGACTCGACTCGGATCAATAGTGGATTCGATTCGGACTCGACTCAAAATTTTCTTTAATGACTTGGACTTGAACACTGGGGACTCGAGACTGGACTCAGACTCGAGGTTTAGTGACTCGACTACAACACTGACTTGCCATATATATACACAACACTGACTGACTTGCCATATATATATACAACACTGCCATATATATACAACACTGACTGACTTGCCATATATATACAACACTCGACTACAACACTGACTTGCCATATATATACAACACTGACTGACTTGCCATATATATACAACACTGCCATATATATACAACACTGACTGACTTGCCATATATATACAACACTCGACTACAACACTGACTTGCCATATATATACAACACTGACTGACTTGCCATATATATACAACACTGCCATATATATACAACACTGACTGACTTGCCATATATATACAACACTCGACTACAACACTGACTTGCCATATATACCTGATATACCATATAGCAGGTATATCGTTTTTCTATGATATTTTTTCTTGAAATTATGAGTTGATAAGAAAAAAAAATGCAGCTTGTCATGTTAATGTGAAACTGAAAAAAAAAAACCCGCAAACTCTTCTGTCCTTACCAACTGTTACAAAGTGCTGTGACTCTAGACATTTTAACATGCTATAACAAGTGCACTGATATAAATGTCAGAGTTGCTGTTATAGAAAATTAATCAACACCTTCTGGCCAATCAGAATACCAGATTCAACAGCACGACAGTGTAAGATGCTCTTCAGGCAATATTGTTATAGGACTAGTTGATGGAAACATGACGATTCCATTACTGGATGGAAATTTCTCTCTCTCTCTCTCTCTCTCTCTCTCTCTCTCTCTCTCTCTTTTTCCTCAAATCTTTCGAACATTCTTCCACACAGACAGACTAACACTGGTGCAGCGAACAGCAGGAAGATATGGACACTCATTTCTTCACAGAGGGCCTGGAGGCCATGATGGCCACAGTCCTGGTGGTGAACGTTCAGAGTTGTAATCCAGCATAATCCAGTTGCTGTACCAAGATTAGGCTTTCACACCACCTGCTTCAGCCAAACACACTCCCACCACCCCTTCCTCCCCCCCCCCCCCCCCCCCACACACACACCAAAGTTGAGGACAGGAAAGTCCAACAAGTCCAAGGCAGGAGTCCAAAATCAACATTCTCAAAGCTGTTATCTCCAGCTGCAGTCTATTTTCCAAAGGTTCGGTGTTCTCAATTTAACATACACTCACTGGCCACTTTAATAGGAACTTGTTCTTAACTTGTTCTTAACATTGATAAGACCAAGGATATGTGTACAGATTTTAGGAGAGATGCACGACCAGTGGATGTAACAACTATAAATGGTAAAAAAGTGGAAGTCGTCGAGAAGTACAAATATCTTGGTTCTATGTTGGACAATAAGTTACGATGGGAGGATAATATTAACATGATTTTAAGAAAATTCCAACAGCGCTTGTTCTTTCTGAGGAAGTTGAATTTCTTCAAAGTTGACAGGAAGATGCTAATGCTTTTTTATAGATCCTGTATTGAGAGTGTTTTGAGCTTTTCACTCATTTGCTGGTTTGGAAATCTTAGTGTACAGTGTAAAAATAAACTTAGCAGAATGGTAAACATCTGTAGCAAAGTTATTGGAACACAACAAATCAGTCTCAGCACATTGTATAAGAAACAAGTTTTAAACAAAGCAAATTCTATAGTTACAGTGGTGCTTGAAAGTTTGTGAACCCTTTAGAATTTTCTATATTTCTGCATAAATATGACCTAAAACATCATCAGATTTTCACACAAGTCCTAAAAGTAGATAAAGAGAACCCAGTTAAACAAATGAGACAAAAATATTAGACTTGGTCATTTATTTATTGAGGAAAATGATCCAATATTACATATCTGTGAGTGGCAAAAGTATGTGAACCTCTAGGATTAGCTGTTAATTTGAAGGTGAAATTAAAGTCAGGTGTTTTCAATCAGTGGGATGACAATCAGGTGTGAGTGGGCACCCGGTTTTATTTAAAGAACAGGGATCTATCAAAGTCTGATATTCACAACACATGTTTGTGGAAGTGCATCATGGCATGAACAAAGGAGATTTCTGAGGACCTCAGAAAAAGCCTTGTTGATGCTCATCAGGCTGGAAAAGGTTATAAAACCATCTCTAAAGAGTTTGGGCTCCACCATTCCACAGTCAGACAGATTGTGTACAAATGGGGGAAATTCAAGACCATTATTACCCTCCCCAGGAGTGGTCGACCAACAAAGATCATTCCAAGAGCAAGGCGTGTAATAGCCGGCAATGTCACAAAGGACCCCAGGGTAACTTCTAAGCAACTGAAGGCCTCTCTCACATTGGCTAATGTTAATGTTCATGAGTCCACCATCAGGAGAACACTGAACAGCAATGTTGTGCATGGCAGGGTTGCAAGGAGAAAGCCACTGCTCTCCAAAAAGAACATTGCTGCTTGTCTGAAGTTTGCTAAAGATCACGTGGACAAGCCAGAAGGCTATTGGAAAAATGTTTTGTGGACAGATGAGACCAAAATAGAACTTTTTGGTTCAAATGAGAAGTGTTATGTTTGGAAAAGGAAAACACTGCATTCCAGCAGAAGAACCTTATCCCATCTGTGAAACATGGTGGTGGTAGTATCATGGTTTGGGCCTGTTTTGCTGCATCTGGGCCAGGACGGCTTGCCATCGTTGATGGAACAATGAATTCTGAATTATACCAGCGAATTCTAAAGGAAAATGTCAGGACATCTGTCCATGAACTGAATCTCAAGAGAAGGTGGGTCATGCAGCAAGACAATGACCCTAAGCACACAAGTCGTTCTACCAAAGAATGGTTAAAGAAGAATAAAGTTAATGTTTTGGAATGGCCAAGTCAAAGTCCTGACCTTAATCCAATCGAAATGTTGTGGAAAGACCTGAAGCGAGCAGTTCATGTGAGGAAACCCACCAACATCCCAGAGTTGAAGCTGTTCTGTACGGAGGAATGGGCTAAAATTCCTCCAAGCCGGTGTGCAGGACTGATCAACAGTTACCGGAAACGTTTAGTTGCAGTTATTGCTGCACAAGGGGGTCACATCAGATACTGAAAGCACAGGTTCACATAATTTTGCCACTCACAGATATGTAATATTGGATCATTTTCCTCAATAAATAAATGAACAAGTATGATATTTTTGTCTCATTTGTTTAACTGGCTTCTCTTTATCTACTTTTAGGATTTGTGTGGAAATCTGATGATGTTTTAGGTCATATTTATGCAGAAATATAGAAAATTCTAAAGGGTTCACAAACTTTCAAGCACCACTGTAGTAACCATCAACACCCACTTTACCAGGAATTCAATATCTTAGCATCTCGTCGGCGTTATAGGGTCCCCTAAACTAGAACAAACAGATCAAAGCAATCATTCATTCCCACTGCAATCTCTCTATTAAATCAAAAGAGAAGCAACTAGATATGTTTTTAATTAAATTAGTCCACTGTTTTAATTGTTTTTATTATTATTCAGTAACAGTATTTTTATTGTTTTTGAATCTCCCCTTTTGCCTGATTTTCATTCTTTATAAATGTTTTATGTATCTCAGTTTACAACTTTTGTATACCTGTTTTTAATGTATTTGTTCGTTTTTATAGTGATTTTTGATTGGGTATATGTACAATGTTCTTTCTGTCTTTTAAGTTTTTATTTTATATTTTGTAATTTTTTAACTCGACCGCTGTCGTACTACAAATTGCCCAACTATGGGATAATAAAGAGCTATTGTATTGTATTGATTCTAAGATTCCTGTTCTTGGTTGCAGAAGTGGAACCCAATGTGGTCTTCTTTCTGCTGTTGCATGCTGAGATGCTTTTCTGCTCACCACGGTTGTAAAGAGTTGCTATGAGTTGCTATATCCTTCCTGGCAAAAAAGCTCGAACCAATCTGCCCGTTTTCCTCTGACCTCGCCTTATCAACAAGGCGTTTGTTTCCACCCACAGAACTGTCACTCACTCGGTCAGTGGTTTTTGTTTTTCGCACCATTCTGTCTGTATAAACTCTCAGAGACTGTTGTGTATGAAAACAAAACCCCAGGAGATCAGCAGTTTCTGAAATACTCAAACCAGTCCATCTGGCTCAAACCAACACCCATGCCACAGTGAAAGAAAGTCACACTTAGAGATCACAATTTTTCCCCATTCTGATGTTTGAATGAAGTGAACATGAACTGAAGCTCTTGATTTGTATCCTCACGATTTGATGCATTGTGCTGCTGTCGAGGGATCGGCTGATTAGAGAACTGCAGAAAACAGCAGGTGGATGGGTGTGCCGAATAAAGTGGCCGGTAAGTGTAGAGTATATCATATCTATATTTCAAGATATCTGTACATCAGTATTTTATCTCATGATTATTATTGAATCATAAACCAACATGTATTTTTTAAAATAATTTCAAATTGGAAAATGCAATGTAAATTTAAGGTAAAATAAACAAATGTAGAAGATTTAAAAAATAATAATTAAAGCTTTGTGTGACACTTGAAAACATGGAACGTAATTTAAGCCACACTAAAATGTATTCGGGTGAAAACTGCATGTCAATTGCCCACTCGTTTGTTATTCAGTGCTTTCGAACTCTAGATTTTCTGATTTGATTGTGATGTTTATCAGTACAGACTTGCTTTGCTATGCATTGCAATGCTAACTGTAATTACAGTGAAATTTTCATCTTAGTAATCTGTAGATACATCTAAAATAATAATAATAATAATAATAATAACTCTAATTCCCACTGTAATTCTGTTTTTACATTCCTAGCTAGCTAAGTCATTCAACCTTAGCCATTAGCTAGTCTATACTTGCCATCCATAAATATCAAAACTGATCATATGAAACTAGCATTTATTTTTGGTTGCTGGGCTCGCGCTTACCATCCTAGTGTTAATATTGATTATAATCAATCAGTCACCTCATCAGCTTCAGGTATTTTATATTATCACCTCGCTAACGAACATGACAAAATCACTAGCCAGCTCGCTCTCCTTAAACTAAGCATTGCACTGTAATTAAAAGCTGTAACCAGTTTTCTAGAGATACTGTATATGCAACCTCAAAATATTGCATTACACATTGAAAAGGAAGCGTGATAATATCAGATTAACGACTATAATTAAAATTAGTAGCTGTTTTGCTAGTAACCTAGCTAATGTAGTAAACTACTTTAATAATGTATTTAACGCGGGTAAGAATGTCTACCAATCTAGCAAGGCTTAAGTGAAATATGAAATAGTAACATTTATTAAATTAAAACACAACTAGTCATCATCTTTGCTAGCAAACTAGCCAGGCTTGAGCAAACTATTTTAGTGTGTATTTAAAACAGGTAGGAATGTTTGTTACGAGTCTAATCAAAATCAAATCACTTGAACCTACGATAATACCCGTGTTATCGTCGAGTCACTAAATCTCGAGTCCGAGTCCAGTCTCAGGTCCCCAGTGTTCAAGTCTGAGTCAAGTCCAAATCATTCAAGAAAATTTCGAGTCGAGTCTGAGAACAAGACTCCACCCGCACCATTTGATGGTGGCTGTTGCTGCCTTTACGGTATGTGAAAGCATCTCTGTTACTGTTTTGAACTAACGTTACTGCTCGACTGCCCCATTTTAGTTAACAGGCTACAGATAAAAAGCTTGTTCATCGCTCAGCAAGCCCCGCCCACGATCAACAGGGCAAATAACATGAGAGAGGGTTAACACTAGCTAGTTCATCGCTCAGCAAGCCCCGCTATCAACAGAGCAATGAACATAGCGTGTCACTTCCTTCTCTGGGTGGAGTCTTATCAAATGACGATTGAAGTTCGAGGTCGTCCCCGTCGTCTCCTCGATAGTTCTTCTACATATGGAACACACAGCACTGCATTTTTCCCGCTGCACGAGAAGTCTGTATAAGCAAAGCGGACAATCCTAGGAGCGTTCTCTCCAGGCATTTTAGTGCCATTAACGTTAGTTTGTTCCTGAACATGACGTATGAACAGGTGAATGTGTTTCTCTTGCACGAAATTAGTATAAAATTAATGTAGATATAAATATCTTATGCCAAATTATTATGGCATGTTACAAAAAATAAAGAAAAAATCTGACTCCTCATCTCCAATTTACAAGTCCGAATGCATTTAATGCACGAGTCTGAGTCCAAGTCAAGTCACGAGTCCTTAAAATGAGGGCACGAGTCGGACTCAAGTCCAAGTTTTGGACCAGAGTACTACAAGTCTGGATAATATTAAAGCTGTCCACCAAATGTCATCCAAATCCATTCACTACTTTTTGAGTTACATTGGGGAAAAGACCAACAACAACAACAGAAAAATCCTGGATCCACATACATATCTGGATTTGCATCAGAATCTAATCAATTGTTCATTGGCCCATGGCCCACCTTTCCTCAAAATTTCATCAAAATCCATTCACTGCTTTTTGAGTTAGATTGGGAACAAAGAAACAAACAGACAAACAAACGGAGGTCAAAACATAACCTCCTCCAACAAAGTTGGTGGAGGTAAAAATCACTTGGTACCAAGCCTGTTAACATTAGGCTCGTTATTATAATTAAAGCCAGTATTCATCTTTTCTCGCAATGTTGTTGCGAAGATTAGCTTTATCTTATGATGAAAGCAAAGTAATTTAATGTGTATTTAAACCTGGGATAAATCCTTGCTCCCAATTTAGTTACAATTAAGTGCCAACTTTGCTAGCTAACTAGCTAATCATGCATATGAGTACAATTCAAAGTAGTAATTTGATATAAAGTTAATACTAATTAGATACTAATGCTCATTATTATCCCCTGTAATTAACACCAGTATCCATGTTTATTAGCAAACCACCTAAACGTTCATAAACAACTGTAGTTTATTGTAAAATGACATTATTAGCATTTAATAGCTATTAAGCCAAGTATGCATAACTGATTATTGCTGCAATGTCTTAATTAGACACAATATTAATTAGTTTTCCCTCCCAGGTTCAAACAGCATCTACCCGTCCCTAAATGCTCACAAAGTTGTTTGTTTCACCAAAACACACTTTTTTGCCTTGTGGTGATGCAGTGTGTAAGGGCTGACACAGCAAAGAGAAGAAAAAGCATAGAAGAAGCACCAAAGGAGGTTTACATCTCTATACAGCATCCAGCACTGGTCCCTGAGCTTCCTGCAAGAACCATTCCATCAATAAATTAGGGCACCAGGGCTTGCAGGAGATGAAAAATGAGTCCATTTTTGAGGTGTGCACAGGGAGCATGGGATATGATACGGGTCCAGGCATCCTGTGGGGTGACATCATATGAGAGGGGAATTGTTATGACGGGCTGAGTGAGTGTGAGTGTGGGTTACTATAAATAGCAGTACATGCAGCAGAGATGTCTGTCAAGAGTAGTTCACAGTGGACCAATGTACCCTGGGATATGGTGGCAAAGTGATGGCTTAGAGCAATGCATTGAACTCAAGAGTACTTGGATCAAATGAAAAAGAGCAAGAGAGGCAATCCTACATTCACTAGTAAGTGCCAAAGTAACAGACGATCATCTTTTTTTCATCTCTTCTATATACATTACCGTTCAAAAGTTTGGGGTCACTTTGAAATGTCCTTATTTTTGAAAGAAAAGCACTGTTCTTTTCAATGAAGATCACTTTAAACTAATCAGAAATCCACTCTATACATTGCTAATGTGCTAAATGACTATTCTAGCTGCAAATGTCTGGTTTTTGGTGCAATATCTCCATAGGTGTATAGAGGCCCATTTCCAGCAACTATCACTCCAGTGTTCTAATGGTACAATGTGTTTGCTCATTGCCTCAGAAGGCTAATGGATGATTAGAAAACCCTTGTACAATCATGTTAGCACAGCTGAAAACAGTTGAGCTCTTTAGAGAAGCTATAAAACTGACCTTCCTTTGAGCAGATTGAGTTTCTGGAGCATCACATTTGTGGGGTCGATGAAATGCTCAAAATGGCCAGAAAAATGTCTCGACTATATTTTCTATTCATTTTACAACTTATGGTGGTAAATAAAAGTGTGACTTTTCATGGAAAACACAAAATTGTCTGGGCGACCCCAAACTTTTGAACGGTAGTGTAGATTTAAGGCTATTGATTCAATATATTTTCAAACCATGATTTTATCCCACATGATCCAAACATAGACAAGGTTTAATTTGATCAGAGACGACAAAAAAAAAAAAAATAAAATAAATAAATAAATCCCGATGCCTTTGGAATCTCTCTTTAGTCCATATTTGATGTATATAAACAAGACATTATGACAAGATATGCCATGCTATGAACAATCCCAAGATGCTTAACATGTCTGGATAATAAGATAAAGTTAATTTATTTGAACGATATTTTAGCTCCTGAACAAAACGCCAGCTTGAACGAAATGCATTTATCTTAAAAGTTTTGCCTCGTTACTTTAATCATGAGGAAATGTATTTTTGTTTTTGATCTGTTTGTTCAAAGGGGTATTATACAGCACTTCACAAATGCATCCAGGCTTTTAAATGGTTATGGCTCTAAATCTCCTTCCATAACGACGTGGCTTTACTCAGTGGACCTGTTGCATTCCTGTGTCGTGAACTTTTAAATAAAAGTGTGACTTTTCATGGAAAACACAAAATTGTCTGGGTGATCCCAAACTTTTGAATGGTAGTGTATATATATATATATATATATATATATATATATATATATATATAGATAGATAGATAGATAGATAGATAGATAGATAGATAGATAGATAGATAGATAGATAGATATATACACTAGTGCAACTCAAACTATTAGAATATCGGGAAAAAGTTGAATATTTTCCATCAGTTATTTAAGAAAGTGAAAATGTAATATATTCTAGACTCATTACACGTAAGCTAACATTTCAAGCATTTTCCAATTTTAATTTTGATAATTATGGCCTACAGTGCTAAAAAATACATTTTAAACATCTCAAAATATTAGCGCATTTCATTTCGAGTTTGAGTAAAACAGTATAAATACCATGTATCTCTCAGTCTAGTTAAGTACACGCAACCACAATCATGGGGAAGACTGCTGACTTGACAGTTTTCCAGCAGACAATCAATCATCGATCCACTCCAAAAGAAGGGCAAGCCACAGAAGGTCATTGCTGAAAAGGCTGGCTAGAAAAGGTGCACAAGCAACAGGGATGACTGCAGCCTTGAGAGGATTGTCAAGAAAAGTCGATTCAAGAGCTGTGTGAGCTTCACAAGGAGTGAACAGAGGCTGGTGTCAGTGCATCAAGAGCCACCACATACAGACATCTTCAGGAAAGGGGCTACAACTGTCGCATTCCTAATATCAAGCCACTCCTGAACCAGAGACAACATCAGAAGCGTCTTACCTGGGCTAAGGAAGTGACTGAAGAAGTGGACTGTTGCTCAGTGGTCCAAAGTCCTTTTCTCAGATGAAAGTAAATTTTGCATTTCATTTAGAAATCAGTGTCTAGAGTCTGGAGGAAGAGTGGAGAGGCACATAATCCAAGGTGTTTGAAGCCCAGTGTGAAGTTTTCACAGTCTGTGATGATTTGGGGTGCCATGTCATCTGCTGGTGTTGGTCCACTGTTTTTTTTATCAAGTCCAAAGTCAGTGTAGCCATCTACCAGGAGATTTTTGAGCACTTCATGCGTCTATCTACTGACAAGCTTTATGGAGATGCTGATTTCCTTTTCCAGCAGGACTTAGCACCTGCTCACAATGCCAAAACTACTACCAAATGGTTTGCTGACCATGATATGACTGTGCTTGATTGGCCAGCCAACTCGCCTGACCTGAAACCATAGAGAATCTTTGGGATATTGTCAAGAGGAAGATGAGAAACACCCGACCCAAAAATACAGATGAGCTGAAGGCCACTTTCAAAGCAACCTGGGCTTCAATAACACCTCAGCAGTGTCACAGACTGATCACCTCCATGCCACACCACATTGATGCAGTAATTCATGGTAAAAGAGCCTCAACCAAGTATCGAGTGTATAAATGAATATACTTTTCAGAAGTTGGACATTTCTGTATTGTAAATCCTTTTTTGATTGATCTTAGGAAATATTCTAATAATTTGAGAGCCAAGATTTCTGATTTTCATGAGCTATAAGCCATAATCATCAAAATGAAAACAAAAAAGGCTTGAAATATTTCACTTTACATGGAATGAATATAGAATATATGAAAGTTTACCTTTTTGAATTAAATTTTGAAAAAAAAAACTTTTTTCAGGATATTCTAATTGTCTGAGATGCGCTAGTATATGAGCAATACTAGTGCCAGAAAACAGTGACAGGAGACATTTGAACTGAGATTTTCTCTATTCTGTTCAAATTAGGAATGACATGAAAAAGCAGCATTAGCTCAAATATTTCCTTGGACTAATCCAACCAATTTTGAGTGTGGTCTCATATTTCTTCTGTTCCCTACCCATAACTTTAATTAATTTGCGCTAGCAGTGCTGGCACAAATTTTTACTCTCACTCAGGATCTTTCTACTTTATTCTACTTATTATTATTATTATTCTCCTAATGATTTTTTAGGATGCTATTTCTCCCTCAGTTTTCAACCAATCATCACCAAATTTCACATGAAGACTACCTCTGGGCTCAATTACGTTGCTATGACTTTTGGTGGTGATCCAGATCACTGAACCAGAATGATCCATATATTATTATTATTATTATTATTATTATTATTGGGGCGGCACGGTGGTGTAGTGGTTAGCGCTGTCACCTCACAGCAAGAAGGTCCGGGTTCGAGCCCCGTGGCCGGCGAGGGTCTTTCTGTGCGGAGTTTGCATGTTCTCCCCGTGTCCGTGTGGGTTTCTTCCGGGTGCTCCGGTTTTCCCCACAGTCCAAAGACATGCAGGTTAGGTTAACTGGTGACTCTAAATTGACCGTAGGTGTGAATGTGAGTGTGAATGGTTGTCTGTGTCTATGTGTCAGCCCTGTGATGACCTGGCGACTTGTCCAGGGTGTACCCCGCCTTTCGCCCGTAGTCAGCTGGGATAGGCTCCAGCTTGCCTGCGACCCTGTAGAACAGGATAAAGCAGCTAGAGATGATGAGATGAGAGTATTATTATTATCCTAACTTTTTTAGGATGCTATTTCTCCAGTTTTCAACCAATCATCACCAAATTTCACATGAAGAATAGTTGCCATGACTTTTGGTGCTGATCTGGATCACTGAACCGGAATGATCCATGAAGAACAGCCTTTTTTTTAATCACTTATAGCTCTGTCAATTTTCATGATTTTTTTCAATCAATTTTTTTTTTTCTGTTCAGGGCAGCAGGGCATAACTTTTCCTTGACCTTCAACTGACAAAGGTCAGCTAGCGCAAATTACTGTGACTTTCGTCACAGTCTCTGTCTAGCTCCTACTTGCAATTAGTTCCCTGTTTGGCAAACAAAATGGAGGAAAAAACATATAACCATGGGTTCATTCTGCCATATGTCTCATTAATGTCTAACGAAGAAAAATAAAGCTTGACAGGAAGTAGCAACAATCAATGTCACCTCTCGTTGAGTATATATATAGCTAGTATGCTAAGTTTTGCTTTGCTAATCTGCCAATGAAGTTCGTATGATGCCTTCTACGAACCATGTAAATCAAACAACCAATTTTCACACTGATTATTTCCTTTGTATTTAACTAGTTCGTGTTAGAACATACAGTACATATAGTTACTACAGTTTCATTATACAGTTGCACTAGACACTGCCCACGAGTGACACCAGTAGCAGCCTCTACACACCCACAAGAGACAAACTACAAGCAGCAAGATTGACTTGTTTCTTGCTCATCCAAATGTAAGGTAAGAAGGGTGGAAATGGAGGAAAGAGCTGGATAAAATAGAGTTGTAAGTTGTGGAAAAACTCCAGCGATGATATGGAGAAGAAATGAAAGCTGGAAGAATACCATAGATCACAAAGACGAGTTGAAGAAAACTGCTTCCTGCTGCTTTTCTCATCATCTCATTTTCAAAATCAATTTCTAATCAATGTGCTGTTGGCTCCATTGACATTTGTGACAAAATTGCATTCATATTTCAAGTTCGGAACAGCCGTTTTACTTTCTTGCACCTTCGAATTGTGACATTTTATATCTCCAATTGTTCCAGCATGTTTATTTATGTGCCCTCTCTCTATCATCTTCCCTTTTCATTCACATTTTGATCTCTCTCTCTGCAAAAGCACAACATTTTTATAATATAATAAGGCTCACTTCCCATTTCAATCTCGCCCTACGGCGCTTTTAATTGGAAATGGAGGGAATACACTGTAGATTGATGACCGTACACACTATGTTTGTGGTCTATCAGAGAGTGAAATGAGATGTGCTTGGCCATCCTTTCCATTGTTCCTCTCCATATCAGCATGTCAAAGAGATAAAGTCAACCGGCAAGGAAACATTCATTTAATTCAGAAAGCAGTGAGCTTTTGGTAGCGACCATTGCCTAGAGAGGAATGATAAGGATAAGGTTATGCTTACCTGGTGTTGGAGAGCTGCCTGACCTTTTGACACCTCCCTGCTGAAAGAGGGTGTCCTTGCTGACCTCGACTACCTGGACTTGCAATAAAGGGGCACTCCACTTCATGGTGTATTTGGGCCCAACTGGAACCAGACTGCTGATGTCTGGGGGACCCCTAGTGGCAGAAAGCAAAAAGAAATTCCATTTAAACACTCCAGGAACATTGTCGACTCCCCCACACACCCACAGTTCTTCTTTTGCCATCTTCAGGCTTGTTTCAATAGTTTAATTTTGTGCAAATAAAGTTTGTTCAATGATTCCTTGGGATCAAGTCAACAGGACAGTCGATTTCAGTTGCAGAACTTTCCCAGAAGGCATTGCAAGACATCTGACTCTATTTTGAAACAGTAATACCAGAAATACCAGATGAGTCTTTTTATAAATGTTAACAGAAGCAATAAAAATTTCATTGCATAAGTCAAAAGAAATAGACAAACGGAATTGCTTTAACTAGACTCTGCCTGCTGCCAAGAACTGAAAATTTCACTTTCCGCCTGCAAACTCTTTCCAGTGTTTAGTGCTATAAATGGCTACTTATGTTATATGCACGAGTCATACACACTTCTCAGGTTAGAAAAGGAAATAATAGTCTTGAAACAGGGTGCCATCTCTTCGACACACTGGTAGGATGTCGCCAAGGCGCAATTGAGTCCCCTATCCTATTCAATATCTATATGGACTTTGTAGTCAGGGTAGCACGAAATGAAGTACTAAGGGAGTACCAGGTGCAGGTGTGAATGTTACATACTGCATTCCCAATGAAGTATCACCACGGGAATACCGCTCAGAGGCCCCAGCACGTGGAACTACCCAGATTACCGAATTGCTGTATGCTGATGATGAGGCGATTTTTGCAAACTCAATAGATGAACTAAAGAACACCACACCCTAGAGATTTACGATCGAACCTTTGCACGCTTCGGCTTGAAAATGTCTTATGTAAAAACAGAAACTATGGCCTTCAACGTAAATGAGGAAATAAAGAGCCAGGCAAGTCTGCTCACCATTGATGGTAACAAAATTAAAAATGTAAGGGTTTTTAAATATCTCGGGTATACAATTACCAACGATGAAGAAAAGACGTCTCGTTTCCTATTTGCAAGAATTGGAACGGCCTACCAGAAATGGAATGAGCTAAAACATATCCTCACAGATAAGCGAGTCAAACTATCAACTCGAGTCAGATTCCTCACCACGTGTGTGTGATCTCGCCTTCTATATAGTATACAGGCATGTGCACTGACTGAAAAAGAGTTGGATACAGTGGAAGTGATATGGAACGGATTTCTAAGGAAAATGGTCAAGGGTGGGTTTCAACGCATCAATGCTCCCACAAGAGAAAAGCAAGTGTCCGATGACAGTGAACTAGATTGGAGATACAAAATTTCCAATGAAAAACTGAGGGAACTTACAAACACTCCTCCTATCCGCATCTTCTGTCAACGGCAGTATTTGAAATACCTAGGCCATGTTTGCAGGTTACAAAACTGGGCCATACAAAAGCAAGTTCTTTTTGATTGTAGAACACCGACCAAAGTCTGGACTAAGGTCGAAAAGTTGCTTGGGGTGGATAGAACACAGGCTAGGTGGTGTATGATGGACAAAACAAGGCTTATGCAACTGATGGATGTTAGACTACCCCCATCAGGAGCGCCCCAAGGCCAGTAATGTGCCAAGAGGGAAATATGATGATGATGATGATGCCATGCTGGTGTAATGGTTAGCACTGTTGTCTCACAGCAAAAAGGTTCTGGGTTCAAGCCCAGTGGCTGACAGGGCCTTTCTGTGTGGAGTTTGCACGTTCTCCCCGTATCTGTGTGGGTTTCCGCCGGGTGTTCCATGTCCCCCACAGTTCAAAGACGTGCAGGTTAGGCTAATTGGTGGCTCTAGATTGACCGTAGGTGTGAATGTGAGTGTGAATTATTGTTTGTCTCTGTGTGTCAGCCCTACGATGATCTGGCGACTTGTCCAGGGTGTACCCCGCCTCTTGCCCATAGTCAGCTGGGATAGGCTCCAGCTTGCCCGCAACCCTGCACAGGATAAGCAGCTACAGATAATGGATGGATGGATGGATGGATGGATAGTCTTGAAACACAAACAAAATCTTCACAGCATGCCAAAAAACATTTCAAATAAGCTGCTCTCAGAAGTGCAAAGCCCTCTCTGGTGGCATAAAATAAAGAAGAAGAAGGAAAAAAAACTAAACACATCTTCCACCATAGGACAGAATGGACAGTATGGCTAAATCCTATTTCACAGGTGCTGGGCAATGATAATGTGTCTTTATCTGTTATGTCAAAACAGCAGAGATTTTTATTCCTCTACAAATGGCAGCTGAACATTTTGGACCTCATTGCATTTTTTTGAAGAATGACTGGATGGAACTAAACCAAGATTTTGTTTATGTTTTTCCTACAAGTGAATACACTTGATGTCATGGTATTTTTTTCCATCCTAATGGTGCATAACACAGTTAACACAGTGGTTCGATATGTGCAGAGAATTGATGAATTCAGGCGAAGTGAGAGGACTGTTAACCCTGATCATGATAGTGTAACCTTAGCTGTAGGCTAGCTAATAGCATCATGCCTTGTCTTTTTTGGAAAATGAAGCACAATACTGTAATTTGTATTATGGTTGGCCAAAAATGCAGAAAATGGAGCCTTATTTGTATGTATTTTTCTCCTTAAAATAGTGGAAAGGTTAAGTTATGCTAACCCATTTATACCAGCTGACCTTGCTTATAACCTTTGTTCACACTGGTGAGCCAAGCAAACACTAACATAAAGTAAGTCCAGACTCAGGTTCAACTACTCGCTGGAATAACAGCAATTAGTTTTCTACATACTTGAACACAATAGACACACTCTTCTTGACTAATCTATTAATGTGGCTTCTGGCCATTCTGACATTTAGTAAGGCTCCGAAATGTCTTAGAAATGTTTTAGTTGGTGATTCAAATGCATTTTTTTTCCCCAAAATAACTCTGTGTTATGGGTTGTACTACCGGTTCTTCGTAATCATAGATATCCAAAAATGACAGAAGAAGATCATAGACCTTGAGATCTTGCCTAGTAATATTCTCCTGAGATTTTTCAGGGTCCTGAACAACATTTATCAGTGAACTACTTCTAATAAGACATTATTTGCTTAAGGTCTTGCACCCTGTGTTTGAAAGCCAGTGTTTATCTCTGCTGGAATCGTAATGCTCTATCACTGTGTGACGTACAACATACCCAGAGCAGCCTGGGGAGTGCCTTGCTCAAGAGCACTTCAGCCATTCCTGCTGGTCCAGGGAATTGAACCAGAGACCTTTTGGTCCCTATGCTGCTTCTTTAACCATTAGGCCATGGCTTCACAACGTCATAGCCGTCTTTTACGGTATATTGACTACAGGAAAGTAAACAAGCCACTATCAAGAAATCTTATCTTCTCCCAAGGACGGAAAATTTGCTTGGCTCTTTTTGTTACTCCATAGATACCTGTATTTGTAATTGTCTTAGAATCTCACTCAAACACTCTGGCCCACAACGATATATACAAGTGTGATGTCATGTCGTTTGGTTTTGCAAATGCTTCGGTGACATTTCAAAGGATGAAGAACTTGGTGGTGGCTTGCCTTATATAAATTGTAGTGTGATACTTCAGTAGTTTCCCTACACCAAGCATCTTTCCAACATGCCAAGTCAGACTTGACATGCTGATCTGACACTAAAGTGCCTTTTTTTTTTAAGACCACGGAACCAAAGGTCACATCAGAAGAAGGGTTTCCGATCTTATCCACAAAAGGCCAGTGTGGCTGCAGGTTTTCTTTACAATGAAGCACTAACCAGATCTGGTTCCACCTGTTTAATCAATTATTCTTGGCCTTCATTTGACCCATGAGATATGGCTTCTGCTTAGTTGAATCAAGCCACCACTGGTCTTTTGCAGATAAGGTTGAAACATCCTTGCTCCAGAAGGTCAGAAAAGTTGGTCAAAGCATTCCCTGTGCTATCTACCATCAAGTAAGTGAGCAATTTAGTCAGTTTGAATGGTTATTTTTAGAACATTTGTAAACTTCTATGACGACACATCAGAAATTACTTGGGTCCGAGGCATTCCAGACGTAGTGTCATGCCCGGCTTTGCCTTGCTGAGAGTGCTCACTCCTTCCCCATATAATTATTGAACTTGAACTTGTCTGGGTCTCCCTCCAGTCCAAAGGGGGAGCTGTCTGGTACTGCAACACCTGGTCTAGACAGCCGTGACAGTTCAAATACGTGGCCATTCAGTGTTCGCTAACTGGCTATCGGGGCTTTTGGTTTTGGTAACTCTTGCTTTGCGCCATGGAGGCCCTGCACAGGCCAACCAGTGCTTTATTACTTTCCTTTAAATGTTTATTATTTCTTATTTCTTAATTATGTTTAAATAAAATACTATTTAACCTGAACAACGGTGTGGACTCCCTTTATGTTGTGCTTATTTTGAGCCAAGTAGGCACGACAGTAGGCTGTCCTAGATGATAAAGTACCTTCAGGCTATGTGTCTGTGACATTATACAAGAGATTTGGTGTTTATTTTTAGAAGCTTATTTGTAAGCTGAGAGATTAGACACATGTTAGTTGGGGGTACATGTAATGTAGAAGAATGGTCTATAATACAACTATAATATTTCTATAATAATTACATAGAGACCCTTATAAAAATGAACACTCCCAAAGTAGCTTCTCTATGAAACAAGTCTCTATTATTTGAATTGACTGAACGCACCATATGAATATCCCAAAATCTCGAAGGACCCCCTAAGATCAAGTAGAAATATTTCTACAGTGTACTTTGCAAACAAAGCACAATCGATACTTGGATTGTGCTTTGTCAAAGGTTTTTAAAGGGCAAGCAAAATCAACTTCAAAAGAGCAACATTTAAGAAGCAACTATGTAGTGATTACTGCAAAGGATGGAACCAGATGCAGGGTTAGGAGAGAAAAGTCTTGCTTGTTTACCTTTTGCTCCATAGATCAATGGCACGGTCATAGATAATTGATTTGAAGGGGACAAAGGAAGCTCTTATGCTTTTGATCTATGGATATAAGCCTTGCATCAGTACCTAAACACATAGCCATTTGTTCTTAGATAATGAAAATGCTATTTAGCGTAAGTGCCATTATAGCTACATAAATAGAAAAAAATGGCTCGGTAAGACAGACGCCACATTTAGTCTATCAGTCAGTGGCTATCAGTCAGAAAGTGACTTCAGGGAGGAGTAGGTAGGTAGGTAGGTTAGTGGTCACTCAGAGGAGTCCATTTGTTGGAACACTCACTTTACGTTAACGTTTGCACAGACGAGCATGTTGCTGAATAGGAAGACTTTACGCTCCTTGGATTTGAGAACCTGGCCACGTTCGCCGTACACCGTCTCGATCAACGTCTCGCACAGGACCAAAGAGCTCTGATCTGAATTCAGCACCTGGAGAAGGAAACAGCAACAATGTAATAATGCAACAGTAATATCGTTCCTACAAAAGTAAAACAGCGTGTTAGGACTGGGACTGTTTTGGCCTCTAGAGGCCGCTGTTATTTCCTTTTCTGGTCATGTTTGTTTTGGCCTCTAGAGGTCACCACTGTGTTCTGTGTTTTGTTTTTTGTCTTATTGCCTGTTTCCTGCCCCGCCCTGTCCTTAATTAGTTTGTGTATTTATACCCCTGAGTTCAGTCCTCTTGTCACGGAGTCTTTGTGCTGTTATGTTTAGCTCCAGTTTCCTCTGTACCGTGTTCCTTGCCTTTGTCTTTTTGGTTTTGCACTTTGCTTTTCTGTTTGGACTTTTTGGACCTAGTATTTACTGTTTTTTGGATCTTCTGAGCGTTGGTATTTTTGCCTTTTCTTTTCTGGTTTTTTGGCTTTTGTTTTGACTTTTGTACTTTGGATTTTTCTTATTTTTTCCTTCATCTTCTGAGCATTTTGGATTATTTCTTTTGGACTGTATATAATGTAAATAAACCTTTTGATACTTTTTCTACTTCCACCTCATGCCTTTGCATTTGTGTCATCCCCCTGGTGGCCTAGTGGGGGTTTGCTGGATTATCACACCAGCAAACCAGGTTCGAATCCCAGCAAAACCCTAACACAGTGAGTTTCTGTTTGATGTTCCATGCTTCTGATGTTTGCAGCACCAGCTGAATGAAGGACACCAGCCATGCCATTGAAAATAAAAGGTCTGATGCTAACCTCATCATTCTTCTATTTAAGGAATCAAAGCTGAAGTTAACCTGATAAAATAGCTCATTTTTATTTGTTCGGATAAAAATTTATAGTTGAAAATGTTGGGTATAAACCATTCGGAGCAGTTTAGTGTTCTCATGTGAGGCTGTCCCAATCAAATTGATGAGAGCAGGCATGTGTCATGGTGCCGTTGTCAGAATGGCAACGCCCCCCTTTTTGGGGTGAAAACAAGCACTGTGAAAGTGCTGGCATCAAATTGGACAAGCGAGTGGCAACATGCCTAAAACCTGCTCCGTCAAACAATAAAAATAACCCCAAGTTGATGATTTTCTTCTTCCCAAGAGCACAAAGGACAGCAAAAGAAGAGTTCTGAGGCTTCAGACCATCCGCAGAGAGGATGAAAATAGTAAACTGTAGTACTGAGAGGACACTCAACCCCTACTGAGTGATAATTTTTTCTAAATAATGATGCTGATCATTGACCAA